>NC_069499.1:1538568522-1538931855 GCF_027579735.1 Bombina bombina
ACACTAACTACACTGTTCTACCCCCTATACCGGCACCCCCGGAGTCCCCCGCAACTAAATAAAGTTAGTAACCCCTAAACCGCCACTCCTAGACCCCGCCGCAACTATAATAAATGTATTAACCCCTAAACCGCCGCTCCCGGACACCGCCGCCACCTACATTATACCTAGTAACCCCTATCCTGCCCCCCCTATACCACCGCCACCTATAATAAAGTTATTAACCCCTATCCTGCGGATCCCGGACCTCGCCGCAACTAAATAAATAGTTTAACCCCTAAACCGCCACTCCTAGACCCCGCCGCAACCTATATTAAATGTATTAACCCCTAATATGCCCCCCCTACACCGCCGCCACCTATAATAAATTTATTAACCCCTATCCTGCCCCCCCTACACCGCCGCCACTGTAATAAAATTATTAACCCCTAAACCTAAGTCTAACACTAACCCTAACACCCCCTAGCTTAAATATTAATTAAATAAATCTAAATAATATTTCTCTTATTAACTAAATTAATCCTATTTAAAACTAAATACTTACCTATAAAATAAACCCTAATATAGCTACAGTATAAATAATAATTATATTGTAGCTATCTTAGGATGTATTTTTATTTTACAGGCAACTTTCAATTTATTTTAACTAGGTACAATAGCTATTAAATAGTTAATAACTATTTAATAGCTACCTAGTTAAAATAAAGAGAAATTTACCTGTAAAATAAAAACTAACCTAAGTTACAATTACACCTAACACTACACTATCATTAAATAAATTATTCCTATTTAAAACTAAATACTTACCTGTAAAATAAACCCTAAGATAGCTACAATGTAATTAATAATTACATTGTAGCTATTTTAGGATTTATATTTATTTTACAGGTAACTTTGTATTTATTTTAGCTAGTTAGAATAGTTATTAAATAGTTATTAACTATTTAATAACTACCTAGCTAAAAGAAATACAAAATTACCTGTAAAATAAATCCTAACCTAAGTTACAATTAAACCTAAAACTACACTATCATTAAATTAATTAAATAAATTAGCTACAAATAACTACAATTAAATTCAATTAAATAAACTAACTAAAGTACAAAAAATAAAAAAAGCTAAGTTACAAAAAATAAAAAAAATAATTTACAAACATTTCAAAAATATTACAACAATTTTAAGCTACTTACACCTAATCTAAGCCCCCTAATAAAATAACAAAGCCCCCCAAAATAAAAAAAATCCCTACCCTATTCTACATTAAAATGTTACCAGCT
The DNA here is from genome assembly GCF_027579735.1 of Bombina bombina. Taxonomy (NCBI): domain Eukaryota; kingdom Metazoa; phylum Chordata; class Amphibia; order Anura; family Bombinatoridae; genus Bombina; species Bombina bombina. Next base: position 1,538,569,800 of record NC_069499.1, read on the forward strand.
CTATTACCTTACCAGCCCTTAAAAGGGCCTTTTGCGGGGCATGCCCCAAAGAAAACAGCTCTTTTGCCTGTAAAAATAAAAATACAACCCCCCCCAACATTAAAACCCACCACCCACATACCCCTTGTCTAACTCAAACCCCCCTTAAATTAACCTAACACTACCCCCCTGAAGATCATCCTACCTTGAGCCGTCTTCAGCCAGCCGACCACCATTGGAACCGAAGAGGAGATCCAGAGCGGCAGAAGTCATTATCCAAGGGGCGCTGAAGAAGTCTTCCATCCGATTAAAGTCATCATCCAATGGGCGCTGAAGAAGTCTTCCATCCGTTTGAAGTCTTCATCCAAGCGGCGTCTTCAATCATCCATCCGGTGCGGAGCCATCTTCAGACAAGCCGACGCGGAGCCATCCTCTTCTTCCCGATGACTAACGACGAATGACGGTACCTTTAAGTGACGTCATCCAAGATGGCGTCCCTTCAATTCCGATTGGCTGATAGAATTCAGCCAATCAGATTGAGCTGGCATTCTATTGGCTGATCGGAACAGTTTTAGGGGTTAAACTATTAATTTAGTTGCGGTGAGGTCCGGGATCGGCAGGATAGGGGTTAATAACTTTATTATAGGTCGCGACGGTGTAGGGGGGGCAGGATAGGGGTTAATATGTATTATGTAGGTGGCGGCGGGGTCCGGGAGCGGCGGTTCAGGGGTTAATACATATATTACAGTTGTGGTGGGGACCGGGAGTGGTGGTTTAGGGGTTAACATATTTATTATAGTGGCGGCGGGGTCCGGGAGCAGCGGTTTAGGGGTTAATCAGTTTATTAGAGCGGAGGTGGGCTCCGGGAGCGGCGGTTTAGGGGGTAATAACTTTATTTAGTTGTGGCGGTGTAGGGGGGGACAGATTAGGGGTGTTTAGACTCGGGGTACATGTTAGGGTGTTTGGTGCAGACAGCTCCCATAGGAATCAATGGAATGTCTGGCAGCAGCGAACATGAGCTTTCGCTATGGTCAGACTCCCATTGATTCCTATGGGATCCGCCGCCTTCAGGGCTGGAAAAGTGCTGAGTGTACCTGCTAGTTTTTTGATAACTAGCAAAAGTAGTCAGATTGTGCCGAACTTGTGTGCGGAACATCTGGAATGATATAAGAATCGATCTGTGTCGGACTGCGTCCGGCGGATCGAAGCTTACGTCACAAAATTCTACTTTTGCCGGTGTCTAGGACTTGATAACTAAGGCGAATCAGCCTCGCCACAAATACGCTGCGGAATTCCAGCGTATTTGAGGTTGACAGCTTCATAACTAGGGGCCTATGTGTATTAGGCCATTAGAAAACAATATATCGTATTTCACAATAAGAATATACAATCTCAGCTGTTATGCATATAATTGTAATTGAGAGCATCCAATAGAATTCTAGTACTGCTTTTAAATATTGGCGTTTTTTTCAACAAGTTTATGTCTAAGATTAAGGCCATTGGCTGAAACATGTCAGACTACCTTTACTAAATTCAGTCAAGCTTTTTAAATTTGACCATTAAAGTTGGCCTTTTAATTTAAGGCATTGAAGGTTTCTTTTCATTTTATATATATATATATATATATATATATATATATATATATATATATATATATATTTACAAAACACTGTAGGGGACTGAACTCTCAGACTGGACTTGGTACACATCCTATAACCCTGCAAAATACACAGCCCTAGGTGCTCAATAGCCCCCACAGGTAGCTGTACTGTCCCCAGAGTGCCAGACAGTTGACCCCAGACAAGTCTGGGTGCAAGGCCCATAGGGAAAATTATAAAACAAATTAAAACAACACACAGAGAAAGGCCAGCACTCACTTGCAAGCACACAGCTAAGATTGATTGAAAGCTTGCATTGTATGGCTGTATTAGGGACCCAGGTTTTGGGAGAGACCTTGACGTGGTTCCTGGGCTTGTCCCATTTGGCCAAATGTGGTAACTAACTCTTCTAGTTTTGCTTTTAATCTTATCTGAGAGCTTGTAAGTGAGTGCTGGACCTTCTCTGTGTGTTGTATTCATTTGGTCTGAGAGAGAGAGTGGGGTGTTTTTCCACTTTTATTTCACATTGACTTCTATGGGAGAATATGTGAATGCATACGCGACATTGTAAGTTTAGCTTTTTGCACTTTTTGCGCCTGTTTCTGAACACTTTAATCTTGCACATAACAGTGATCCTTCTGGCTTAGAAATTAAAGTTATAAAATGGATCAAATAAATTAAACTAGATCCAAACAGACTGTTGAAACTGACACTAAGGGACACATTTTGGATAAATACATTAAGCGCTTTGCAACCCGATAGTTGAAAAATAGATGTGGATATACAAGCGTTTTATATGTAAGCCCCTATGTTATGTAAAAAGAAAATTAGTTGAAAGAACTATAAAAATGTCCGTATTAAGTCATTTTTTTTAATTTTAAAATTATTATTTGATTATTTAAAAAACACAGAAATTAGTATGGTAGAATCGGTTTCAAATAAAAACAGGTACAAGTTCCCAAATCTGGAATTCAAAAAATTATTCTGAAATCTTAACTTTTTAATTAATATATTTTAATAAAATAAAATGATCAAAATCACTATTTTTTCCTGCCTGTAAGCCACAATCTTCTCTGCATACATGTGTCTATTTAAAACAACAAATACTACCTTTCTTATTACAGTGCTGTACTATATTTCTGATGGTATTACATATAAAAAAAGTATTGATTATGATATAAAACTACCTTTAGGTTGCATATATAAGCTGTATTATGACATGTAAATATTGCTTAAATGCCGTAACATTATTTTTTACACTTGGTTCCATCTCTTCTACAAACTGTCCGATTTTACAGCTGTAAATATTCCATAATCCAAAATCCAAACTATTCCGAAATCCAATCCTTTTCCGGTTCCAACTAACTTGAATGAAGGGTTTTCTTCCTGTATATTATAGTTATTTTTTAAAATATATATAGGGGCATATGTATCAAGCTCCGTAAGGAGCTTGATGCCCCGTGTTTCTGGCGAGCCTGCAACAGCAGTTATGAAGCAGCGGTCACAAAGACGCTGCTCCATAACCTGTCTGCCTGCTCTGAGCAGGCGGACAGACATCGCCGGAAATCAACCCGATCGAGTACGATCGGGTTGATTGACACCCCCCTACTGGCAGCCGATTGGCCGCGAGTCTGCAGGGGGTGGCGTTGCAATACGCTCACAAGAGCTGCAATACGCTCACAAGAGCTGCTGGTGCAATGCTGAATATGGCGAGCGTATTGCTCTCCACATTCAGCGAGGTCTGGCAGACCTGATCCTCACTGTCGGATCAGGTCCGCCAGTCCTTGATAACTAGAGTCCATAGTGTCTTTCCTATCAGAATGTTTGTCAAATCTCAGGTTTTATATACAACTGATTTCCTGTATATTTATTTTTTTTTCCAAATATATTTCATGTTTTATATTTAAATGTGTTTTATCTAAATGTATTTTACAGATTATGGTGATAATTGATATTAACTAAAATGTGATACAAGAAAGGGGACGGCTTAATTTAGACCTTTCCGTGAATCTTGTCCTCCCGTGATCGCAGAAAGTGTGCAGCAATAATAGCATTTAACATTGCATCTGCTTGTGCAATGCCATCCCCTTATCACACTAGCCCAATGGCGCACGAGTAGGGGCTGTTAATCAGGAGGATGTGTCCAGGGTGATTTTAATCCACCAGCTAAGAGCTGGTGTATAAGTTTGGAAGCTTTGGTGAGCCTGCAGCAAAGGGCCTCCATAGATGTAGTAGTATATCTCACTAAAGGAGTCAGACAGGTTGCGTAAGCCAGAAATTTGTCCTGGGTCAGGGCCAAAGGGACAGGTCAGGAACAGGAGTGCTTTAGTCTTTATTCAAAATAACCAATCACTGACTAGAAACCTAAAATTACTATTTTAACACCTCTCATTTAGTCTTGACACCAGTAACAAGGCCAGGGTCACTTCCAATCAGAGAAAGTATAAAGAGCGCTAAACTAGTACACTAGCTTTATTAATGGTACCAAAAAAATTAGACAAATATCCAGGGAGCCGTCAGTGATAATCTGACTTTTCTTAGCACGGCCCTTTGCTCTTACTGTGGCAGCCTCTCCTTCTTTAGCGTGCCTGCTGGTTCTGACCTTCAGAACAGTGCGGCACCTAGAGAGCTGCAAGGTCCGAGAGTATGTGAGTACAGCACAGCCGTGCTTAGGGACATGACATAAAAACATTTTAAAAACATAGCAATGAGGTTACACCCCGCCTCCCTCTAGTCATGGATGCTGCCATGTTGAAATCTGGCTTCCACCGCATTCCAGTGTGGATGTGTTTTCAATGTGCAGCAATTCTCCTTGAAATACCTGCAATGAAACCTAAATTCAAAAATGACAGCACCTATAATTAGGTCCAGATTACAAATGGAGCATTATTTAAAGCTCCTGCTCGAGGGTCAGGTTGTGCTCGTATATAAAATTTAAAATGAAAAATGTTTGATTCCTCGCTAACCTGACGAGTGTTAAAAGATGAACTTACAATATTGCGCGTGATAGCATATTCCCCCGTAGAATTCAATGGAGAGAGAAAAAAATACTTGCGTGCAAACCCAATTGCATATTCTCAAATGCGCCAACCCCACATGAAAATATGAATATTTCCCATTCCAATATTCTTCACATAGCAGAATATATTCTATGTATTCATAAATACATACTTCTATATACAGTATATATATATACTGTATATGATGGTATTTTGGTACAATATGTATCTATACCTCTATATGTTTATATATAATATTTTATATAGGTATAGATATATATAGGAATAGATATTTAAAAATACATAGAACATTTTCTGCTATGTGCAGAACATTGGAATGTGAAATACTTACAGTACATACACATTTAAACACTATTAACCCCTTAATGACAACTGACGTACCAGGTACGTCATTCATTAACAAGCAGTTAATGACAATGGACGTACCTGGTACGTCAGTTGTCTAACAGAGTGCTGGAAGTGATCACAATCACTTCCAGCAGCTCTGAGGGTATTGCAGTGATGCCTCGATATGGAGGCATCCTGCAATACCCCTTTACAAGCCTCTGATGCAGAGAGAGCCACTCTGTGGCCCTCTCTGCACCGGTAGTGATGGTGCCGATGGTGCCTTTGCCCAGTGGGAGGAGGGAGCGTGTGCGCGCGCGTGCACGATGCGCGCGCACACGTGCACGATGCGCGCGCGCGTGCACGGGTGCGCGCGTGCACGTGCATGTGCACGCATTACCGCACTGACACCAATGAAGGAAGGGGAAAAAAAAAGTTAAAAAAAAAAAGTTGTGGGGGGGCTGCTACACTACAGAAATAAATTTTTATAAAAAATACAAATAAAAGTTATAAATAAAATTTAAATAGTTTGGCCAGTGGGGCCAAACTGGGTACTGGCAGACAGCTGCCAGTACCCAAGATGGCGGTAATTAGGTAGGGGAGAGGGTTAGAGAGCTGGAGGGGGGGATCAGGGAGGTTGGTGCTAAGGCAGGGGTCCATCACAACCAAAATATTTTATAATTTTTATTTAAAAAAAAAAAAAAAAAAACTCTTTTATTTAGTACTGGCAGACTTTCTGCCAGTACTTAAGATGGCGGTAACAATTGTGGGGTGGGGGAGGGAAGAGAGCTGTTTGGGAGGGATCAGGGGGTGGGATGTGTCAGGTGGGAGGCTGATCTCTAAAATTAACCCTGCAAGCTCCCTACAAGCTACCTAATTTAACCCCTTCACTGCTGGGCATAATTCACGTGTGGTGCGCAGCAGCATTTAGCGGCCTTCTAATTACCAAAAAGCAACGCCAAAGCCATATAAGTCTGCTATTTCTGAACAAAGGGGATCCCAGAGAAGCTTTTACAACAATTTCTGCCATAATAGCACAAGCTGTTTGTAAATAATTTCAGTGAGAAACCTAAAATTGTGAAAAATGTAAAGTTTTTTTTTTTATTTGCTCGCATTTGGCGGTGAAATGGTGGCATAAAATATACCAAAATGGGCCTAGATCAATACTTGGAGTTGTCTACTACACTACACTAAAGCTAAAATTAACCCTACAAGCTCCCTAATTAACCCCTTCACTCCTGGGCATAAAACATGTGTGGTGCGCAGCGGCATTTAGCGGCCTTCTAATTACCAAAAAGCAACCACAAAGCCATATAAGTCTGTTATTTCTGAACAAAGGGGATCCCAGAGAAGCATTTACAACCATTTGTGCCATAATTGCAGAAGCTGTTTGTAAATAATTTCAGTGGGAAACCTAAAGTTTGTGACAAAATTTGTGAAAAAGTGAACTTTTTTTTTTTTTTTTATCGCATTTGGCGGTGAAATGGTGGCATGAAATATACCAAAATGGGCCTAGATCAATACTTTGGGATGTCTTCTAAAACAAAATATATACATGTCAAGGGATATTCAGGTATTCCTGACAGATATCAGGGTTCCAATGTAACTAGCGCTCATTTTGAAAAAAAGTGGTTTGGAAATAGCAAAGTGCTACTTGTATTTATTGCCCCATAAATTGCAAAAAAAGCAAAGAACATGTAAACATTGGGTATTTCTAAACTCAGGACAAAATTTATAAACTATTTAGCATGGGTGTTTTTTGGTGGTTGTAGATGTGTAACAGATTTTGGGGGTCAAAGTTAGAAAAAGTGTGTTTTTTTCCATTTTTTCCTCATATTTTATCATTTTTTTTTAGTAAATTATAAGATATGATGAAAATAATGGTATCTTTAGAAAGTCCATTTAATGACAAGAAAAACGGTATATAATATGTGTGGGTACAGTAAACGAGTAAGAGGAAAATTACAGCTAAACGCAAACACTGCAGAAATGTAAAAATAGCCATTGTCATTAAGGGTAAGAAAATTGAAAAATGGTCCGGTCATTAAGGGGTTAAATATGAATATTAAAAATATATGTTTTTTCATGTTTTCATATACGTAACTGCAAAGGGCTTTAATGCACTTATAAATGTGTATATATGTATACATATGTATTTATGTGTTTATATGTCTGTAAATACATACATATATACACATATAAATACATACATATGCGCACACACACACACATATATATATATATATATATATATATATATATATATACACAGTATATTTATTAATACATACAAAAAAATATTTAGACATGTATATGTAGGTATGTCTATGTTAAAGCTTGGGCTGTGCATTGTACTGGGGGTGCATTGCCTGGGCAGTATGCATTGTTACAATAGCATATGTTCACATTTCTAAAGATAACATTTTATAAGTGAGGCACTAATATAAGAATCATACAAGAATTGAAGAAGGGTTGGGCAAGGGGCAAGACATAAGGCAAGTACTCTTGTAATATTGTGTTTTATGTATCTCATTGTTTCCTTATGCAAGTGCTGCTGCGGCTCCTAACGCTGGTTTTGGGCTACCGCTGGTATTTGGAGTCAGTCAGGAAAGGGTCTAACGCTCACTTTCCAGCCGCGACTTTTCCATACCGCAGATCCCCTTACGTCAATTGCGTATCCTATCTTTTCAATGGGATCTTTCTAACGCCGGTATTTAGAGTCGTGTCTGAAGTGAGCGTTAGAAATCTAACGACAAAACTCCAGCCGCAGAAAAAAGTCAGTAGTTAAGAGCTTTCTGGGCTAACGCCGGTTTATAAAGCTCTTAACTACTGTGCTCTAAAGTACACTAACACCCATAAACTACCTATGTACCCCTAAACCGAGGTCCCCCCACATCGCCGCCACTCGATTACATTTTTTTAACCCCTAATCTGCCGACCGCCACCTACGTTATACTTATGTACCCCTAATCTGCTGCCCCTAACACCGCCGACCCCTATATTATATTTATTAACCCCTAACCTGCCCCCCACAACGTCGCCGCCAGCTACCTACAATAATTAACCCCTAATCTGCCGACCGCAAAGCGCCGCCACCTACGTTATCCTTATGTACCCCTAATCTGCTGCCCCTAACACCGCCGACCCCTATATTATATTTATTAACCCCTAATCTGCCCCCCTCAACGTCGCCTCCACCTGCCTACACTTATTAACCCCTAATCTGCCGAGCGGACCGAACCGCTACTATAATAAAGTTATTAACCCCTAATCCGCCTCACTCCCGCCTCGATAACCCTATAATAAATAGTATTAACCCCTAATCTGCCCTCCCTAACATCGCCGACACCTAACTTAAATTATTAACCCCTAATCTGCCGACCGAATCTCGCCGCTACTGTAATAAATGGATTAACCCCTAAAGCTAAGTCTAACCCTAACACTAACACCCCCCTAAGTTAAATATAATTTAAATCTAACGAAATAAATTAACTCTTATTAAATTAATTATTCCTATTTAAAGCTACTTACATGTAAAATAAACCCTAATATAGCTACAATATAAATTATAATTATATTATAGCTATTTTAGGATTTATATTTATTTTACAGGTAACTTTGTATTTATTTTAACCAGGTACAATAGCTATTAAATAGTTAAGAACTATTTAATAGCTAAAATAGTTAAAATAATTACAAAATGACCTGTAAAATAAATCCTAACCTAAGTTACAATTAAACCTAACACTACACTATCAATAAATTAATTAAATAAAATACCTACAATTATCTACAATTAAACATAACACTACACTATCAATAAATAAATTAAATACAATTCGTACAAATAAATACAATTAAATAAACTAACTAAAGTACAAAAAATAAAAAAGAACTAAGTTACAAAAAAGAAAAAAATATTTACAAACATTAGAAAAAAATTACAACAATTTTAAACTAATTACACCTACTCTAAGCCCCCTAATAAAATAACAAAGACCCCCAAAATAAAAAAAATGCCCTACCCTATTCTAAATTACAAAAGTTCAAAGATCTTTTACCTTACCAGCCCTTAAAAGGACCTTTTGTGGGGCATGCCCCAAATAATTCAGCTCTTTTGCCTGTAAAAAAAAAACATACAATACCCCCCCCCAACATTACAACCCACCACCCACATACCCCTAATCTAACCCAAACCCCCCTTAAATAAACCTAACACTAAGCCCCTGAAGATCTTCCTACCTTGTCTTCACCATGCCAGGTATCACCGATCGTTCCAGGCTCCGAAATCTTCATCCAAGCCCAAGGGGGGGCTAGACATCCATCATCCGGCGGCTGAAGAGGTCCAGAAGAGGCTCCAAAGTCTTCATCCTATCCGGGAAGAAGAGGCAATCCGGACCGGCAACCATCTTGATCCAAGCGGCATCTTCTATCTTCATCCGATGACGACCGGCTCCATCTTGAAGACCTCCACTGCGGACCCATCTTCTTCCTCCGACGACTTCTCGACGAATGACGGTTCCTTTAAGGGATGTCATCCAAGATGGCGTCCCTCGAATTCCGATTGGCTGATAGGATTCTATCAGCCAATCGGAATTAAGGTAGGAAAATTCTGATTGGCTGATGGAATCAGCCAATCAGAATCAAGTTCAATCCGATTGGTTGATCCGATCAGCCAATCAGATTGAGCTCGCATTCTATTGGCTGTTCCGATCAGCCAATAGAATGCGAGCTCAATCTGATTGGCTGATTGGATCAGCCAATCGGATTGAACTTGAATCTGATTTGCTGATTCCATCAGCCAATCAGAATATTCCTACCTTAATTCCGATTGGCTGATAGAATCCTATCAGCCAATCGGAATTCGAGGGACACCATCTTGGATGACGTCATTTAAAGAAACCGTCATTCGGCGAGTAGGCATCGCTTGAAGAGGATGTTCCGCGTCGGCTTGGAAGAAGATGGCTCCGCTCCGCTCCGGAAGAAAGAAGATTGAAGATGCGGCTTGATAGAAGACTTCATCCCGATGATGGACTTCTGACTTCAGCCCGATGATGGAGTTCTTCAGCCGCCGCTTGGATCAAGACTTCGGACCCTCTTCTGGACCGATCGGTGAACCCGGTGAGGTGAAGACAAGGTAGGGAGATCTTCAGGGGCTTAGTGTTAGGTTTATTTAAGGGGGGTTTGCGTTAGATTAGGGGTATGTGGGTGGTGGGTTGTAATGTTGGGGGGGGGTATTGTATGTGTTTATTTTACAGGCAAAAGAGCTGAATTCTTTGGGGCATGCCCCGCAAAGGGCCCTTTTCAGGGCTGGTAAGGTAAAAGAGCTTTGAACTTTTTTAATTTAGAATAGGGTAGGGCATTTTTTTATTTTGGTGGGCTTTGTTATTTTATTAGGGGGTTTAGAGTAGGTGTAATTAGTTTAAAATTGTTGTAATATTTTTCTAATGTTTGTAAATATTTTTTTATTTTTTGTAACTTAGTTCTTTTTTATTTTTTGTACTTTAGTTAGTTTATTTAATTGTATTTATTTGTAGGTATTGTATTTAATTAATTTATTGATAGTGTAGTGTTAGGTTTAATTGTAGATAATTGTAGGTATTTTATTTAATTAATTTATTGATAGTGTAGTGTTAGGTTTAATTGTAGATAATTGTAGGTATTTTATTTAATTAATTTATTGATAGTGTAGTGTTAGGTTTAATTGTAACCTAGGTTAGGATTTATTTTACAGGTAATTTTGTAATTATTTTAACTATTTTAGCTATTCAATAGTTATTAACTATTTAATAGCTATTGTACCTGGTTAAAATAAATACAAAGTTGACTGTAAAATAAATATTAATCCTAAAATAGCTATAATATAATTATAATTTATATTGTAGCTATATTAGGGTTTATTTTACAGGTAAGTATTTAGCTTTAAATAGGAATAATTTATTTAATAAGAGTTAATTTATTTAGTTAGAATAAAATTATATTTAACTTAGGGGGGTGTTAGTGTTAGGGTTAGACTTAGCTTTAGGGGTTAATCCATTTATTACAGTAGCGGCGAGATTCGGTCGGCAGATTAGGGGTTAATAATTGAAGTTAGGTGTCGGCGATGTTAGGGAGGGCAGATTAGGGGTTAATACTATTTATTATAGGGTTATTGAGGCGGGAGTGAGGCAGATTAGGGGTTAATAAGTGTAGGCAGGTGGAGGCGGATTAGGGGTTAATAACTTTATTATAGTAGCGGTGCTGTCCGCTCGGCAGATTAGGGGTTAATAAGTGTAGGCAGGTGGAGGCGACGTTGTGGGGGGCAGATTAGGGGTTAATAAATATAATATAGGGGTCGGCGGTGTTAGGGGCAGCAGATTATGGGTACACAGAGATAATGTAGGTAGCGGCGGTTTACGGAGCGGCAGATTAGGGGTTAAAAAAATATGCAGGGGTCAGCGATAGCGGGGGCGGCAGATTAGGGGTTAATAAATGTAAGGTTAGGGGTGTTTAGACTTGGGGTACATGTTAGAGTGTTAGGTGCAGACGTAGGAAGTGTTTCCCCATAGACAACAATGGGGCTGCGTTAAGAGCTGAACTCTGCTTTTTTGCAGGTGTTTTTTTTCAGCTCAAAATGCCCCATTGTTTTCTATGGGGATATCGTGCATGAGCACATTTTTTAAGCTGGCCGCATCCGTAAGCACCGCTGGTATCGAGAGTTCCAGTGGCGTTAAATTATGCTCTACGCTCCCTTTTTGGAGCCTAACGCACTGAAAACCCAGCCATTCTGTGAACTCTAAATACCAGCGGTATTTAAAAGGTGCGGCCAGAAAAAAGCACGCGTAGCTAACGCACCCCTTTGGCCGCAAAACTCTAAATCTAGGCCTATGTGTTTAATTGGTTCCCACTTTTGTAAAAATGCTCAATATCTTTATATTCCTTTTTGCTACCTCTTGTCTCTATAACAAACTACTTTATTCAATTACTCCTTCCCCCTCACCACCTGCACTGTTCATTAGGCCATCTCTCTTATACTCACCTTACTTTTGTACTCATGAACTTTATCTATTCCTAAAAACACTCTCTCTCCCCCCTGCACCTCTTCTCAAAAACAGTCTCATTACTGAAAATCTGTATCTCATCTCATGTCACTCTTCCTCTTACTTATACAAGCTGCTGGTGACATCTCCCCTAATCCTGGTCCCCAACAACTTCCTAGTCGTGCACATCCATGTGTACTGTTCCATAGACTCAGAAAACAAATTTCTGGCAACTTTACTCACATTCCTCTTGCATCTAAAGCCACTACCCCTTTCACTTGTGCACCCTGGAACTCTCGCTCTGTTTGCAACAAGCTCACTTCTATACATGACCTCTTTATCTCCCACTCCCTCAACCTTCTGGCTCTGACAGAAATCTGGCTCTCTCCCCTAGACACAGCATCCACTACTGCTCTGTCACATGGGGGTCTCCACTTCAGCCACACTCCTAGGTCTGATAATAGACAAGGAGTTGGTGTAGGTATTTTACTTTCCTCTCATTGCACCTTCCAGCAAATACATTCCATCTCTTCCCTCACATTTTCCTCATTCGAAACCCACATGATTCGCTTATTCTCTCCCTTCTCTATACGTGTTGCAGTCATATACAGACCCCTGGCTCTTCAACTTAATTTCTAGATCACTTAGCTACCTGGCTACCTTATTTCCTTTCCTCATTCTTGGTGATTTCAACATCCCTCTTGACAATCCCACTGCCTCCTCTGCGAAACAACTTCTGCAACTCACTTCCTCTTTCGGTTTGTCACAATGGACCAACTCTCCCACTCACAAAGATGGTCATTCCTTTGACCTGATCTTTAGCTATTGATGCATTATTTCAAACTTCACAAACTCTCCTTTTCCTCTTTCTGTCCACCATCTCCTCTACCTCCTTCTACCTCCTTCTACTCCTTACACCAAACTTCACAGAAACATTACGTCATTAGATCAGCAACAGCTTGCTAATTCCCTTGAACCTCTCCTCTCATCCATCTCCTCCTTCTCTTGCCCTGACCAATCTGCCACTATAATTCCACCCTTACATCGGTCCTTGACAATCTGGCCCCTCTTACCACTGCTCTGAAATCACGCACTCATCCTCAGCCCTGGCATACTCCTCTGACACGGTACCTACGCAGGTGTTCCCGTACTGTTGAGCGCCACTGGAGAAAATCTCAGAGTTCATTACAAGTTCATTTTAAATTCCTACTATTCTGCCCTTAATCTCTATAAGCAACATTACTTCTCTACTCTTATCTCTAATCTTTCTTCAAATCCAAAACGTCTGTTCTCCACTTTCAAGTCTCTTCTCCACCCAACCCAATACAACTTCTCTGTCAGCTCAAGACTTTGCCAGCCACTTCAATAACAAAATTGACTTCATCAGAAACTAAATCAGCTCTCAACATACTTCTCACCCCCTCAAAAGCTTGCAATCAACCACAACCCTTATTAATTCAACAAAATAAAATAAATATAAAATAAACATAAAACATACACATAGATAATATGTACTAAAATGATATATAATCCTAATTGGTACCAATGTTAAAAACCTATCATAATTATACAAGAAAATGTGAGGTTGCTTTAAAAGGTCAGAATAATAAACGATAAAAAGGTAAAACTACTGTTCACATATAAAGCTAAACTTTTATGAGGTAGGTATATATAGTAATCCTATCTCAATATATTTTAAAGAACACACTATATGAGTCTAAAAAGCAATGTGGTTTACACTGATCTTTGAGTGCACTATTGCAAAGTGTGCCGCACAATTTTCCACTGAGTATTTGAAAAAGCTGTTGGCTGTATTTAGACTCCTTGTCCAATTAAACAGTGTAGTCAAATGTCAAATAAATGTCTTTCAAATATCCGCTTTGCATGCAAAGTTAGAAAAAGATTACCTTTGGGATCCGGTATTATAGTAGTAGAACCGTTTTACTACTATAATACCGGATCCCAAAGGTAATCTTTTTCTAACTTTGCATACAAAGCGGATATTTGAAAGACATTTATTTGACATTTGACAACACTGTTTAATTGGACAAGGAGTCTAAATACAGCCAACAGCTTTTTCAAATACTATGTGGAAAATTGTGCGGCACACTTTGCAATAGTGCACTCAAAGATCAGTGTAAACCACATTGCTTTTTAGACTCATATAGTGTGTTCTTTAAAATATATTGAGATAGGATTACTACATATATCTACCTCATAAAAGTTTAGCTTTATATGTGAACAGTAGTTATACCTTTTTTTCGTTTATTATTCTGACCTTTTAAAGCAACCTCACATTTTCTTGTATAATTATGATAGGTTTTTAACATTGGCACCAATTAGGATTATATATTATTTTAGTACATATTATCTATGTGTATGTTTTAGATTTATTTTATTTTGTTGAATTAATAAAGTTTATATTACGATATCATAATCTTTGTATTTGCTCATATTACTATACCCTTGGACCTAGAGCTTGTAAAATTAATAATTTTATAAATTAATAATTTAATAATATACCTTTTAAAATCCATTTAAAATATCAATTTGCCTGTTGGTGTTTTTTTAACATTATTCTTGGCGCTCACATATACCCTCTATTGTTTGAACTGTATTCTTTTAACCTACAGGCCTTGGGATTGCCTGTTTTTATGTGTAGCTTCTGATCTTATCCAGCGCTTGGTTTTTCTTTTACTCTCTTCATATAAAAATCAACCACAACCCACATAGTCATACATTTAGCTCTTTCTCCCCTGTTACTGAGGAAGAAGTTTCGGCACTTATAACAAGCTCTCACCTCACTACCTGTCCTCTTGACCCTATCCCCTCACAGCTGCTCCCCTCCCTCTCTTCTACCCTTACCCCTATACTCACACACATTTTCAACCTATCCCTCAACACTGGTATATTTCCCTCATCCCTGAAATATGCACTGGTCACACCTATCCTCAAAAAACCTTCTCTTGATCCAACCTCCCTATCCAACTACCGCCCTATTTCCCTACTCCCTCTTGCCTCAAAGCTTCTCAAAAAGCTAGTATATGCACGCCTATCCCATTTCCTTAGATTAAACTCCCTCCTCAACCCACTGCAATCTGGATTTTGTCCCCATCACTCCACAGAGGCAGCAATCGTTAAGGTTACAAACTACCTACTTACAGCAAAATCAAAAGGCCACTTCTCTCTGCTTATCCTCCTTGATCTGTCCGCAGCCTTTGATACTGTTGACCATCCTCTTTTACTCCAAAACCTTCAATCCTTTGGAATTTGTGACACAGCCATCTCGTGGTTCTCTTCCTACCTGTCAAACCGTACCTTTAGTGTAGCCTTCTCTGGGGCCTCCTCTGCCCCGTCACCACTTTCTGTCAGGGTACCGCAAGGCTCTGTCCTTGGTCCCCTTCTCTTCTCAATCTACACGTCATCATTAGGTTCACTAATAAAGTCCCACGGGTTCCAATATTATTTGTATGCCGACGACACACAAATCTTCTTCTCTGCACCAGACCTATCTCCTTCCTTGCTAAGCCGTGTCACTAACTGTCTTTCTCACATCTCTTCCTGGATGTCCTCTCACTGCCTCAAGCTAAATCTCTCCAAAACTGAGCATCTTATTTTCCCTCCTTCTTCCAAAATCTCTACCCCCAATCTCTCTATAACTGTCGACAACTCCATCATTACCCCTACCCCACATGCCAGATGTCTTGGGGTCACACTTGACTCAGATCTTTCTTTCACTCCTCACATTTAGCCCTTGGCTAAAGCCTGTCGCTTCCACCTTAAAAACATTTCTAAAATTAGACATTTCCTTACACAAGACACAACTAAGGTTTTAATCCACTCTCCTATTCCTTTCCAGTCTCGATTATTGCAACTGTCAGCCGTAAAGGACCAGCCCAGGATTCAACCCAACTGCTAGCGTGAAAAGTAAAAACACACGCTAGCACACTGAGAAATATCCAGGACGTGACCCACTCAGGTTTAAGAAAAGTAACTGTCCTTTTAAGGAGATAAATAAAACCAAGTGAATTTCCTTTTAGCAAGTGAATAATAAATGTCCTTTTAAGCAGGATAGCAAACAAACAGATAATCCTTTTAGCAGATCTGGATAAAGCAAGTGTCCCTTTAAGAAGGTTAGCAAATAAACAGAGATTCCTTTTAACAGGTCTGGATAAAGTAAATGTCCCTTTAAGCAGGTTAGCAAATAAACAGCGATTCCTTTTAGCAGGTCTGAATAAAGCAAATGTCCCTTTAAGCAGGTTTGGCAAATAAACAGTGATTCATTTAATAGGTCAGGATAAAGCAAATGTCCCTTTAAGCAGGTTAGCAAATAAACAGTGATTCCTTTAGCAGGTCTGATAAAGCAAATGTCCCTTTAAGCAGGTTAGCAAATGAACAGAGATTCCTTTAGCAGGTCAGGATAAAGCAAATGTCCCTTAAAGCAGGTTTGGCAAATAAACAGTGATTCCTTTAATAGGTCAGGATAAAGCAAATGTCTCTTTAAGCAGGTTAGCAAATAAACAGTGATTCCTTTAGCAGGTCTGATAAAGCAAATGTCCCTTTAAGCAGGTTAGCAAATAAACAGTGATTCCTTTAGCAGGTCTGATAAAGCAAATGTCCCTTTAAGCAGGTTAGCAAATAAACAGTGATTCCTTTAGCAGGTCTGATAAAGCAAAAAGTCACTTAAAGCAGGTTTAAAAAATAATGAAGTATTCTTTGCAGCAGTTAAAGAAACTATCCCCATAAGCAGGTTTAACAAACATACCGAGTGGCATTCTGGCAAGGAGATCCAGGCAAGGAAGGAGATATCAGAACAGACTGACACAGGTCCGGTCAGAAAGAATGTAGAAAAAACAAACGGGCGCTGATTCAAATCTCCCGCCGAGATTTGAAGGCAGGGAGACTGACGTCAGGAGGAGAGCCGGATACCACGTCACGTTGCTAGGCAACGTAACGATACAGAGGAGATCCGTGAGCCGCGGCGACACGGCAGTGAGCGGCTCCATTCATGACAGCAACTCTGTCCTCTCTGGTTTCCCCACCTGCTGCCTAGCTCCTTTACAATCCGTAATGAATGCCTCTGCCAGGCCCATCTTCCTTACACTTCGCTTTTCATCTGCTGCACCTCTCTGCCAATCCCTTCACTGACTTCCTCTTGCCTCTAGGATCAAACACAAAATTCTCACTCTGACATACAAAGCCCTCAACTGCACTGCTCCCCCCTATATCTCAGACCTTGTCTCCAGATACTCTCCCTCCCGTCCCCATCGCTCTGCTCATGACCTCCTACTCTCCCCCTCTCTTGTTACCTCATCACACTCCCATTTACAGGACTTCTCCAGACTGGCTCCCATCTTATGGAACTCTCTGCCTCACTCCACAAGACTCTCCCCTAGTTTTGAAAACTTTAAGAGCTCCCTAAAGACTCTACTGTTCAGGGATGCATACAACCTACACTAACCTTTCTTTTTACCATTTCCTCTCCTCCATTACTATCCTCTTGAACCCCCTTAGCATGTAAGCCTAAGAGCCATGCTGTTTGTTCATCACCTTCTTTAAAGCTGACTACAACAGTGCGACTCTTGGCAGGGCCCTCTACCTGTCTGATCCCTATAAATATTTTCTTGTATTCCACCTATGTTTATAGCGCTGCAGAATCTGTTGGCGCTCTACAAATAACCGATAATAATAATAATTAAAGTCCTTTGTATGCCTTCTTTTTTTTACGCCTGGGACTTCAATTCTTTGAGACCTGATAAGTTTTTGTGCAATAAAGATTTAATAATTTTCATTAGATGGTATTATTATGAGTGTAATTGCACTTTCTAATGTATTTCTATTTGTGTTTTGAGCAGCTTTTTTGTTTCAATAAATAGTTATTCGGGGCTCTTAGATCAAGCTAACCTGAAGCTCATTAATTTCAAAAGTGATCGCATTTACTTTCAACTTGTAATATGAGCGAAAAACCAGCTGCGTGCAAACACCTGAAATAAACCTCTTTTCGCTCACACATAACAGCGCTCCACTCGTAATATAGCCCTTAATGTTTTAGGTCTCTTTAAGTATTCAGCAAATTTACTGTAATGGTAATAGCTCAGAGGAAATTAATGTCTTGTAACAAACTTTAGTAAACTAACTTTCTTTTGCTAGTTAAAGTTCTTGAATATTATTTTGGCTCAAAACTAATCATCTTTCCTTTTGGGAATCTTTCCCAAAGGTCCCATAATATTTTACCTCACAAATATTTCAATCCTTAATTTTCTACTATGCATTTGAAGACTTCAAAACAAAGGTATGGTTCTAATGATAAAATGATCCTAAAGCATATAAAACATTTAGCCTGGGTTTAAAAACTGTATAATTTTGTGTCAAATATTTGCTTGATATTTAAAAGGAAATTAAAACACCTCATGTTTTACTAGAAAAAAATGTGTTTGTCACATGCTCTCTAGAAATACTGAAAAGCAAATTCTTTAACCTAGGTTTTCTTAATAATGCTGCAAATTGCGTAAACCAACATTCTAGACCGTGACTGCCTAGAGTAGTGGCTAAAATTAATTTACTGATAACCCTAATTATGCATAAATAAGGGAAATAATATAAAGAATTTCAAGAAGTTTTGCAAATCATTAATAGAAGGACAATTTCACATTATTCGAAAACATTTATTTAGCATGAATGTGTACTTCATTGCTGATATGTTATATATTCATGTATATTTACATAGATAAATTGATAGAAAGATAGATAGATAGATAGATAGATAGATAAATATTATATTCCCCTTTAATGGAGTAAATTCATAAAAGTGACTTTAATTTAAATAGTGTGTTTGACAAGTTGAATTTAATAAATAATATAGTTACATATACATGTATGTATTCAAATACATTTTTTAGAATTTTTGAAGAACTATAATAATTATTATTAATATTTTTTTAATACTTTAAATTTAATATTTACATAAGGCACCATGAGATAGCTAATTCTTCATGTGCGCTAACCCGACATCACCCTAGACCTACAGTGTGAACCCCAAACCTCATTGTGCATATTTTACATTCCAATGTTCTTCATATAGAAAAAAAGTTTATTTTTATTTTTAAATATATTTCTATATATCTGATTATGTTAATGTACAATATATATCTATACCTATATATCAAAATAAATATATACATGTATAGGTATATACATATATTTACCCCTATGTAAAGAACATTGGAATGGGAAATATTCGCTGTGGGTTTAATACGGAGTCAAGTTAGCGGGCAATCGATAAATTTAAGGTTTTCTTTAAAAGTATGCTCCATTGAAGTCTATAGTAAGAATAAGTTAACATGGTCCCAATATCAAAAGTCCTTTAATTATTATTGCTCAAGCAAAATACATAAATAGCATGCCACTTGTAAACTGGCCCACTATGTTCATTAAAACAGAAATTAATTATTGTGCAGTAATAGGGTGATGTTATAAGATTCGGGTAAAATTGGTCAGATTATTTCACTCATAACTTAATATTTAACAGGCAATACAGTTTTTCTAAATATATAGATATACTGTTTACAGGGTACAAATCCATCTACAAGTTACATATTCATCTAGTACTGGCAGTGATGTTCATTTCAAATTCCATTTAGTAATCATGATATATTGGTTTCTAACTGAACAAAAAA
This sequence comes from Bombina bombina, assembly GCF_027579735.1. NCBI lineage: Eukaryota > Metazoa > Chordata > Amphibia > Anura > Bombinatoridae > Bombina > Bombina bombina. The sequence goes on from NC_069499.1 coordinate 1,538,589,416, forward strand.
TTAAATGAATAAATGTAATTTTTTTTTAAAAAAAGTTGAATTTGTTATGATAATGAGTTACTCTGATTATTAATAAGATTACATTGCAACTTTATATCATTTAATGTAATAAAAACAGACACAAAATTTACTTTGTTATTAGACATTCATAGCTTGCAAAATGTGTATGTTTAATTAAGAGAGGTTAAGGAAGCCTTTAAATATATTAATTGATGGAAATCATACAAAAATGTAACGTAGTCATTCATTTTGCTTGGTTTATTTGTAAACTATTTTGTTGTAGTTGTAAAATATTTTTATTTTGCTATAAAAACTGTGTTTGTCCAACACTTGTTGGAGAATCAAAAAAGCCATATCCTAAGTACGCTGGAAATTGCATTAAAGGGACAGTGTACTTTAAAATAGTTTTTCCCTTAAAGGGACTGTCTTGAAAATGTTTATTGTTTAAAAGATAGATAATCCCTTTATTACCCATTACCCAGTTTTGCATAAACAACACTGTTATATCAATATCCTTTTAACCCCTGCGATTACCTTGTATCTAAGCCTCTGCATACTGCCCCTAATATCAGTTATTTTATTAGACTTGCATGTTAGCCAAACAGTACTAGCTCATAAATAACTCCACAGGAGCGAGTAAAATGCTATCTATATAGCAACATGAAATAGCACTGTCTAGCTGTGAACAAATGTCAAAATGCACCAAGATAAAAGGTGACCTTTAAGAGCTTAGACATTAGCATATGAACCTACCTAGGTTTTGTTGTCAGCAAAGAAAACCAAGAAAACAAAGCAAATTTTATGATAAAAGGACATTGAAAAGTTGTTGCCTGAATCAAGAAAGTTTAATTTTGGCTAGACTGTCCCTTTAATCTGTTTCCAATGACTTGTTATACCAGCTGCAGAGTATAATATGTATTAAAAAAAATGCTTCATTAGGTTTATTTTTGTATATCAGATTTTGTGATTCAGAAACCTGAAAAATAATTTTTATTCAATATTGATTTCTGTTTGTCGCCTCAGAGCAAGTGGAGAAGTTATGGAGCAGCGGTCTTTAGACAAGGGGCATCAAGCTCCATTCAGGGCTTGATAATTCAGCTCCCTAGCTTATTTACAACTATAAGCAAAATGAGAACTTGTGATTTTAGGACAATTTTTTTAATACAGTATATACTTCATATGCAATTAATCCTCCTACTGTGGCTGAATCAGCTGGATGTTACAGGGAATAGTTATAAAATGAAGCACTCCCAGTACTATTTAAATACATGTGGCTTTATTTTGTCATTTTCAGGAAAAAATGGACTAGATTACAAGTAACTCACTAACTGTTGCAAATTAAAACTAAAGATGATCGCGAGAGTCTAATTGCATTTTACGCTTGTCGGGTTAGCGTGCCTGAATACCTCACATAGAGGGTAGTGCATTAACAAAAGTTGTACTAAATACAACATAAATACTTTTAAAATTACACTCACACTCATATAAATACTATCTGATAAATATTTATTTTTATTTTTATAAGGGTTCAAAGGTATATGGTATATGACAAGCTGTATACATACATGTCTCATTTGTGTGTGTGTATATGTATATATATATATATACACATATATATATATATATATACACTTATATATTTACATTCTTTGTGTGCGCTAACCTGACACCTCATTAGACTTAAAGCCAGTGGCGTATTTAGGTTTTGTGCAGCCCTAGGCATTAAAAATTCTGCTGCCGTCGCCATCCCCCACCCCCTTTTTTTGGCCATTATATTTTTTTTTTAAGGCATTTCCAAAGAAACTGTTTACCGGGGCTTGCAAAACACTTGCACACACTAATCAGGGTTGAATTAGCCCATGTGTACACAGTATACATGTGATTATTAATAATATTTATATATAGAACATATATACAGGTGGCCCTCGTTTTACAACGGTTCAATTTACACCGTTTCAGAATAACAACCTTTTTTTCCAGTCATGTGATTGCTGTTGAAAAGCATTGAGAAGCAGTGCATTTATTAAAATAGCCAGTAGGTGGAGCTGTCTGCTTGTGTTGCAGCAAAGCCAAGCAAGCTGAAATTAATTAGTTTAACCAGACCTGAGCTATTGAGCAGATTTCAAAGGAATAAGATCTTCCTGTCTATAACTCAGTCCAGATTGGAATGCATAGAAAGAACTGTTTGCAGAAAAACGCAAGTGAAGTCTGTGTTGTGTGATTATTTTATTAGGTTTATAATGCTGTTTAGCAAATGTTTTTGTTCATTTAACTTAGTTTAATTATATATTTTGTGTTGTGTGATTATTTTATTAGGTTTATAATGCTGTCTAGCATTTAAAGTCTTCATTTCAAAGCTTTACAATTAATGTATTAGGTGTTGCTTATGACAATTTTGAGAGGGGCTTATAACCTCTCCCCCTCACTTCCCATTGACTTACATTATAAACTGGGTTTCAATTTACAACGGTTTCGATTTACAACCATTCCTTCTGGAACCTAACCCCGGCGTAAACTGAGGGTTACCTGTATATATATTTATATAAAATACAGACAATTAGCGCTAGTCACCTGCTGTTCCCAAAAGAAACTCAAAAAGTGCTGCCCTACCCATCGCGTTCACATATTTTACATTCCTATGTTCTTCACATAGAAAAAAATATAATTTGTATTATTAAATATATATGTCTATATATATATATCTGATAATGTTAATGTAAAATAGATATCTATACCTATATATCTATAGGAATAGATATACAGGTATAGGTATATACAGATGTAAATATAAATATGAATTTGCAATAAAAATAACATTGTTCTGTAAGTAAAGAACATTGGAATGTTTAAAATATTTATAACTCCTGTCGGGTTAGCATATATTTTCTTCTTCTAAAATAGTTTTCCATGAGGAATACTGAAGTATTGATTAAGGGCCTGATTACAAGTGGAGCGTTATTTAACACTCCTGCTCAAGCGTTAACTGTGCGCTCTTGCACAAAAAGTGCGACGAGCACAAAAAGCTGAACTTAGAATACCATGCATTCGATAACTTATTTCCCTATAGAAGTCAATGGAAAAAAAGTGGAAAAAACACCCAACTCCAAACTTTACTTTGTTGGTTAACATAATGACTATGGACCAATGTGTCCCTTAAATTTGCTCATCAGGGGATTTTCTCAGTGTGGATTTAATATCCTGCCATTTATTATTAAATGTGGCGATAAACCTAATGTCTATTTCACTGTTCTTGTGTTTTTTAACCCTTTGTTGATTATACAGAAGCTGTTCCCTACATGTTTTATTTGCTTGTTGATAATTTTTCTTTAATTTTTGCTGGCAGTAACCGCTCTGCAAAAATCTATTTGTTAGTTTTCTTGCTTGCTCATTAAAGGACTCTTTAGTGGAACAATTATGTTTGAATCTTAAATATTGACCATATGGGATCCTTTTTGTAACTGAGTTATAGTGATGGCTATCTGCCCTTAAGATTGTGTTTGCTGTTGATTCGGCCATTTTGGAGCATAATTATAAGATCAAGAAAGATTATCTGTGTCCATAGTCCATAGTCATTATGTAAACCAACAAAGTAAAACTGGATGTATGAATTTCAAAATAAATCAGACAATTTTCCCTTGTGGAAAATGCAGTATATTTAAGCACCTTAAAAGAGTAGATACAGTTTTTGATAGGTTTGGCATTAAAAATAAAATCAAAGGACATATTACCTGTCGCAGTGAAGGGGTAGTATATATAAATTCATGGGATTGCCACTATAATTATGTTGACACATATAGGGAGATCAAAGAAAGATAAAAGAACATATAAGGGATATAAAGAATAAAAATAGGCAGTGTGGCAAGACATTTTTATTAATTTCATAATAGCTCCCCTAAACTCTTTACAGTAATGGAATTAGAAATGAAGAAATAAACTATGCCCCATTTCTACAAAAATAGATTACTTCCCCTTTTTTAACCGATATTAACTAAATGCCTGCTATTTCAATAGATCTATCAATAGGATGCTTGAAATAATATCAACTTAAACAATGTGAAACATATACAAAAAATTTAAATAAAATATTGATGACCATGGCTGCTTTTAGTGCAGAAATTGTTTTGCTGAAATAATTGTGAAAATATCATTTTGAATTAAACATGTAAATTTAAAAATTACCACCCTTGAAAATACAATATGATTGGTAGATATCATAATGAGGAACCAAAGTAGTATTCCAGCATAGCAACGCCATGATGAAGCTTCACTGAGATTGCCTGAGTGGCGAAACAAGTGTAGCATTTCTTTAACTCTTAGCTTGGCCAGTCGAAGTTTAATAGAAGGGATTTCAAGCTGTTTAATCCGGGACGAGCACTGGAATGTACCGGAGGAGTACCGGATGTATACTGGAGCAACACACAGCGGATGGAACCAGATCCTTATGGTGGAGCAGTGGATGAGATTGTATGTTATCCTCAGTGAAGTCCCCAATATAGAGCACTGTGCTTAGGGTCATTCTATGCAAGGACTTGATATAGTGGCTTTAATAACATACTGCACTGCTTTTGCTACCTAATATGCTGTTTACCTGCTTGATATACAGTAAATATTACCAGCTGAATGACTAATTCCTTCTAATCTGCTCAATATTGCTTAAAGTGAAATTTAACTAATGTGCCAACTAACTGCTGCATTACTAATCATGATACGGATGATACTTTGAGGACACTGCAATTGTTCTGTTTGATTACATCTGTTCTAGCATATGATTTATGACGTAATTACATGTTTTTCCATATGTATTCTATTTACGCATATCAGCATTAATTTTCTAGTGGCCACTGGTTTAATTTTAGTATAGTGTTTTTTAAGGTGGAATTATTACTAATTTAGTATGTTAAATAAAATGGTTTGTGCGCATTAGCATTTGGGTTGCAATGTGCATTCTTTTAACCCCATTTTTGAGGAAACCTTTAGGTACTGAATTCCTTTTTAAAGGGAAGTTACTGGCTAGGAAACTCTTTGTTTAACCCTATTCTCAACTGTACAATTTTTCTTATCTTCTCCTTTTCTTTTTTTGATTTAATTAATTCAGTCAACTGCCCCCTTGTACCCCTAGATACAAAACATATTTTTGTTATGTATCTAGGGTATTCCTATGAAATTGTATGCAGTGTGAGCTGATGTCTCATTTATTTTTTGAATATATATATATATATATATACACATAAATACATACACATACATCACACATACACACATACAAACATACATACATATATACAAACACAACAAATACCATATGAAAGAACACAACGCTTTTAAGTGAGTGAACTCAAAGGAACTGATAGCTCTACAAACAACCTTTGTGACTTGTCCAGTGATTAGCATTGTGTGAGTTTTCCTGTGCTTAGCCCCTGATATAAGCATATCGAACAAAGTCATTGAAAAGTGGATGAGCCTTACCATTGTCCCTACAATAAGTTGAGTGCTTTGAGTTGCAGACTAGCCCAAGTTACATTCAACACCAAATTATTAATTGTCAACATGTTTAATGATTGGTATTAATTTCTTGAAATTAATTGTGCAGTTACCTTGAAAGGTTGTAGATTTAAACATTTTACTAATACTTTAAAATAGATTAATCCTCCGTAGCCTAACTGCTGAATTACAACATGTCAAATTATCATATAAACATTTATTATTACTATTAAACATATGATAATGGTTTTACACTATTTAATACCGTAGTCAAATCAGATGATCTTCCTGGAACCATTCTGAAGTTATTGATGACTCCAGACTAGTCATCAGAAGCCATGCTGAGGTATGCCTACAAGCCTAAAAATATAAACAAGATGACTCTAGACTGATTTACTGGCTGTTCATGCTTGTAAAGTAATCAGAAAGGTAATCTGCTAATTATTCTGAATTCATCACCCAGATTTTTTTTTACCTTAGCTGATGACATTACAAGCCAATGATGTCTTATGATGTGCAAATGACTTCTAAAGTACTTTGATGGTCTCCAAAGTAATTCTGTTTGTCTTAGGTATGTAGTCTTACCATCCAAACTATTTTTTCAAAATGTATTTGAAAGATACAAGTTATAGGTTATGTTAGATACCATCAAGTTCAGTAAAAATGATAATTTACTGGATCTTTCTGAGCTTATTGCTCTATATTATTTCAAGATTCATAAGGAAAATTAGCTAAACCTCAGAGTGACAGAGATTTGTTAACCCAGATCCTACACATTAAAGAGACATTAAACACTTTGAGATGGTAATATAAAATGATAAATCGTATATATATATATATATATAAAAAAAACTCTGCAATATACTTTCATTATTTATTTTGCCCCTCTTTCCTGCAATTCCATTCTGAAATTGTGAGCTATTCAGTTCCTGTTAGAAGTGGAAGTGCAGAACACTGTTATATTCCACACAGCCATTGGCTGTACACTCTATTGACCAATTAATAACTGTCCCTAATTGGCCACAGCAGTGAAGGTAACCTGAGTTACAACATGGCAGCTCCCGTTATTTTATAGACACTAAAACTTTATGTTTATTTTGTCACTATTTAAACAGCTAATGAAAGTTTAAAAATACATCTACATGTTATTCTCAGACTAATCTTTTCTTTGAATGCATCATTCTATCTAGCATTTATTTAGTGTTTAATATCCCTTTAATGAACTGCACATCATTCATCTTTTGTCATTAGTTAAGATTAAAGTAGGTTATCTACACAAAACAAACTTGGTACAACTGTTTTTTTCATAAGTATAATCGATCTTTATTGAGGAAGGCATCTGAGACACCTTATTTTTGGAAATATGAAATTCTGTATAATATACTTAAGATTTTATTTGTTTATAATGTATTTGCAGGATACATTCCAGTGTAAATAATATGTTCTACTTAGCTTTTTTAACTGTGTAAATAAATATTTACTTTTTCTCCAAAAAGGAAAATGTGTGGAAAAACGAAAAATGGAACACCACAGATAGATTTTAACATCTTGGGTTTCTCCAGCCTTGAAAACGTACAGCTGGTGTTTTGTGTTGGTGCTATATTAATGTACTTCCTGACTGTGTTTGGAAACCTTGTTATTATCACACTAGTATGTCTGGTATCCCAGCTACAGAAACCAATGTACTTTTTCCTATGTATCTTGTCAATTCAGGATATTATCTATGTCTCTGCCATCTTACCAAAGTTTATGAGTATAACAATCACAGGTGACAAGACTATTTCTTATTTGGGATGTATGATACAGGTATTTTTGTTTTCATTCTGTGTTATTGCAGAGTTTTTTCTGCTGACCTCCATGGCCTATGACCGCTACGTTGCTATTTGTATACCTCTGCACTATACTGTTATCATGAGCAAAAAGATATGTGCTGTACTGGCGTCAGCCTCCTTGATAGTTGCCATTTTAAATTCTATATTGTTCTCATCTGTAATATCTAATTATTCCTTTTGCAAATCCCAAGACATCAACCATTTTTTCTGTGATATCAAAACTGTGATGAAGCTTTCCTGTAGCGATACCACAAACCTAATGAAAATAATAGTTGGTGAAGGTATCTTATTTGGATTTATTCCAGTTGCACTGATAATTACGTCGTACGTGTATATTATATCTACAATCTTGAAAATCCGTACATCTACAGGAAGACTTAAGACATTTTCCAGCTGTTCCTCTCATCTTACCGTTGTTATAATATTCTGTGGAACTGCACTCAGCTTATACTTGAAACCAGAGACTGAGAATTCTCAGGAACAAGACAAATTAATCTCCCTGCTGTATGTTGCTGTGGTTCCAATGTTAAACCCTTTAGTGTACAGCTTAAGAAACAAGCAAGTTGCACAAGCCTTCAAAAAAGTAACAGGGAAAATATTTGTTTAATAAATATAAACAAAACATCAATAAAAATTTTTATTTTTTTTATTTCTGTGTTGGATAAAATTAGTGATAAAGCAATTAATGGAGAGAGATACCAGGCACATCCTACAAAAAAAACAGTCATGCTAATGACCAAGGAGGTGCCTGGCATGTCCTCTGGGGTTTCAAGTGCTGGAAGCGGCCGTGATCGCTTCCAGGCGCTTTCAGAGTATTGCAGTGATACCTCAATATTGAGGCATCCTACAATACCCTTTTTAAGCACACCGATGCAGAGAGGGTCACACTGTGGCGTTCTCTGCATCGATCAGCGATGGTGCTGATCGTTGGTTTGGGATACAAGGGAGGTGGGAGGGCGGCCCATTACTGGTGCAGTTCCTGTTCCTGGAGTGTGCCATAGATCACAGGAGCATTCGAGGGGGCGGGAGCACGCGCACACCACAAATTAATATGTGTACAGTATAAAGAAAGGAAGGAGAGGAAGGGGGGGGAATAAATCTTGGGAAAGAGATCTTGGAGGGGGGTATTGAGGGGGACAGCTACACTACAGAAAAAGAACAATTATAAAACCCCAATTTTGTAAGCAAACTGGCTACTGGCAGACAGCTACCAGTACCCAAGATGGCGGCAAATAGGTAGAGGGGGATTAGAGAGCTGTTTGTGGGGGATCAGGGAGGTTGGGGGGCTAAGGGGGGATCCAACACTGCAGAATATATATAAAAACAGACACAAAAAAAACAAACCAAAAAACCCACAACATTTATGCTTACCTGAAAAATTTCTTTCTTTCCGGATATGGTGAGTGCACGGTGTCCTCAATTACTGTTGGGAATATCACTCCTGGCCAGCAGGAGGAGGCAAAGAGCACCACAGCCAAGCTGTTAAGTATCACTCACCTTCCCACAAACCCATTCATTCGACCGAAGGTAAATAGAGAAAAAAGGAGTAACACAAGGAGTAGAGGTGAATGAGGTTTAGTAAAAAAACTGTCTTAAAACAAAGGGCGGCGCCGTGGACTCACCATATTCAGAAATAAAGAAATTTATCAGGTGAGCATAAATTTTGTTCTCTTTCCTAAGATATGGTGAGTCCACGGCGTCCTCAATTACTGTTGGGAACCAATACCCAAGATAGAGGACACAGAGGACTAGGGAGGGACAAGACAGGTAGACCTAAACAGAAAATGGAAGATGTACAGAGGGCGACTCCTAGTGCAGATCAGCTAGCATTAAATTGTCCCACTAACAACTCCCCTTAGAAGTATACTCACACAGTGGGAAGCACACTATAGTGCTAATGTAGCTTGCTGGGTATATTGCAGTGGCCCAGCGCACATGTACACTCTGGCAATGAACTGTTCCAAGGTATTTTTTGAGATATTCCAATGAAACAATAGGAGACTTCAGTGAATAAAAAAAACTTTATAAAAATCAATGTATCATATATAAAATCAGTCAGTAAAACACGCTACGCGTTTCTCAGAGCTAACCGAAGGTAAATAGAGAAAAAAGGAGTAACACAAGGTGTAGAGGTGCCTGAGGTTTAGTAAAAAAAACTGTCTTAAAACAAAGGGCGGGGCCGTGGACTCACCATATTCAGAAATAAAGAAATTTATCAGGTGAGCATAAATTTTGTTCTCTTTCCTAAGATATGGTGAGTCCACAGCATCCTCAATTACTGTTGGGAACCAATACCCAAGATAGAGGACACAGAGGACTAGGGAGGGACAAGACAAGTAGACCTAAACAGAAGGCACCACCGCTTGAAGAACTTTTCTCCCAAAAGAAGCCTCAGCCGAGGCAAAAGTATCAAATTTGGAAAATTTGGAAAAAGTATGCAGAGAAGACCAAGTTGCAGCCTTGAAATCTGTTCCACAGAAGCTTCATTTTTGAAAGCCCAAGAAGAAGAAACAACCCTAGTGGAATGAGCTGTAATTCTCTCAGGAGGCTGTTGTCCAGCAGTCTCATAGGCCAAACAAATTATACTTCTCAACCAGAGAGAAAGAGAAGTAGCAGTAGCTTTCTGACCTTTACGTTTCCCAGAGAAACAAAAAAACAGGGCAGAAAACTGTCGAAAATCGTTAGTCGCTTGTTGGTAGAATTTCAGAGCATGCACAACATCTAATTTGTGCAACAATTGTTCCTTATGAGAAGAAGGATTAGGACATAGAGAAGCAACAACAATTTCCTGATTAATATTTCTATCCGAAACAACTTTAGGAAGGAAAGCAAACTTAGTACAAAGAACCGCCTTATCGGCATGAAAGATAAGGTAGGGCAAACCACACTGCAAAGCCGAGAGTTCCGAAACTCTCCAAGCAGAAGAGATAGCATTACGAAACAAAACCTTCCAAGATAACAACTTAATATCTATGGAATGCATTGGCTCAAACGGAGCCTGCTGCAAAACTTTAAGAACAAGATTAATGCTCCAAACCCTTCTCCAGACCATCCTGGAAAAAAGACAAAATCCTAGGAATCCTGACCCTACTCCAAGAGTAGCTCTTGGAATCACAGCAATAAAGATATTTACGCCAATTCTTATGGTAAATCTTCCTAGTAACAGGCTTGCAAGCCTGAATCATGGTCTCAATGACCTACTCAGAAAAACCACGCTTAGACAGAAATAAGCGTTCAATCTCCAAACAGTCAGCTTCAGAGAAACGAGATTTGGATGAAGGAAGGGACCCTGAAGTAGAAGGTCCTTCCTCAGAGGCAGTCTCCAAGGTGAGAGAGACAACATCTCCACTAGGTCTGCATACCAGATCCTGTGAGGCCACGCAGGGGCTATTAGAATCACTGACACTCTCTCCTGTTTGATATGAGCAATGACTTGTGGAAGGAGAGCAAATGGATGAAACAGGTATGCCAGCCTGAAGTCCCAAGGGATCGCCAGAGCATCTATAAAAACGGCGTTCTGCTGAGACACCATCAGATCCAGTTCCGGCACCCCCCATCTGATGGTTAAGCTTGGATAACACCTCTGGATGGAGTTCCCACTTCCCAGGATGAAAAGTTTGTCTGTTTAGAAAATCCACTTCCAAGTTGTCCACTCCTGGAATGTGGATGGCAGATAGACAGCAATTGTTAGCTTCCGCCCACTGAATAATCTGAGCAACCTCCTTCATAGCTAAGGAACTCTGAGTTCCTCCCTGGTGGTTGATGTAAGCCATTGAGGTAATGTTGTCTGACTTAAAGCCACCACGGGAGAGAGTCTCTTGTAGACAGATCTAGATCTATCCTCTGAGACAGATCTGCATGGTCCCCGTTCCTTTGACTGAGCATGCATAACTGCAGAGCTCTCAAATGGAATCGAGCAAAGGGAATGGTGTCCATGTAAGCAACCATCAGACCAATTACCTCCAGACATTGAGCCACAGATGGTCAGTAGACTGCTGATAGAGGCAAGAGGAAAACATTTTTAGGGAATCTATTATGGTCCTCAAGTAAACCACCCTTGTAGCTGGAACAAGGGAACTCTTTCCCAGATTCACTTTCCATCCATGGGAACATAGAAAAGACAACAAGATCTCTGTATGAGATTTTTCTTGCTGGAAAGATGGTTCCTGAACCAGAATGTCATCCAGATAGGGTGCCACAGCAATTCCCCGAGCCCTGACTACTGCCAAGAGGACCCCCAAAACCTTTGAGAAAATTCTGGGTGTGGTGGCAAGGCCAAATGGAAGAGCTACAAACTGAAAGTGTTTGTCTAAAAAAAGCATTGAGGTAATGTTGACTGACTGAAACCTGATAAACCGGGCTAAAGACAACTGAGACCAGGCCATCAGCGCATTGTAAATCGCTCTCAACTCCAAGATGTTTATGGGGAGAGCAGACTTCACTGGAGTCCAGAGTCCCTGCGCTTTTAACAAGTCCCAGACTGCTTCCGAGCCCAGCAGGCTAGCATCTGTGGTTACAATCACCCAGGAAGGTCTCTGAAAACATGTGCCCTGAGATAGATGTTCTGAGAAAGACACCACGGGAGAGAGTCTCTTGTCGACAGATCTAGATCTATCCTCTGAGATAGATCCGCATAGTCCCCGTTCCTTTGACTGAGCATGCATAACTGCAGAGCTCTCAAATGGAATCAAGCAAAGGGAATGGTGTCCATGGAAGCAACCATCAGACCAATTACCTCCAGACATTGAGCCACAGATGGCCGAACAGTAGACTGCAGAGAGAGGCAAGAGGAAAGAATTTTTGCCTTTCTGTCCTACGTCAGAAAAGTCTTCATCGATAGGGAATCTATTATGGTCCTCAAGTAAACCACCCTTGTAGCTGGAACAAGGGAACTCTTTCCCAGATTCACTTTCCATCCATGGGAACATAGAAAAGACAACAAGATCTCTGTAGGAGATTTTGCTTGTTGAAAAGATGGCGCCTGAAGCATAATGTCGTCCAGATAGGGCGCCACAGAAATTCCCCAAGCCCTGTCCACTGCCAAGAGGGCCCCCAAAACCTCTGAGAAAATTCTGGGAGTGGTGGCAAGGCCAAATGGAAGAGCTACAAACTGAAAGTGTTTGTCTAAAAAAGCAAATCTCAGAAATTTGAAATTCTCCCTGTGAATGGGAAAATGGAGGTATGCATCCTTCAGGTCTATGGTCATCATGAATTGAACCTTTTGAACTAAAGGAAAAATGGAACAGATTATTTCCATCTTAAAGGACGGTACTCAGAGAAATTCGTTGAGACACTTCAGGTCTAAAATAGGTCGGAAAGTTCCCTCTTTTTTGGGAACCATGAACAGATTTGAATAGAAACCTAGTCCCTGTTCCTAGACTGGAACTGGAACTATTACTCCCAGGGAGAAGAGATCCTGCACACATTTCAAGAATGCCTCTCTTTTTATCTGGTCTGCAGATAACCTTGAGAGGTGGAACCTGCCCCTGGGAGGAAAGGTTTTGAATTCCAATTCGTAACCCTGAGATACTATGTCCACAGCCCAGGGATCCTGGAAATCTCGTACCCATGCTTGGTAAAAATGAGAAAGTCTGCCCCCCACTTGATCCGCTACCGGATCGGGGGCAAACCTTTCATGCTGATTTAGAGTCAGCTGCAGGCTTCTTTGATTGCTTCCACTTGTTCCAAGACTGACTGTGTTTCCAAGAAGGCTTGGGTTCATGCTTGGCAGAGGAAGGGAAAGACTTACCTCTGAAGTTACGAAAGGAAGGAAAATTTATTTGACATCCTTTTGGTCTATTCTTCTTATTTTGAGGAAGAAAATGCCATTTACCACCGGTGATATTGGAAATAATTTCTGTCAGGCCAGGTCCAAACAAGGTCTTACCCTTGTAAGCAATACAGATAGGGGGAGAGACAAAGCGCCCTATTGAAAGAGCTGACCACATAAAGGGGGGGGGGGGAATTAAATTCTACATAGTAAACCTAACAAAAAATCTAGACAAAAGTATGTTTAAACAGAAAATGATGATAAAAAATATAAAATTAAAATATATTTTTATATATAAATAAAAAATATCCCAAAATTGATACAATAAGCTATTTTAATAAGATGATCCAAAGAACAATAAAATAAATAAAAAAATATTACTAAATGCAAATTACAAATGATGCCGGCATCTAAAAGTGGATATGGGACTGTTAAAAAAAGAGGATACAGTAGTGAGGGTTTAAAAAGATTCATTAAACAAATAATTACATTAATGACGCTTGATAAAACAGGTTATAACAGATGTATATCAATAACGATACTATGTATCTTCCATAGTGCAGAGTCTGGAATAATGTTGATACAATTTTTCTTGCAGCCTAACACAGCTGAGATTCACAGAATTTTAGCAGATTGGGTGGTGAAAACTATACATGTAGTTTGTTCGTTATTACACAAAACAAACAATGAACCTGGGTCGTCTATTGGCACAATAAGGTAGGAAATAAATGCTAAAACAGGAATTATTCATGTGTCTACACTCTTAGATATTAGAGATAGAAATGAACCTGTATAGCATATATAGATCCCTCCAAAGCAAATAAAAGATTAGTAAGCACAATCTACACATTTTGGCAGACCAAACTGCCTTTATCAAGATGCCTAGAGGGATATGGCTGCACCTCACTGACGAGGCCCACAATAGGCTGAAGCGTACGTCTGGGGTTTTGCTGTTTCTCTCGTTCAGAGATGTATTGCCTGGTATTTCGGGGCTGGACTGTACTGTGAAGTCAGGATCAGACTGATATGCTTCAGTAAAGTCCTGCTCGGTGAAAGACACATGTTCAGCAAAAAGAGTCCGCTTCTTGGGTGGTAACTAGCCATAGAACAAGCTATTATGCTATTGTTCGTTCCTAGGTTGAGTGCTCTCATTTTATTTATGCCAATTATGACACTTAAAGAAGTCTCCCTAAGTGTGATGCGGGAATCCAGACATGGACCCGTTGCTCAGTGTGCATACAGGGATATGGCTGCACCTCAATGACGAGGCCCACAATAGGCTGAAGTGTACGTCTGGGGTTTTGCTGTTTCTCTTATTCAGAGAGGGATTCCCTGGTATTTCGGGGCTGGACTGGGCTGTACTGTGAAGTCAGGATCAGACTGATATGCTTCAGGAAAGTTCTTCTCTGTGAAAGACACATGTTGAGCAAAAAGAGGCTGCTTCTTCGGTGGTAACTGACCATAGAACAAGCTATTATGATATTGTTCGTTCCCAGGTTGAGCACTTCTCTCATTTTCTTATGTAAATTATGACACTTAGGGAAGTCTCCCTAAGTGTGATGCGGGATTCCAGACGTGGTCCCGTTGCTCAGTGTGCCTAGAGGGATATGGCTGCACCTCACTAACGAGGCCCACAATTGGCCGAAGCTTACATCTGGGGTTTTGCTGTTTCTCTCGTACAGAGAGGGATTGCCTGGTATTTCGGGGCTGGACTGTACTGTGAAGTCAGGATCAGACTGATATGCTTCAGGAAAATTCTCTGTGATAGGCACATGTTGAGCAAAAAGAGGCTGCTTCTTGGGTGGTAACTAGCCATAGAACAAGCTATTATGCTATTGCTCGTTCCCAGGTTGAGCGCTTCTCTCATTTTATTTATTATCACTAACAATAGCCTTTTTATAGGTAACACCCTATAGGTAAGGAAGTGGTGATTAGTGGAAACTATTATCCAAATAAACTAGAGTGGGAGTTGCCATAGTAAACCATGAAGGAGTTGTAAAAAAGATACTGTTTAAACTATGGTATATTTATACTCAGTAAAAACATGTTACGGTAAAATAGCATAGAAACTTTAAAATTCTATAAAACTAATGTATTTACAGTATTTGAAATGGATATAACAATTTATATATCATATATGTAGCATATGTTTAACAAATAATTATCCCAAATATATATAGCATAGTAAATAGATTAGAGCCGATTATAGAGCCGATTATCCGTCTAATCCATTTAATCATCTATAAAGGCACTAGAAACATATTATTAAAGATATTCTTTAATCTTGGGATAAAAAACATCTAAAACATAAAAACTATATATATTAAAAAATATTATACATAAAAAATAATAATAATAATGAGAAATAATAAAAAAAAAAAAATAAAATTAAAAGGATAATGTAAAGAAACATATGGAATGTTTATGGGAACTCGCTAAAAAAAAAAGTGGTGATAGTGAGTTAACCATATATTGGTACAGTTGTGTATTAGTGATATCCTTCGTGAGACATTTATAGGAAATTGTGAAAGACACTAGTCATATATTCACCTAAAATTAAATAGGTGAATCTAAGGGACATAAAACTAGTGTGTACGATAGTAAAAGTGAATGTATATGTGCATAGGTTATATGCTCATGAGGTTTATAATATAGAAATGTAACAGGAAAAAATATATTATAAATCCGTGTGGTTAGAAATGATAAAGTGTGATAAAATGAAAAAAAAAGAGACCTTATTTTTAGAAAGGCAAAACATCTCAAAAATTATCTGTCACCTAGTGAATTTAAATATTCAAAAACAAATCTAATAGACAGAGACAATGATAGAATATCAGTTTTTTCCCCTGTCACACTTGTAAGTCTTGTAAATCTAGCAGTAAGATAGTAGTCTCCACTGATGGCAAAAAACATCTTTACAATTAGGGAACTTATTAAATGCAGTGATTCTAATGTTATATATTGTATTAAAAGGGACACTGAACCTAATTTGTTTTCTTTTGTGATTCAGATAGAGCATGACAAGCAACTTTCTAATTTACTCCTATTATGAAATTTTCTTCATTCTCTTGGTATGTTTATTTGAAATGCAAGAATGTAAGTTTAGATGCCGGCCCATTTTTAGTGAACAACCTGGGTTATTCTTGCTGATTGGTGGATGAATTCATCCACCAATAAAAAAGTGCTGTCCAGAGTTCTAAACAAAAAAAAGCTTAGATGCCTTCTTTTTCAAATAAAGATAGCAAGAGAACGAAGAAAAATTTATAATTGGAGTAAATTAGAAAGTTGCTTAAAATTGCATGCTCTATCTGAATTCCGAAAGAAAAAAATTGGGTTCAGTTTCCCTTTAAATGTTCCTGCAATGTAATATATATAGGACAAACGAGTCGTCTTTTGAGAGACAGGATTAGGGAACATATTTGGAATATAGAACATAAGACTAAAAAAAATAGCACTTTACCAACACTTCACAGATGTACACCAAGGTGATCTAGGATGTTTTAAATGTTGGGCAATTCTCAAAATTCACCCTAGTACTGGGGGGGGGGGGGATATTATTATAAAAAGAGGCTGAGTTCATTTTCAGTTTTAAAACACTTCACCCCCGGGGCTTAACAGCTCCTTTGATCTTAACACTCTTTTTTAATCCACACGATTTCTAACCACACGGATTTATAATATATTTTTTCCTGATATATTTTTATATTATAAACCTGATGAGCATATAACCTATGCACATATAAATTATTCACGTTATCCTTTTAATTTTATTTTATTTTTTATGCATAGTAATTTTTTATATACAGTTTTTATGTTTTGAAAGTTTTTTATCCCAAGATTATATAATATCTTTTATACGTTACAATAATATGTTTCTAGTGCCTTTATAGATGATTAAATGGATTAGACCTGCTTATTTAAGGGTTTATCTTCTGCTCTGTAATCGGTTCTAATCTATTTACTATGCTATATATATTTGGGATAACTATTTGTTAAACATATGCTACATATATGATATATGATATATAAATTGTTATATCCATTTCAAGTACTGTAGATACATTCATTTTTTAGAATTTTAAAGTCTCTATGCCATTTTTCCGTAACGTGTTTACTGAGTATAAATATACCATAGTTTAAACAGTATCTTTTTTACAACCCCTTTAGGGTTTACTATGGCAATTGGCAACTCCCACTCTAGTTTAATTGGATAATAGTTTCCACCAATCACCACTTCCTTACCTATAGGGTAACTACTATAGGGTTACTACTCTTTTATGTGCTTTGGAGGGATCTATATTCACTATACAGGTTCATTTCTATCTCTAATATCTAAGAGTGTAGACACATGAATAATTCCTGTTTTTAGCATTTATTCCCTACCTTATTGTGCCAATAGACCACCAAGGTTCATTGTTTGTTTTGTGTGGTAACAAACAAACTACATGTATAATTCCTGTCTGGTTCTCACCACCCAATCTGCTACAATTCTGTGAATCTCAGCTGTGTTAGGCTTCAAGAAAAATTGTATCAACATTATTCCAGACTCTGCACTACGGAAGATACATAGTATCGTTTCAATCAGAGAATTATCATTGATTGTAGGCCAGCGGATTACGCTACTCTGTCACAGGGTCTGACTTCATAATCTCAACAGATTTTATCACAGAAGTTGCTATATCCACGAACAGTGAGTTTTTTCCGCTTTGTATCCCATTACATCGGAGGCTGTGCACAGCTGAAGACATCGACACGTATATAATTATACGTATATAATAATACAGGTTAGTCTCGGTGGACTTTGTTCACATTTCTTGTGTCACGGACTTTGATATTATCAGTTCCATCTCTCTTTGCTGGATATACTTATCTGTTTACGTTATTGATATACATCTGTTATAACCTGTTTTATCAAGCGTCATTAATGTCATTATTTGTTTTATGAATCTTTTTAGACCGTCACTACTGTATCCTCTTTTTTAACGGTCCCATAACCACTTTTAGATGCCGGCATCATTTGTAATTTGCATTTAGTAATATTTATTTATTTTATTGTTCTTTGGATCAGCTTATTAAATAGCTTATTGTATCAACTTAGGGATAATTTTTATTTATATATAAAAATATATTTTCATTTTATATTTTTTATCAACATTTTCTGTTTAAACATACTTTTTTCTGGATTTTTTGTAAGGTTTTCTATGTAGAATTTAATCCCCCCCCCCCCTTTTTGGGGTCAGCTCTTTCAATAGAGCGCTTTGTCCTGCCCCTATCTGTATTGCTTGCTTTTTTGATCACTTTTTTAGAGATTATTGTGATCTCCTTAGGGATTTTAGCTAAAACCTTACTCAGGTAGATCCAACACCACACTCTCTCATTTACACTTACCCTTGTAAGGAATTACCAAAAGCTTGGACTTAGGTGAAACATCGGCGAGAGGGAAATATTTTTATATGAAAGACAGAGGCATAGTGATAGGATAAATTTTGATAGGTAGAGATTAGAAGTAGACAGAGCCAGGGTAGCTGTAGAGCAGGGAAAATTACATCGTTGGCAGAGGGCAGACGAAGACAACCGGATTTTTAATCGCCATATTTTTTTAATGTTTAGTAGTAGGGCAACAAGGGAGAGATCTTCCCCACTGTCTCCATCTTCTTCAAAGATAATGAAAGAGTAGTGTTTTTATTTTATACTGGTATATTAATTTATCTAAAATATCATTTATATATATATTTTTTATTATGTATGTCATTTGATTTATATTTTTTATGATTTAAAGAACAATATATGAATAAAAATATATTCCTAACTAATAAATGTGTTTGTTTGTTATTACTCTATTCACATAATACAAATGTTACAAATGATTGTTGATCAAATTCAATGCATGGGTAAGATATACTTTTCTCTGCTTATTAAAGGGTCAATCTATGCCATATATTTTTTGGGTTTAAATTGAACTTGACTTTGTCATAAACAACTCACTTCTATGAATGAATCAATAATTTTAATTTTAGGAGTCATACATAGTATGTGATAGTAAAGTAATTTGAAATTTAAATAGATTGTGTAAATGCAGTGGCGACTCTAGGAACAATATATAGGGGGGCACATAAGATACCACAGTCAAAAATGGGGGGGCATTCATAATTTTCTCCACTAAATCATACCACTGAAAGCAGTAGATTTTTTCCTGACAAATGTATTTTTTCTCATATTTTCCATTAGCATATGTATATTTAGAAATTAGCATATGAGCCAACCTAGGTTTAGTTTCAACTAAGAATACCAAGAGAACAAATCGCATTTGATGATAAAAGTGAAATGGAAAGTTGATTAAAATTACAAATGCTATCTGAATAATGAAAGTTTAATTTTGACTAGACTGTCCCTTTAAGTTATGGCCAAAAGCACTCTTTCTTTATCTCTGTCTCCTACACATACACATATTCGCTCTCACGCACAAAAACACGCATTTGCTCTTCGTAAGACAAACACATAGAAACACTCTCTCACACACACAAACACACAAATGTACTCTCTTACACAAGTACACAGAGATAAACTCTTTCACACATACATACTCTCTCACACACATTCACAGATACACACTGCCATACACAGAGATACTTTCACACACACATATACATATACACACATATATATATATATATATATATATATATATACAGTATATATACTTACATACACATACATACAGTTACACACACATATAGTTACACACACACAGAGAAATACATACACAAATACATACACACATATACTTATATACACAGTAACATACACACACATATACTTACATACACATACATACAGTTACACACACATACTACATACATGCACAAGCAGTTACACACGCATACCTACACACACATTATACATACATACACACACACACATACACACAGAAACACACATTATATATACATACACACACATACATACACACAAATATGTACATAAATACACACAAACATACATACAATGGCAATATGGAGCATGAAATACACACAAATACATTCATATATTTTTCTACTAATGCTACAGATAGTGCATGCAACAAGCATTTTAGAAATACCAATATATTTTTTATTTATTACTTGCAATGTCATTAAAATGCAATAATTTGTGCAACCGTTTCAAATCTCTTGCTATCCTTTGTGGGATTGAGAATGCCATTTTAACGTTATTTCAATGTATTTTGTGTGCACAAAGGAAAACAGTGGCATGCAAAATACATTGCAATGACTTTAAAATGGCATTCTACTTCACACAAAGGATAGCAAGAGAATGAAAACAGTGGCATGCAAAATACATTGCAATGACTTTAAAATGGCATTCTACTGGACACAAAGGATAGAAAGAGAATGAAAATAGTGGTAATATGTTGTTCCTAAAAAAACATAATTACTGACCTTTTAAGCCTCCACGACGCTTCCATCCAAACACAGAAAATCAGAGTTCTTATTTCATCCATAGCTAAATACTTATGTGTTGTGCATTAGTAATTTAGTGAATTGCACAAACAATACTCCTGCATTTTTTGCAGCTGGTGAAGCTGCACAAAGTAGAATGCCATTTTTAAGTCATTTCAATGTATTTTGTATGCCACTGTTTTCATTCTCTTGCTATCCTTTGTGTGAAGTAGAATGCCATTTTTAAGTCATTTCAATGTATTTTGTATGCCACTGTTTTCATTCTCTTGCTATCCTTTGTGTGAAGTAGAATGCTATTTTAAAGTCATTTCAATGTATTTTGCATGCCACTGTTTTCATTCTCTTGTTATCCTTTGTATGAAGTAGAATGCTATTTTAAAGTCATTTCAATGTATTTTGTACGCCACTGTTTTCATTCTCTTGCTATCCTTTGTGTGAAGTAGAATGCCATTTTTAAGTCATTTCAATGTATTTTGCATGCCACTGTTTTCATTCTCTTGTTACCTTTGTGTGAAGTAGAATGCTATTTTAAAGTCATTTCAATGTATTTGGCATGCACTGTTTTCATTCTCTTGCTATCCTTTGTGTGAAGTACAATGCCATTTTAAAGTCATTGCAATGTATTTTGCATGCTACTGTTTTCATTCTCTTGCTATCCTTCGTTTTAAAATATTTGCAGAGTGAATTGAAGAAGAATAATGTAGAGTATCACCATTGCAAAATATGACAGAAAGTAAATGCTATTTAATACCTTTGTGTTGGTAACATTTGTCTTTGCATCTCAAAAACATTAAACATAGTGCAAATAGATTTAAAAAAAAACAAAAAAACATGAAGTTAGCTAGTTATGTTTTGTATTTTATTTTTATCTCTATATCTATTAGTGCCACAAGTTTTGGGCAAAACTTTTCAAATACATTTTGAGAAATATTGTCCGCTTGCTTTGTAATTAGAGAAAAAATTGTAACATAATCCATCAGTAATAATGTATTTTTCATTTTTATCCCTATATCTACTTATGCACCTAATGTGTATCAATAATATTGTTTGATTTAGAAAGGTTATACAAATGTAATAAAGTTTTTAACTCACTTTTATTATGGAATATGCTTCATTCTCTTGCAGCATCGAATATAAGCTTTCGGTGTTTTCGGACTCCCATTGAGTTATATGGCATCCGCAACCTGAAGGGTGGCAGATTGAAAACTAGGTACGCTGAGTCGGAAAAGACGCAAGGGTAACTGTAGAATTTTTTTATAACTTCGTGAGAGCTTCAAATTGTGTCGATTAGGAGTGCGAATGAGCACGATTCCGCTTAAATACCACAGGTTTTCAACTTGCATCGATCTGCGCCAGATTGAGATTGCGGGATTGTATGATACGTCATAAATTTCAACATTTGCGGATGTTGACGCTTTGATAATTTCGGCGGGTCATTCTCGCGACAATGAGGACGCGAAATTCCAGCGTATTTTCAGTTGACGCTTTGATAAATAGGCCCCAAAATCTCTTTGTGCTAATTATATAAAACTGCCATGTTGTTATAGCAGTTAAACGTGTATTCAGTAGGCTTCCCCACATCAAAATTGTAATCTATTTAACACAGCATACAATCCAAAATGTAATAGTAAGTTCAAACTATTTATTGTAAATGCAAATCTATTTACATTATTAAAACTGTGTTTAAGTGAACAATGCTTGCATTTTGTTTGCCTACACGATCAAGCATTGCCTTTGTCTCTTTTTCTGGGAGTATATAAAAAGCAATCGGCTAGATTACGAGTTTTTGTCGGTAAGACTTGCGGTGCTAACAAGCCTTTTTTTTCTCACCGCTCACTTAAAGGGACAGTCTACACCAGAATTTTTATTGTTTTAAAAGATAGATAATCCCTTTATTACCCATTTCCCAGTTTTGCATAACCAACACAGTTATATTAATATACTTTTAACCTCTGTGATTATCTTGTATCTAAGCCTCTGCAAACTGCCCCTTTTTTCAGTTCTTTTGACAGACTTGCAGTCTAGCCAATCAGTGCCTGCTCCCAGATAACTTCTCGTGCACGAGCACAGTGTTATCTATATGAAATACGTGAACTAACACCCTCTAGTGGTGAAAAACTGTTAAAATGCAATCTGAAAGAGGTGGGCTTCAAGGTCTAAGAAATTAGCATATGAACCTCCTAGGTTAAGCTTTCAACTAAGAATACCAAGAGAACAAAGAAAAATTGGTGATAAAAGTAAATTGGAAAATTGTTTAAAATGACGTGCTCTATCTGAATCATGAAAGTTTATTTTGGCCTAGACTGTCCCTTTAAGACAACGCTGGTATTATGAGTTTTCTGAATGGCTGCGTTAGCCTCAGAAAAGTAAGCGGTGAGCTGGCTAAACGTGCTCGTGCGCGATTTCCCCATAGGAAACAATGGGGCTGAGTCGGCTGGAAAAAAAAAACCTAACACCTGCAAAAAAGCAGCGTTCAGCTCCTAATGCAGCCCCATTGTTTCCTATGGGGAAATAAAAGTTATGTCTACACCTAACACCCTAATATGAACCCCGAGTCTAAAGACCCCTAATATTACACTTATTAACCCCTAATCTGCCGCCCCCGACATCGTCGCCACCTGCATTATACTATTAACCCCTAATCTGCCGCTCCGGACACCGCCGCCAACTACATTATACCTATGAACCCCTAAGCTGCTGCCCCTAACATCGCCGACACCTACATTATATTTATTAACCCCTACTCTGCCGCCCCCAACGTCGCCGCCACTATAATAAAGTTATTAACCCCTAAATCTAAGTCTAACCCTAAACCTAAACACCCTAACTTAAATATAATTTAAATAAATCTAAATAAAATTACTATTATTAACTAAATAATTCCTATTTAAAACTAAATACTTACCTATAAAATAAACCCTAATATAGCTACAATATTAACTAATAATTACAATGTAGCTATTTTAGGATTTATTTTTATTTTACAGGCAACTTTGTATTTATTTTAACTAGGTACAATAGTTAAATAGTTATTAACTATTTAATAGCTACCTAGCTATAAGAAATACAAATTTCCCTGTAAAATAAACCCTAACCTAAGTTACAATTACACCTAACACTACACTATAATTAAATTAATTACCTAAACTAACTACAATTAAATACAATTAAATTAAATAAACTAAAGTACGTAAAACAACAAACACTAAATTACAGAAAATAAAAAATAATTAAAAAAATTTTAAACTAATTACACCTAATCTAATCCCCCTAAAAAAATAAAAAATCCCACCAAAATAATAAAATTCCCTACCCTATACTAAATTACAAAAAGCCCTTAAAAGGGCCTTTTGCTGGGCATTGCGTCAAAGTAATCAGCTCTTTACCTGTAAAAAAAAAAAAATACAATACCCCCCCAAAATTAAAACCCACCACCCACACACCCAACCCTACTCTAAAACCCACCCAATCCCCCCTTAAAAAAGCCTAACACTAACCCCTTGAAGATCACCCTACCTTGAGATGTCTTCACCCAGCCGGGCCGAAGTCCTCCAAGAAGCCGGGCAGAAGTGGTCCTCCAGACAATTAATACAATTAAATTAGTTTATTTAATTTAATTGTATTTAATTGTAGTTAGTTTAGGTAATTAATTTAATTATAGTGTAGTGTTAGGTGTAATTATAACTTAGGTTAGGATTTATTTTACAGGTAAAATTGTATTTATTTTAGCTAGGTAGTTATTAAATAGTTAATAACTATTTAATAACTATTGTACCTAGTTAAAATAAATACAAAGTTGCCTGTAAAATAAAAATAAATCCTAAAATAGCTACAATGTAATTATTAGTTAATATTGTAGCTATATTAGGGTTTATTTTATAGGTAAGAATTTAATTGTAGTTATTTTATTTCGATTTATTTAAATTATATTTAGGTTAGGGGGCTGTTAGGGTTAAGGTTAGACTTAGGTTTAGGGGTTAATACATTTAATATAGTAGCGGCGACGTTGGGGGAGGCAGATAAGGGGTTAATAAATGTAGGCAGGTGTCGGCGATGTTGGGGACAGCAGATTAGGGGTTAATAAAATGTAACTAGTGTTTGCAAGGCAGGAGTACGGCGGTTTAGGGATTAATATATTTATTAAAGTGGCGGCGATGTCCGGTCGGCAGATTAGGGGTTAAATAATTTTATTATAGTGTTTGCAATGTGGTGGGGGCCTCGGTTTAGGGGTTAATAGGTAGTTTATGGGTGTTGGTGTACTTTTTAGCACTTTAGTTAAGAGTTTTATGTTACAGCGTTAGCCCATAAAACTCTTAACTACTGACTTTTAAATGCGGTAACAGTCTTGGCAGGAGAGGGTCTACCACTCACTTTGTCCAAGACTCATAATACCTGCGTTAGGAAAATCCCATTGAAAAGATAGGATACGCAATTTACGTAAGGGGATTTGCGGTATGCTCAAGTCGCGGAAAAAAAGTGAGCGGTACACCTGTACCTGCCAGACTCGTAATACCAGCGGGCATTAAAAAGCAGCTTTGGGACCTCTCAATGCTGCTTTTTAAGGCTAACGCAAGACTCGTAATCTCGGTGAATATAAGTAAAGAATAAAGGTTTAGGGTTTAATGAACACTCTTTCCTAGTCTAACTAGTAAGGAATTAAAAAATAACTTTTTAAAAATTAAATGTAAAAATGAGGAAACAATCTCTATATAGTAAATGAAACCCCACCAACCAAAGAAATAATGAAGTGAGATAAAAAGCGCATGCATTCACCACCCTGTTTCCTGGCCGATAGCTGCAGTCGTCGGCATCAGGTGCCAGGGGTGAAAAAACATGCAATATCACTAATAGAATACACAAACTAGTTTTGGCCCAAGTAGTGGCCCTTTTCAATGTGAATAGTAACAAGCAGAAGCCCCAAATGCCACCCTTTTAAATACAGGCATATTGCCTGCTATTCACCAATCATGGTGCAGCATCCAGAGCCACCCCTCATACAGCCTATCTATGCTGTGTGTGGCTGTGGTGCTGATTCTGTGCATCACGATTGGTAGATAGATTGTGACATCACATAACAGAAGACATAGGCCTCTATTTATCAAAGTCTGGGGGACCTGATCCGACAGTGCGTATCAGGTCCGCCAGACCTCGCTGAATGCGGAGAGCAATACGCTCTCCATATTCAGCATTGCACCAGCAGTTCACAAGAGCTGATGCTGCAACGCCGCCCCCTGCAGACTCGCGGCCAATCCAGCAGGGGGTGTCAATCAACCCGATTGTACTCGATCGGGTTGAGTTCCGGCGATTCCTGTGACCGCTGCTTCATAACTGTTGTTTCTGGCGAGTCTGAAGACTCGCCAGAAACAGGGGCCCTCAAGCTCCATACGGAGCTTGATAAATGGGCCCCATAGTGTTAGGGCCATCTTTAATATTGACTGGACCCTGGGCAAACATTTTCTTGGGCCCCCCGCCCATGCAATTTCGCTCTCCACCCCAACATCCCAAAAAACAACTAAATATTTTTTTTTTTTAAAATGATTAGCCCAGCAGTGGATCATCCACTGTTGTGCTAATCATTAAAAAAAAAAATGAAATAAATTACAATTTTTGAAACTGGACCTAAGCAGTACTAATAAGTAAATAAATATATAAATTCCTCCACTGTGGATTAATTTAATATATTTACTAATTAATTAATTAAATGTTGGTTTTTAGTTTATATTATATATTTTTTAAGTACATAAATATTTAATGCAATGCACGGCATCGCATAGTAAAAATCAGTGGCGGACCTAATGTCTACAGGGCCCCGGTGCAAGAATTTATTTTGGGCCCCTCTAAAAGCATCTCACCAGTTTTGGGATATTCACTACATACTTATTGTTTAGACAGCCACTGTACAGCAAAAATACCACTTTCATGAATACCAAGGAAATGCTTATCATAACAAACTCCACTAACCCATATACACTCACACTCTTCAGAGCATACACATATACATGTACACACAAACACACACTCTCCAGAGCATACACATACACAAGTACGCACAAACACACACTCTTCAGAGCATACACATATACATGTACACACAAACACACACACTCTTCAGAGCATACACATATACATGTACACACAAACACACACTCTCCAGAGCATACACATACACAAGTACACACAAACACACACTCTTCAGAGCATACACATACACATGTACACACAAACACACACTCTCCAGAGCATACACATACACAAGTACACACAAACACACTCTTCAGAGCATACACATATACATGTACACACAAACACACACTCTTCAGAGCATACACATATACATGTACACACAAACACAAGTACACACAAACACACACACTCTCCAGAGCATACACATACACAAGTACACACAAACACACACACTCTCCAGAGCATACACATACACACACAAACACACACTCTTCAGAGCATACACATATACATGTACACACAAACACACACTCTCCAGAGCATACACATACACAAGTACACACAAACACACACTCTTCAGAGCATACACATATCCATGTACACACAAACACACACTCTTCAGAGCATACACATACACAAGTACACACAAACACACACTCTTCAGAGCATACACATATACATGTACACACAAACACACACTCTCCAGAGCATACACATACACAAGTACACACAAACACACACTCTCCAGAGCATACACATACACAAGTACACACAAACACACACTCTTCAGAGAACACACATACACAAGTACACACACTCTTCAGAGCATACACATACACAAGTACACACAAACACACACTCTTCAGAGCATACACATACACAAGTACACATAAACACACACTCTTCAGAGCATACACATACACAAGTACACACAAACACACACTCTCCAGAGCATACACATACACACACAAACACACACTCTTCAGAGCATACACATACACAAGTACACACAAACACACACTCTCCAGAGCATACACATACACATGTACACACAAACACACACTCTTCAGAGCATACACATGTACACACAAACACACACTCTTCAGAGCATACACATACACATGTACACACACACACTCTCCAGAGCATACACATATACATGTACACACAAGCACACACTCTTCAGAGCATACACATACACAAGTACGCACAAACACACACTCTCCAGAGCATATACATGTACACACAAACACACACTCTTCAGAGCATACACATACACAAGTACGCACAAACACACACTCTTCAGAGCATACACATATACATGTACACACACTCTTCAGAGCATACACATATACACACACACACACTCTCCAGAGCATACACATACACATGTACACACAAACACACACTCTCCAGAGCATACACATACACAAGTACACACAAACACACACTCTCCAGAGCATACACATACACAAGTACACACACTCTTCAGAGCATACACATACACAAGTACACACAAACACACACTCTTCAGAGCATACACATACACAAGTACACATAAACACACACTCTTCAGAGCATACACATACACAAGTACACACAAACACACACTCTTCAGAGCATACACATACACATGTACACACAAACACACACTCTTCAGAGCATACACATACACAAGTACACACAAACACACACTCTCCAGAGCATACACATACACATGTACACACAAACACACACTCTTCAGAGCATACACATACACATGTACACACACACACTCTCCAGAGCATACACATATACATGTACACACAAGCACACACTCTTCAGAGCATACACATACACAAGTACGCACAAACACACACTCTCCAGAGCATATACATGTACACACAAACACACACTCTTCAGAGCATACACATACACAAGTACGCACAAACACACTCTTCAGAGCATACACATACACAAGTACGCACAAACACACACTCTTCAGAGCATACACATATACATGTACACACACTCTTCAGAGCATACACATATACACACACACACACTCTCCAGAGCATACACACACTCTCCAGAGCATACACATACACACAAAAACACACACTCTTCAGAGCATACACATACACAAGTACGCACAAACACACACTCTCCAGAGCATACACATATACATGTACACACAAACACACACTCTTCAGAGCATACACATACACATGTACACACAAACACACACTCTTCAGAGCATACACATACACAAGTACGCACAAACACACACTCTTCAGAGCATACACATATACATGTACACACAAACACACACTCTCCAGAGCATACACATATACACACACACACTCTCCAGAGCATACACATACACATGTACACACAAACACACACTCTCCAGAGCATACACATATACATGTACACACAAACACACACTCTTCAGAGCATACACATATACATGTACACACAAACACACACTCTTCAGAGCATACACATATACATGTACACACAAACACATACTCTCCAGAGCATACACATATACACACACACACTCTCCAGAGCATACACATACACATGTACACACAAGCACACACTCTTCAGAGCATACACATACACAAGTACGCACAAACACACACTCTCCAGAGCATACACATATACATGTACACACAAACACACACTCTTCAGAGCATACACATACACATGTACACACAAACACACACTCTTCAGAGCATACACATACACAAGTACGCACAAACACACTCTTCAGAGCATACACATATACATGTACACACAAACACACACTCTTCAGAGCATACACAAGTACGCACAAACACACACTCTTCAGAGCATACACATACACAAGTACACACAAACACACACTCTTCAGAGCATACACATACACAAGTACTCACAAACACACACTCTTCAGAGCATACACATATACATGTACACACAAACACACACTCTCCAGAGCATACACATATACACACACTCTCCAGAGCATACACATACACACACACACACAAACACACACTCTCCAGAGCATACACATATACACACACTCTTCAGAGCATACACATACACAAGTACGCACAAACACACACTCTTCAGAGCATACACATATACATGTACACACAAACACACACTCTCCAGAGCATACACATACACACATACACATGTACACACAAACACACACTCTCCAGAGCATACACATACACATGTACACACAAACACACACTCTGCAGAGCATACACATGTACATACAAACACACACTCTCCAGAATATACACATGTACACACAAACATACACTACAGAGCACACACAAATGTATGTACACACTCTATATAATCCAACATTAAAAATACAAAGTACAGTATGTGTACACTATGCAGTATACTGAGATGTGTCTGACCTGTAAGGGGGAATCCTGTCATTTGGGGAGAACAAGATCAACTATGGACCATCTAATCAATCAAGCTTATGCTTTTCAATGTGAATCTGGTGTGAGGTTAGCTGGTTAAATAGATTTAGGGCTGATTAAAGAGATTTAGGGCAACAGGAGCAAAACAAGGTAAAGACTGAGGAGGAAGCCTGGAGGTGCAGACAAATATAAGTTTACTAACTGGAACAACAGAACTACTATGGGAAGCTGTAAAATCTGAGACAGAGAGAAAAAAATCAATAAAAATAAATCTTACCTTTATGTGTGAAGTATCAGCATGACACTATACATCAGCCACAGAAGCACATGTCACTTCCCTCTCACCCTGCACTAGACAATGCTGTATGGGGGAGGGGCATGTGTGCACTTATTCTTCCCACTGACACTTTTCTACAAAGCACTGTGTGGAGGGTAGCATGATAAATAATGACAGGGAGAAGGCTGAGGTACTAAACCAGTTTTTTTCTTCAGTATACACAAGAGAGGAACCATTGCATGATACTTTGGAACAGAATAGAACATGCCAGTCCATACCACTAACTGGGTTTTGTTTAGAGGATATCAGGAAAAAACTAAAAAATATTAAGGTAAATAAAACT
Source organism: Bombina bombina (assembly GCF_027579735.1). NCBI lineage: Eukaryota > Metazoa > Chordata > Amphibia > Anura > Bombinatoridae > Bombina > Bombina bombina. The sequence continues at coordinate 1,538,619,953 of NC_069499.1, forward strand.
CCAGGCCCAGATGGAATACACCCAAGGGTGTTAAGTGAACTTAGCACTGTTATAGACAAACCTTTACTCTTAATTTTTCAAGACTCATTATCCTCAGGCATGGTACCCCAGGATTGGCGTAAAGCTGATGTGGTGCCACTCTTCAAAAAGGGAAGCAGGGAACAGTTAGTCTGACATCAATAGTGGGGAAGATATTTGAAGGGATTATAAGGGATTATATTGATGAGCATATTCGTGTAAACAAGATTATGAGTTCTAATCAGCATGGCTTTAGGAGAAATAGATCATGTCAAACTAATCTAATTAGATTCTACGAGGAAGTAAGTAAAAATATAGATAAAGGGGAATCAGTTGATGTGATATACTTAGATTTTGCAAAGGCATTTGATACAGTGCCACATGAGAGATTAATGCACAAAATTAAGGGACTGGGAATAGCTGAAAATGTTAGCTCATGGATAAATAACTGGATAAAAGATAGGGAGCAACGAGTAGCAGTAAATGGATCATACTCAGATTGGACAAAGGTAATCAGTGGCGTCCCCCAGGGATCAGTACTGGGCCCTGTTCTTTTTAATATTTTTATAAATGACTTGGAGCAAGGATTAAATAGCGGCATCTCTATTTTTGCGGATGATACTAAGTTAAGTAAGGTCATTAGGTCAGAGCAGGATGAACTCTCTTTGCAAAGGGATTTGCTAAAATTAGAACTATGGGCAAGTGAATGGAAAATGAGATTTAATACGGAAAAATGTAAGGTTCTACATTTTGGAAGTAAAAATAAGCAGGCTATGTATTTTTTAAATGGGACAAGACTTAGCCAAACACAGGAGGAAAGGGATTTGGGAGTAGTAATAGATAACAAGCTAAAGATGAGTGCACAATGCAGGGCAGCGGCTTCAAAGGCTAATAAGATACTAGCATGTATTAAAAGAGGCATTGATTCAAGGGAGGAAAGCATAATGCTGTCATTATATAAAGCCCTGGTAAGACCTCACCTTGAGTTTGGAGTGCAGTTCTGGGGACCGATTGCTAAAAAAGATATTGCAGAACTAGAAAAAGTTCAGAGAAGGGCCACAAAGCTAATAAGGGGATTGGAGAAATTAACCTATGAGGAGAGGCTAGCCAAACTGGGTCTGTTCTCTTTAGAAAAAAGGCGCTTGAGAGGTGACATGATTACTTTATATAAATATATTCAAGGCCCATATACAGAGATGGCAGAAGCTCTTTTTATTCCAAGAAAATTGGTTCTGACAAGAGGTCATAATTTAAGGTTGGAGGAAAGGAGATTTAATCTCATGCAACGGAAACGTTTTTTCACTGTAAGAGCAATAAAATTGTGGAACTCATTACCAAAGGAGGTAGTGAATGCCAATACCATAGATACATTTAAAAATAGTCTGGATAAATTTCTGTATATAAACAAAATTCATGGATATGATTGCTAGTATTAAATGGGTCACATTTTAATGGGGTTATTTAAGCTTAACTGGAGCTTTTTGTAAGTATTTTAGATTTGTATAGGTTGAACTCGATGGACTTCAGTCTTTTTTCAACCTTATCTACTATGTTACTATGTTACTGTTCCCCTTACAAACTTCAGTTAGTTGATCTGAGGGCCACACCAGAAAGAGCAGTGCTAAGGGGACAATCAGACAAGCAGGCAACCCCCACCACCAAAGTAGTGATGTTGCGAACCTAAAAATTTCGGTTCACAAACAGCAGACTCGAACTTCCGCAACTGTTCACAAACCGGCGAACCGGGGCAACCCGCAATTGACTTCAATAGGCAGGTGAACTTTAAAACCCACAGGGACTCTTTCTGGCCACAATAATGATGGAAAAGTTGTTTCAAGGGGACTAACACCTGGACTGTGGCATGCCGGAGGGGGATCCATGGCAAAACTCCCATGGAAAATTACATAGTTGATGCAGAGTCTGGTTTTAAGCCATAAAGGGCATAAATCACCTAAATTGCTAAATTGTTTGCAATAAGGTGCTTTAAAACATCATGTATGATGTTGTATCGATCAGGTAGTCTAAGGGTTACGCCCGCTTCACAGTGACAGACCAAACTCCCCGTGTAACGCACCGCAAACAACCGCAAACAGTCCATTTGCACAACCACGAGATAGATAGATTTGATAGAAAGATAGATACATAGATTACATAGATCAATAGATGCAATATACATTTGATAGATACAAATTACATAGTGAAAAATGGGGTAGTGTACAAGCGCTAAGGTAATCCCCAAGCTGTATCCAAACAGAGATCCTAACCAACCTCCAAAAGATATGCACAAATAGTAAGAAGTGAATACAGCGCCAACAAGAGGCCAAGGGATAAATGTACTCACAGAGAGATAAAAGAAAATTATTTAATGAACCATGTTAAAAAGCATCAGTAAAAAATGTAAAAAACACATATAGATAAAATTACAAAAACAGGAATACCTTGCAGGAGCGGCTAAAGCTGATAATTACAATAAAAACAGAGATAATCACAGGTGATCAGTGTGAGTGGTATACCAGAGTAAGAGTGTAAACTAGTGACACAGAATAAGCCTAAGTACAACTATAACAAGTGCATCACGCAAGAGATTAATAAACAATAGTACAAACAATAATGTTCAAAAAATAGTGTGTCAAAAAAATAGAAAAATGCACTGCAGTGCAAAAAAGGGTCAAATAGTAAGTGAGTGCAAATGGATATAACAAATGCTAGCTACTAATCCAGTGAGGTAAAGATATAATTAAATAAAATACACAATATGCAATAACATGAAAAATATATTCCAAAATTTTTTTTTTTCAAAAAAGTTTATCAACAAATGTTAGTGAAGAACAAAAATAAGTCAATCAAAACCAAAAAAATGAAAAAAATGGGTGATGAAAAAACAAGGTGAAAGTGAGGAAATTGGTTCCTTCAATATTAGTTACTTTAACAGATCCAAATTCCTGAGTGTGGTAGCTGAAGTAGCTGATTGGATCCTAGCACCTGTCAGCTGCTCCTATGGTATCCTAAAAAGTGTCCCTGAAAAAAAGAAATTCACAACATAGTGTATCCAATATGAGAATGAAGTAAAGATTAAAATAATGCTTACCAATATGTCAACGCGTTTCTGCCCTCAAAAAAGGGCCTTTCTCAAGACTAAAATATTGGTAATGGCAGCTAGCCTTATATACAGTTTAGAAGTAATAGCCTATATGTTAGTTTAATTGATTAATTGTATTGTTTGGGCGCCAAATCCCTCCACTTCCTGTGTAACATCTAAAAGATTCCCCCATAAAGTGTAACATCACTTCCTGTGTAACATCTAAAAGATTCCCCCATATGGCAAACTGGAAGTCCCTCCACTTCCTGTGTAACATCTAAAAGATTCCCCCATAAAGTGTAACATCACTTCCTGTGTAACATCTAAAAGATTCCCCCATAAAGTGTAACATCACTTCCTGTGTAACATTTAAAAGATTCCCCCATAAAGTGTAACATCACTTCCTGTGTAACATCTAAAAGATTCCCCCATAAAGTGTAACATCACTTCCTATGTAACATCTAAAAAATTCCCCCATATGGCAAACCGGAAGTCCCTCCACTTCCTGTGTAACATTATATACATTTGATAGATACAAATTACATAGATCAATAGATGCAATATGCATTTGATAGATACGAATGACATAGATCAATAGATGCAATATACATTTGATAGATACGAATTACATAGATCAATAGATGCAATATACATTTGATAGATACAAATTACATAGATCAATAGATGCAATATACATTTGATAGATACAAATTACATAGATCAATAGATGCAATATACATTTGATAGATACGAATTACATAGATCAATAGATGCAATATACATTTGATAGATACGAATTACATAGATCAATAGATGCAATATACATTTGATAGATACAATTGATAGTTAGATAGATTTGATAGATAAAGAGATAGATTTGATAGATATATAATTTCACAGACAGAGAATTACAAGACGTGCGGGCTGAGACCCATGGTAAGGTTCCCAGAGGCAGTTGCGGTGCCAGGGGACGTGTATATGGCATGGATTTTAGGAACCGGGAGATGGAAAAAGATGCTTGGTCACCCAGTACAGGTCGTTCTCCTTCAGCCTTTTTATACGAGGGTCCCCGACCCTCAACAGGCACGACAGCATGAAAGACCCCATATGCCATGACTTCCTTTTGCACAATCGAGCACAGGTATGGCATCGATTTTAGGAACCCGGAGATAATTTTTAGGAACCGGGAGATGGAAAAAGATGCTTGGACACCCAGTACAGGTCGTTCTCCTTCAGCCTTTTTATACGAGGGTCCCCGACCCTCAACAGGCATGACAGCATGAAAGACCCCATATGCCATGACTTCCTTTTGCACAATCGAGTACAGGTATGGCATTGATTTTAGGAACCCGGAGATAATTTTTAGGAACCGGGAGATGGAAAAAGATGCTTGGACACCCAGTACAGGTCTTTCTCCTTCAGCCTTTTTATAGGAGGGTCCCCGACCCTCAACAGGCACGACAGCATGAAAGACCCCATATGCCATAACTTCCTTTTGCACAATCAAGTACAGGTATGGCATCGATTTTAGGAACCCGGAGATAATTTTTAGGAACCGGGAGATGGAAAAAGATGCTTGGACACCCAGTACAGGTCGTTCTCCTTCAGCCTTTTATACGAGGGTCCCCGACCCTCAACAGGCATGACAGCATGAAAGACCCCATATGCCATGACTTCCTTTTGCACAATCGAGTACAGGTATGGCATTGATTTTAGGAACCCGGAGATAATTTTTAGGAACCTGGAGATGGAAAAAGATGCTTGGACACCCAGTACCGGTCGTTCTCCTTCAGCCTTTTTATAGGAGGGTCCCCGACCCTCAACAGGCACGACAGCATGAAAGACCCCATATGCCATGACTTCCTTTTGCACAATAGAGTACAGGTATGGCATTGATTTTAGGAACCCGGAGATGATTTTAGGAACCGGGAGATGGAAAAAGATGCTTGGTTGGTCCTCCTACTTCAAATTTGGGGCACTGCGCGTGCAATCTACTGTGCCACCAGATATGAGTGGTGTGTTAAGTAGTACTATTCTTAGCAGTTTAATCCCTGTTATGTGCCTTTTTATTGGTTTGGGTTTTGAAGCCACAGTGCAGCACCAGAGGCCAGAAAAATTAGGCATGTACACATGCCTGAAAAATTAGGTATTGTTGCAGCCGCTGCTAAAAATTGATGTTTGTTTGACAGTTAGAAAGTGCCCTAAAACATTGCAGCTTGAACCCTAGTTGTTGGTGGATAAGTCACGCAAGTCACCTGGCATTCAAAGATAAAATACAGCAGCATGTGGACCATTTTTAGCCCAAGGCAGCTAATCTCATCAGGCCTTTTTTACTCGAATGTATCGCCCAATGTCAGTCCCTTCGGGATCCATCCCTCATTCATTTTAATAAAGGTGAGGTAATCAAGACTTTTTTGACCTAGGCAACTTCTCTTCTCAGTGACAATACCTCCTGCTGCACTGAAGGTCCTTTCTGACATGACACTTGAAGCAGGGCAGGAAAGAAGTTCGATTGCAAATTGGGATAGCTCAGGCCACAGGTCATGCCTGCACACCCAGTAGTCAAGGGGTTCATCGCTCCTCAGAGTGTCGAGATCTGCAGTTAAGGCGAGGTAGTCTGCTACCTGTCAGTTGAGTCGTTCTCTGAGGCTGGATCCCGAAGGGCTGTGGCGATGCATAGGAGTTAAAAAGGTCCGCATGTCCTCCATCAACAACACGTCTGTAAAGCGTCCTGTCCTTGCCGGTGTGGTCGTGGGTGGAGGAGTATTACTTTCACCTCTTCCCCTGTTAGATTCCCGTTGTGCTGTGACATCACCCTTATACGCTGTGTAAAGCATACTTTTTAGTTTATTTTTGAACTGCTCCATCCTTTCTGACTTGCGGGAATTCGGTAACATTTCAGTCACTTTATGCTTATACCGGGGGTCCAGTAGCGTGGACACCCAGTACAGTTCGTTCTCCTTCAGCTTTTTTATACGAGTGTCCCTCAACAGGCACGACAGCATGAAAGACCCCATTTGCACAAGGTTGGATGCTGAGCTACTCATGTCCCATTCCTCGTCCTCACTGATCTCACTGAAGGTATCTTCTTCCCCCCAGCCACGTACAACACCACGGGTACCAGATAGGTGACAACGAGCACCCTGGGATACCTGTTGTGCTTGGTCTTCCTCCTCCTCCTCAAAGCCACATTCCTCCTCTGACTCCTCTTCCTCACAATCCTCTTCCTGCGTTGCCGCTGGTCCAGAAAGCGATGCTGATAAGGCTGTTTCTGGTGGTGATGGTGACCACAATTCTTCCTCTTCACGCTCATCTATGGCCTGATCCAGCACTCTTCGCAGGGCACTCTCCAGGAAGAAAACAAATGGTATGATGTCGCTGATGGTGCCTTCGGTGTGACTGATTAGGTTTGTCACCTCCTCAAAAGGACGCATGAGCCTACAGGCATTGCCCATGAGCGTCCAGTAATGTGGCAAAAAAATTCCCAGCTCCCCAGAGGCTGTCCTAGCACCCCGGTCATACAAATACTCGTTAACGGCTTTTTCTTGTTGGAGCAGGCGGTTGAACATTAGGAGTATTGAATTCCAACGTGTTAGGCTGTCGCAAATCAAGCTCCTCACTGGCAGGTTGTTCCGCCACTGGATATCTGACAAGTGCACCATGGCCGTGAAGAATGCCTGAAATGGCCACACACCTTCCTGGCCTGCTTCAGGATGTCCTGTAAGCCTGGGTAATTATGCACAAAGCGTTGTACAATCAGATTACACACATGTGCCATGCACGGCACATGTGTCAACTTGCCCAATTTCAATGCCGCCACCAAATTACTTCCGTTGTCAGAAACCACTTTGCCGATCTCCAGTTGGTGCGGAATCAGCCACTGATACACCTGTACGTTCAGGGCGGACAGGAGTGCTGCTGCGGTGTGACTCTCTGCTTTCAGGCAAGTCAACCCCAAGACGGCGTGACACTCGTGTATCCGGGATGTGGAATAGTACCTGGGGGCTGGGGGGGTGCCGTTGATGTGGAGCAAGACGCAGCAGCAGAAGAGGACTCAGCCGAGGAGGTTATGGAAGAGGATGGAGTAGGAGGAGTAGAGGAGGTGGCAGCAGGCCTGCCTGCAAGTCGTGGCGGTGTAACCAACTCATTCCATGCTTGGCCACAGGTCAAGCCTGCACACCCAGTAGTCAAGGGGTTCATCGCTCCTCAGAGTGTCGAGATCTGCAGTTAAGGCGAGGTAGTCTGCTACCTGTCAGTTGAGTCGTTCTCTGAAGCTGGATCCCGAAGGGCTGTGGCGATGCATAGGAGTTAAAAAGGTCCGCATGTCCTCCATCAACAACACGTCTGTAAAGCATCCTGTCCTTGCCGGTGTGGTTGTGGGTGGAGGAGTATTACTTTCACCTCTTCCCCTGTTAGATTCCCGTTGTGCTGTGACATCACCCTTATACGCTGTGTAAAGCATACTTTTTAGTTTATTTTTGAACTGCTCCATCCTTTCTGACTTGCGGGAATTCGGTAACATTTCAGTCACTTTATGCTTATACCGGGGGTCTAGTAGCGTGGACACCCAGTACAGTTCGTTCTCCTTCAGCTTTTTTATACGAGTGTCCCTCAACAGGCACGACAGCATGAAAGACCCCATTTGCACAAGGTTGGATGCTGAGCTACTCATGTCCCATTCCTCGTCCTCACTGATCTCACTGAAGGTATCTTCTTCCCCCCAGCCACGTACAACACCACGGGTACCAGATAGGTAACAATGAGCACCCTGGGATGCCTATTGTGCTTGGTCTTCCTCCTCCTCCTCAAAGCCACATTCCTCCTCTGACTCCTCTTCCTCACAATCCTCTTCCTGCATTGCCGCTTGTCCAGAAAGCGATGCTGATAAGGCTGTTTCTGGTGGTGATGGTGACCACAACTCTTCCTCTTCACGCTCATCTACGGCCTGATCCAGCACTCTTCTCAGGGCACTCTCCAGGAAGAAAACAAATATTATGATGTCACTGATGGTGCCTTCGGTGCGACTGACTAGGTTTGTCACCTCCTCAAAAGGACGCATGAGCCTACAGGCATTGCCCATGAGCGTCCAGTAATGTGGCAAAAAAATTCCCAGTTCCCCAGAGGCTGTCCTAGCCCCCCGGTCATACAAATACTTGTTAACGGCTTTTTCTTGTTGGAGCAGGCGGTTGAACATTAGGAGTGTTGAATTCCAACGTGTCAGGCTGTCGCAAATCAAGCGCCTCACTGGCAGGTTGTTCCGCCACTGAATATCTGACAAGTGCACCATGGCCGTGTAGAATACCTGAAATGGCCACACACCTTCCTGGCCTGCTTCAGGATGTCCTGTAAGCCTGGGTACTTAGGCACAAAGCGTTGTACAATCAGATTACACACATGTGCCATGCACGGCACATGTGTCAACTTGCCCAATTTCAATGCCGCCACCAAATTACTTCCGTTGTCAGAAACCACTTTGCCAATCTCCAGTTGGTGCAGAATCAGCCACTGATACACCTGTGCGTTCAGGGCGGACAGGAGTGCTGCTGCGGTGTGACTCTCTGCTTTCAGGCAAGTCAACCCCAAGACGGCGTGACACTGCTGTATCCGGGATGTGGAATAGTACCTGGGGGCTGGGGGGGGTGCCGTTGATGTGGAGCAAGACGCAGCAGCAGAAGAGGACTCAGCCGAGGAAGTTATGGAAGAGGATGGAGTAGGAGGAGTAGAGGAGGTGGCAGCAGGCCTGCCTGCAAGTCATGGCGGTGTCACCAACTCCTCTACAGAGCCACGCATTCCATGCTTGGCAGCCGTCAGCAGGTTTACCCAATGCGCAGTGTAGGTGATATACCTGCCCTGACCATGCTTTTCAGACCAGCTATCAGTGGTCAGATGGACCCTTGCCCCAAAACTGTGTGCCAGACATGCCATTACTTCCTTTCGCACAATCGGGTTCAGGTTGGGGATTGCCTTTTGTGCAAAGAAATTTCGGCCGGGTACCTTCCACTGCGGTGTCCAAATAGCTACAAATTTTTTGAACACCTCAGACTCCACCAGCTTGTATGGTAAAAGCTGGCAGGCTAAGAGTCCAGACAATCCAGCTGTCAGACGCTGGGCAAGGGGGGTGACTTGGTGACATTGGCTTCTTACGCTCAAACATGTCCTTGACAGACACCTGACTGTGGGCAGATGAGCAGGAACTGCTCCAGAAGAGAGACAGATTGGCAGATGGTTGAGAGGGGGCAAGGAGCACAGCAGTGGTTGACGTGGCTGAAGATGCTGTACCAGGAGGAGGATGGCGGCTTTGAGTTTGTGTGCTGCTTGTCCTCATGTGTTCATCCCATAGGTGTTTGTGATGTGAGATCATGTGCCTTCGCAAAGCAGTTGTACCTAGGTGGGTGTTGGACTTCCCACGACTCAGTTTCTTTTGGCACAGGTTGCAAATAGCATTGCTGTTGTCAGAGGCAGACACATAAAAAAAATGCCACACTGCTGAGCTCTGCGATGACGGCATTCTGGTGGTGGCAACAGCATGCATTGATTGGCGTGATGTCTGGCTGACCCTGGGTGCTGATGCATGCTGTCTGACTGTGCCACTAGCTCCTTGCGACGACCTCCCCCTGCTTCCAACTTGTCTCCTCCTCCTGCTCCTCTCTGTCTCTCCATCTGAACTTTCCCCCTATTCTTCTTCTCTTCTACCGGGCACCCACATGACATCCACGGATGCATCGTCATCATCAACCCCTTCACTTGCATCTAACAACTCAACAACGGAAGCAACGGCGGGTACAACATCATCATCATCATAACACCGTGCATCGTCCATGTCTGTAATGCTGCCTGACTGAGACATATCATAGTTATCTACATCCTCTGTCAATGATGGTTGCGCATCACTCATTTCTTCACACTGAGGTGAACATAACTCCTCTGACAGATCAAGTGAGGCGGCTGTGGTGCTAGTGTCGGTGGTGATGGCAGGCGGGCAAGTGGTAAGTTGAGAGGTGCCCGAAGCTAAGCTAGAGGAGGAGGATGGTGTGTCAAGGTTACGAGCGGAAGCTGTAGAAGATTTGGTGTCCTGTGTTGTAAAGTCAACTATTTCATCAGAACTTTTCGTGTTCATGGTACGTGGCCTAACACTGGGCATTATTCTATGGCCAAAGGGAATCACAGGACCACAACCACAACGGCCCCTGCGGGTTGGCCTGCCTCTGCCTGTCATTTTTTTTTCAATTAGTGCTACTATGCGTGCAAGCTACTGTGAGTGGGCACAGTATACGCTGTGAGGCTGACACAAAAAAGCAGACTGATGTTTCAAAGTCAAAATAGTTTTTTTTATTTTTAAAATGTACACTTACACTACTATTAAACAAGATAATATGAGTGGTGGTGGCACTGGACAAGTGGGCACAGTATACGCTGTGAGCCTGACACAAAAAAGCAGACATGTTTCACAGTCCAAATAGTTTTTTTATTTTTTAAATGTACACTTACACTACTATTATTAAACAAGATAATGTGAGTGGTGGCACTGGACGAGTGGGCACAGTATACACTGTGAGCCTGACATAAAAAAGCAGACTGATGTTTCACAGTCAAAATATTTTTTTTATTTTTAAATGTACACTTACACTACTATTAAACAAGATATGAGTGGTAGCACTGGGCAAGTGGGCACAGTATATGCTGTGAGCCTGACACAAAAAAGCAGACTGATGTTTCAAAGTTAAAATAGTTTTTTTATTTTTAAAATGTACACTTACACTACTATTAAACAAGATAATATGAGTGGTAGTGGCACTGGACAAGAGGGCACAGTATACGCTGTGAGCCTGACACAAAAAAGCAGACTGATGTTTCACAGTCAAAATAGTTTTTTTATTTTTAAATGTACACTTATACTACTATTAAACAAGATATGAGTGGTGGCACTGGGCAAGTGGGCACAGTATACGCTGTGAGTCTGACACACACGCTGGCAGTGGCAGGCTGGCCTGGCAACTGCAATTAGATTACACTAGCAGACTGATGTAAAAGTTTTTTTTTAAAAAAAATTACACTACTGTTACACCAGGGGCGCGATCCGATATAGATCGTGGTTTGCGGCGCAAGCGAGGGAACCTGCGTCGCCCGCAGTTTCAGCTCGCAACTCGAGCTATCCTATATACACCGCCGTCAGATGCTAACGTGCCGTAAGTCGGATAAACCAGCGATGTCCAGAAATCTGCGCAAGTACAAATTTCTGGCGTCGCCAGTGACTTACGGCACGTTAGAAACTGCCGGCGCCTACAAAACCTGACTAAAGTCTAAATCACCCGCACTGTCTAACACGCCTCCCTAACATAGCCCCGACACGTCTAACACGCCTCCCTAACATAGCCCGACACGTCTAACCCTCTATCCGCTATCCCCCCTCACTAGCCTAACAATAAAATATGTATTAACCCCTAAACCGCCGCTCCCGGAGCCCGCCGCTACCTAATAAATTTATTAACCCCTAAACCACCGCTCCCGGAGTCCGCCGCTACCTAATAAAGTTATTAACCCCTAAACCGCCGCCAGCTATATTAAATCTATAACCCCCTAAAGTGAGCCCCTAACACCGCCGCGATCTACATTACCTACCCCCTAAAGTGAGCCCCTACCATGCCGCTATCTATTTTAAAATTATTAACCCCTAATATAATCCCCCTACCCAGCCGCCATCTATATTAAATTATTTAACCCCTAAAATACTAAACTATCCCTACCACTAAACCTAAGTCTAACCCTATTCTATTGGCTGTTCCGATCAGTTCAGCCAATCAGATTGAACTTGAATCTGATTGGCTGATTCAATCAGCCAATCAGATTTTTCTACCTTAATTCCGATTGGCTGATAGAATCCTATCAGCCAATCGGAATTCGACGGACGCCATCTTGGATGACGTCATTTAAAGGAACCTCATTCGTCGGGAAGTCATCGTGCCGGATGGATGCTCCGCGGTGGAGGAGCGAAGAAAGAAGATTGAAGATGCCGGTTTGCTTGAAGACATCGCCGATGGAAGAAGACTCTCTGCCACTTGCTTCAAGACATCGCCCGGATGGAAGAAGACTTCACTGCCGCTTGCTTCAAGACATCGCCCGGATGGAAGAAGACTTCACTGCCGCTTGGATAGACATCGCCCGGATCGGATGAGGAGTTCGGCCCGGTTGGGTGAAGACAAGGTAGGGAGATCTTCAGGGGGGTAGTGTTAGGTTTATTTAAGGGGGGTTTGGGTTAGATTAGGGGTATGTGGGTGGTGGGTTGTAATGTTGGGGGGTGGTATTGTGATTTTTTTTACAGGCAAAAGAGCAGTTTTCTTTGGGGCATGCCCCGCAAAGGGCCCTTTTAAGGGCTGGTAAGGTAAAACAGCTTTGAACTTTATTTAATTTAGAATAGGGTAGGGAATTTTTATATTTTGGGGGGCTTTATTATTTTATTAAGGGCTTAGAATAGGTGTAATTAGCTTAAAAATCTTGTAATCTTTTTTTTATTTTTTGTAATTTAGTGTTTTTTTTTTTTTGTAATTTAGTTTAGTTTATTTAATTGTATTTTTAGATAGATATTTGTAGTTTATTTAATTTATTGATAGTGTAGGTGTATTTGTAACTTAGGTTAGGATTTATTTTACAGATAATTGGGTAATTATTTTAACTAGGTAGCTATTAAATAGTTAATAACTATTTAATAGCTATTATACCTAGTTAAAATAATTAACAATTTACCTGTAAAATAAATATAAACCCTAACATAGCTACAATGTAATTATTAATTATATTGTAGCTATCTTAGGGTTTATTTTATAGGTAAGTATTTAGAGTTAAATAGGAATATTTTAGTTTATAATATCAATTAGATTTATTTAATAAGAATTTAGCTAGGGATGTTAGGGTTAGATAGAGTTAATATAGTTAATATAAATACTATAGTAACTATATTAACCCTAATATAATTAGGGTTAATATAGTTAATATATATAATGTAATAATGTATATAACTATATTAACTATAATATACTTAGGGTTAATATAGATAATATAGCTGGCGGCAGGGTAGGTAGATTAAATTAGGGGTTAATAATTTACTATAGATGGCGGCAGTGTAAGGGGCTTACATTAGGGGTTAATACTATTAATATAGGTGGCGGCGGTGTAGGGAGGGCAGGTTATAGGGCAAAAGAGCTGTTTACGTTGGGGCAAAGCCCTGCAAAAGGCCCTTTTAAGGGCTGGTAATAGAGATAATTGTTTTAGGGGGATTAGATTAGGGGTTAATAATATTAATATAGCTGGCGGCGGTATAGGGGGATTAGATTAGGGGTTAATAATTTTTATATAGGTGGCCGCGGTGTAAGGGGTCAGATTAGGGGATAGATAAGGTAGATGGCGTCGGTGTAAGGGGTTCACAGTAGGAGGTTAGTTTATGTAGATGGCAGTGGGGTCCGTGAGCGGCGGTTTAGGGGTTAAATACTTTATTAGGGATTGCGGCGGGGGATCGCGGTTGACAGGGAGATAGACATTGCGCATGCGTTAGGTGTTAGGTTTATTTAGCAGCTAGTTTAGAGAGTTACGGGGCTCCAATAGTCAGCGTAAGGCTTCTTACGGCTGCTTTTTGTGGCAAGGTGAAAATGGAGTAAGATTTCTCCATTTTTGCCACGTAAGTCCTTACGCTGTATATTGGATACCAAACTGCGCGGGTTTGGTATACCTGCCTATGGCCCAAAAAACAACGGGCGACGGCAGAAATATACGCGCGTAACTTCTAGGTTACGCCGTATATAGGATACCAAACCCGCGCAAATATTGGCGTCGCCGGCTTTTGCGGGCGACGATTTTTATCGGATCGAGGCCCAGATATGACTGGTGGTGGCACTGAGCAAGTAGGAACAGTATATGCTGTGAGCCTGACACACAGGCTGGCAGTGGCAGGCTGGCCTGGCAACTGAAATTAGATTACATTAGCAGACTGATGTAAAAGTTTTTTTTTTTTTAAATTTACACTAATGTTACACCAGATATGAGTGGTGGCACTGAGCAAGTAGGCACAGTATATGCTGTGAGCCTGACACACAGGCTGGCAGTGGCAGGCAGGCAACTGCTATTAGATTACACTAGCAGACTGATGTAAAAAAAAAAATTAAAAAAAATTTCACTACTGTTACACTAGATATGACTGGTGGTGGCACTGAGCAAGTAGGCACAGTATATGCTGTGAGCCTGACACACAGGCTGGCAGTGGCAGGCTGGCCTGGCAACTGAAATTAGATTACACTAGTAGACTGATGTAAAAGTTTTTTTTTTTTTAAATTTACACTAATGTTACACCAGATATGAGTGGTGGCACTGAGCAAGAAGGCACAGTATATGCTGTGAGCCTGACACACAGGCTGGCAGTGGCAGGTTGGCCTGCTGGCAACTGAAATTAGATTACACTAGCAGACTGATGTAAAATATATATATATTTTTTTAATTTATACTAATGTTACACCAGATATGAGTGGTGGCACTGAGCAATTAGGCACAGTATATGCTGTGAGCCAGACACACAGGCTGGCAGTGACAGGCAGGCAACTGCTATTAGATTACACTAGCAGACTGATGTAAAAGTTTTTTTAAAAAAAATTTACACTACTGTTACACCAGATATGACTGGTGGTGGCACTGAGCAAGTAGGCACAGTATATGCTGTGAGCTTGACACACAGGCTGGCAGTGGCAGGCTGGCCTGCTGCAAGGCACCTGAAATTAGATTACACTAGCAGACTGATGTAAAAGTATTTTTTTTAAATTTACACTAATGTTACACCAGATGTGAGTGGTGGTACTGAGCAAGTAGGCACAGTATATGCTGTGAGCCTGAAACACAGTCTGGCAGTGGCAGGCAGGCAACTGCTATTAGATTACACTAGCAGACTGATGTAAAAGTTTTTTTAAAAAAATTTACACTACTGTTACACCAGATATGACTGGTGGTGGCACTGAGCAAGTAGGCACAGTATATGCTGTGAGCTTGACACACAGGCTGGCAGTGGCAGGCTGGCCTGCTGCAAGGCAACTGAAATTAGATTACACTAGCAGACTGATGTAAAAGTTTTTTTTTTTAAATTTACACTAATGTTACACCCGATGTGAGTGGTGGCACTGAGCAAGTAGGCACAGTGTATGATGTGAGCCTGACACACAGGCTGGCAGTGGCAGGCTGGCCTGGCAACTGAAATTAGATTACACTAGCAGACTAATGAAAAAGTTTTTTTTGTTTTTTTTTTTTAAATTAAACTACTGTTACACCAGAACCAGATTTGACTGGTGGTGGCACTGAGCAAGTAGGCACAGTATATGCTGTGAGACTGAAACACAGGCTGGCAGTGGCAGGCTGGCCTGGCAACTGAAATTAGATTACACTAGCAGACTGATGTAAAAGTTTTTTTTTTTTAAATTTACACTCATGTTACACCAGATATGAGTGGTGGCACTGAGCAAGTAGGCACAGTATATGCTGTGAGCAAGACACACAGTCTGGCAGTGGCAGCAAGGCAACTGCTATTAGATTACACTAGCAGACTGATGTAAAAGTTTTTTTTTTAAATTACACTACTGTTACACCAGATATGACTGGTGGTGGCACTGAGCAACTAGGCACAGTATATGCTGTGAGCCTGACACACAGGCTGGCAGTGGCAGGCTGGCCTGGCAACTGAAATTAGATTACACTAGCAGACTGATGTAAAAGGTTTTTTTTTTTTAAATTTACACTAATTTTACACCAGATATGAGTGGTGGCACTGAGCAAGTAGGCACAGAATATGCAGTGAGCCAGACACACAGGCTGGCAGTGGCAGGCAACTGCTATTAGATTACACTAGCAGACTGATGTAAAAGTTTTTTTAAACATTTTTTTTACACTACTGTTACACCAGGACCAGATATGACTGGTGGTGGCACTGAGCAAGTAGGCACAGTATATGCTGTGAGCCTGACACACAGTCTGGCAGTGGCAGGCTGGCCTGCTGGCAACTGAAATTAGATTACACTAGCAGACTGATGTAAAAGTTTTTCTTTTTAAATTTACACTAATGTTACACCAGATGTGAGTGGTGGCACTGAGCAAGTAGGCACAGTATATGCTGTGAGCCTTACACACAGGCTGGGAGTGGCAGGCTGGCCTGTTAACTGAAATTAGATTACACTAGCAGACTGATGTAAAAGTTTTTTTGTTTTTTTTTAAATTTACACTAATGTTACACCAGATATGAGTGGTGGCACTGAGCAAGTAGGCACAGTATATGCTGTGAGCCTGACACACAGGCTGGCAGTGGCAGGCAGGCAACTGCTATTAGATTACACTAGCAGACTGATGTAAAAGTTTTTTAAAACAAATTTACACTACTGTTACACCAGAACTAGATATGACTGGTGGTGGTACTGAGCAAGTAGGCAGAGTATATGCTGTGAGCCTGACACACAGGCTGGCAGTAGCAGGCTGGCCTGGCAACTGAAATTAGATTACACTAGCAGACTGATGTAAAGTTTTTTTTTTTTTATTTACACTAATGTTACACCAGGTATGAGTGGTGGCACTGATCAAGTAGGCACAGTATATGCTGTGAGCCAGACACACAGGCTGGCAGTAGCAGGCAGGCAATTGATATTAGATTACACTAGCAGACTGATGTAAAAGTTTTTTTTAAAAAAATACACTACTGTTACACCAGATATGACTGGTGGTGGCACTGAGCAAGTAGGCACAGTATATGCGGTGAGCCTTACACACAGGCTGGCAGTGGCAGGCTGGCCTGTTAACTGAAATTAGATTACACTAGCAGACTGATGTAAAAGAAATTTTTTTTTTTTAAATTTACACTAATGCTACACCAGATATGAGTGGTGGCACTGAGCAAGTAGGCACAGTATATGCTGTGAGCCTGACACACAGGCTGGCAGTGGCAGGCAGGCAACTGCTATTAGATTACACTATCAGACTGATGTAAAAGTTTTTTTAAACAAATTTACACTACTGTTACACCAGAACCAGATATGACTGGTGGTGGCACTGAGCAAGTAGGCACATTATATGCTGTGAGGCTGACACACAGGCTGGCAGTGGCAGGCTGGCCTGGCAACTGAAATTAGATTACACTAGCAGACTGATGTAAAAGTTTTTTTTTAAATTTACCCTAATGTTACACCAGATATGAGTGGTGGCACTGAGCAAGTAGGCACAGTATATGCTGTGAGCCTGACACACAGGCTGGCAGTGGCAGGTTGGCCTGCTGGCAACTGAAATTAGATTACACTAGCATACTGATGTAAAATATATATATATATTTTTTTAATTTATACTAATGTTACACCAGATATGAGTGGTGGCACTGAGCAATTAGGCACAGTATATGCTGTGAGCCAGACACACAGGCTGGCAGTGACAGGCAGGCAACTGCTATTAGATTACACTAGCAGACTGATGTAAAAGTTTTTTTAAAAAAAAATTACACTACTGTTACACCAGATATGACTGGTGGTGGCACTGAGCAAGTAGGCACAGTATATGCTGTGAGCTTGACACACAGGCTGGCAGTGGCAGGCTGGCCTGCTGCAAGACAACTGAAATTAGATTACACTAGCAGACTGGTGTAAAAGTTTTTTTTTTAAATTTACACTAATGTTACACCAGATGTGAGTGGTGGCACTGAGCAAGTAGGCACAGTGTATGATGTGAGCCTGACACACAGGCTGGCAGTGGCAGGCTGGCCTGGCAACTGAAATTAGATTACACTAGCAGACTGATGTAAAAGTTGTTTTTTTTTTAAATTATACTACTGTTACACCAGAACGAGATTTGACTGGTGGTGGCACTGAGCAAGTAGGCACAGTATATGCTGTGAGACTGAAACACAGGCTGGCAGTGGCAGGCTGGCCTGGCAACTGAAATTAGATTACACTAGCAGACTGATGTAAAAGTTTTTTTTTTTTAAATTTACACTCATGTTACACCAGATATGAGTGGTGGCACTGAGCAAGTAGGCACAGTATATGCTGTGAGCAAGACACACAGTCTGGCAGTGGCAGGCAGGCAACTGCTATTAGATTACACTAGCAGACTGATGTAAAAGTTTTTTTTTTTTAAATTACACTACTGTTACACCAGATATGACTGGTGGTGGCACTGAGCAACTAGGCACAGTATATGCTGTGAGCCTGACACACAGGCTGGCAGTGGCAGGCTGGCCTGGCAACTGAAATTAGATTATACTAGCAGACTGATGTAAAAGTTTTTTTTTTAAATTTACACTACTGTTACACCAGAACTAGATATGACTGGTGGTGGTACTGAGCAAGTAGGCACAGTATATGCTGTGAAACAAAAAAAGAAAAAGAAAGGGCGCCTCCTAGTGTAGCCAGTATATATAAGGATAAATAGAATGAGATATAGATTTTGTACTCACATGTAGTGAAGGCAAAGATAATGCCTAGATAAGCAGTCTGGAAACTTATCAGTGTCCCAGTTGACTGTGCATTAGAATGCTAGGGCAGCTCCTCTTAGTAGATTTCCAAAATCATCTGAAAAGTAAGAAGATATACAGAGGGCGACTCCTAGTGTGGAATTAGTAAGCAGAGTGTGAACCCACCAGCTTTACCCTTCAGAGATATACTCACAAAGTATAGAGCACACTGTAGTGCTAATGAAGCAAGCTGGGTATATTAAAAGTGGCCCAGCGCACATACCACTCCGGTGAAAGATGGTCCAATGTATTCAGAAGGTTCAGATAAAAAATTCAGGAGACTCCAGATATATATAAAAAACACTTTATATAAAAATATAACAGTGTACAATAAAAATCAGTAGAATTCGCTACGCGTTTCTCAGAGCTACCACTCTGTTTCCTCAGGCAAGTTATCATATATGCTGTGAGCCTGACACACAGGCTGGCAGTAGCAGGCTGGCCTGGCAACTGAAATTAGATTACACTAGCAGACTGATGTAAAAGTTTTTTTTTTAATTTACACTAATGTTACACCAGATATGAGTGGTGGCACTGAGCAAGTAGGCACAGTATATGCTGTGAGCCAGACACACAGGCTGGCAGTAGCAGGCAGGCAATTGATATTAGATTACACTAGCAGACTGATGTAAAAGTTTTTTAAAAAAAATTACACTACTGTTACACCAGATATGACTGGTGGTGGCACTGAGCAAGTAGGCACAGTATATGCGGTGAGCCTTACACACAGGCTGGCAGTGGCAGGCTGGCCTGTTAACTGAAATTAGATTACACTAGCAGACTGATGTAAAAAATTTTTTTTAAAATTTACACTAATGTTACACCAGATATGAGTGGTGGCACTGAGCAAGTAGACACAGTATATGCTGTGAGCCTGACACACAGGCTGGCAGTGGCAGGCAGGCAACTGCTATTAGATTACACTAGCAGACTGATGTAAAAATTACACTACTGTTACACTAGATATGACTGGTGGTGGCACTGAGCAAGTAGGCACAGTATATGCTGTGAGCTTGACACACAGGCTGGCAGTGGCAGGCTGGCCTGCTGCAAGGCAACTGCTATTAGATTACACTAGCAGACTGATGTAAAAGTTTTTTTAAACAAATTTACACTACTGTTACACCAGAACTAGATATGACTGGTGGTGGTACTGAGCAAGTAGGCACAGTATATGCTGTGAGCCTGACACACAGGCTGGCAGTAGCAGGCTGGCCTGGCAACTGAAATTAGATTACACTAGCAGACTGATGTAAAAGTTTTTTTTTTTAATTTACACTAATGTTACACCAGATATGAGTGGTGGCACTGAGCAAGTAGGCACAGTATATGCTGTGAGCCAGACACACAGGCTGGCAGTAGCAGGCAGGCAACTGAAATTAGATTACACTAGCAGACTGATGTAAAAGTTTTTTTTTTAAATTTACACTAATGTTACACCAGATATGAGTGGTGGCACTGAGCAAATAGGCACAGTATATGCTGTGAGCCTGACACACAGGCTGGCAGTGGCAGGCAGGCAACTGCTATTAGATTACACTAGCAGACTGATGTAAAAATAAAATAAAAAAAATTACACTACTGTTACACTAGATATGACTGGTGGTGGCACTGAGCAAGTAGGCACAGTATATGCTGTGAGCCTGACACACAGTCTGGCAGTGGCAGGCTGGCCTGCTGGCAACTGAAATTAGATTACACTAGCAGACTGATGTAAAAGTTTTTTTTTAAAATTTACACTAATGTTACACCAGATGTGAGTGGTGGCACTGAGCAAGTAGGCACAGTATATGCTGTGAGCCTTACACACAGGCTGGCAGTGGCAGGCTGGCCTGTTAACTGAAATTAGATTACACTAGCAGACTGATGTAAAAGTTTGTTTTTTTTTAAATTTACACTAATGTTACACCAGATATGAGTGGTGGCACTGAGCAAGTAGGCACAGTATATGCTGTGAGCCTGACACACAGGCTGGCAGTGGCAGGCAGGCAACTGCTATTAGATTACACTAGCAGACTGATGTAAAAGTTTTTTAAAACAAATTTACACTACTGTTACACCAGAACTAGATATGACTGGTGGTGGTACTGAGCAAGTAGGCACAGTATATGCTGTGAGCCTGACACACAGGCTGGCAGTAGCAGGCTGGCCTGGCAACTGAAATTAGATTACACTAGCAGACTGATGTAAAGTTTTTTTTTTTTTTAATTTACACTAATGTTACACCAGATATGAGTGGTGGCACTGAGCAAGTAGGCACAGTATATGCTGTGAGCCTGACACACAGGCTGGCAGTGGCAGGCAGGCAACTGCTATTAGATTACACTATCAGACTGATGTAAAAGTTTTTTTAAACAAATTTACACTACTGTTACACCAGAACCAGATATGACTGGTGGTGGCACTGAGCAAGTAGGCACATTATATGCTGTGAGGCTGACACACAGGCTGGCAGTGGCAGGCTGGCCTGGCAACTGAAATTAGATTACACTAGCAGACTGATGTAAAAGTTTTTTTTAAATTTACCCTAATGTTACACCAGATATGAGTGGTGGCACTGAGCAAGTAGGCACAGTATATGCTGTGAGCCTGACACACAGGCTGGCAGTGGCAGGTTGGCCTGCTGGCAACTGAAATTAGATTACACTAGCATACTGATGTAAAATATATATATATATTTTTTTAATTTATACTAATGTTACACCAGATATGAGTGGTGGCACTGAGCAATTAGGCACAGTATATGCTGTGAGCCAGACACACAGGCTGGCAGTGACAGGCAGGCAACTGCTATTAGATTACACTAGCAGACTGATGTAAAAGTTTTTTAAAAAAAAAATTACACTACTGTTACACCAGATATGACTGGTGGTGGCACTGAGCAAGTAGGCACAGTATATGCTGTGAGCTTGACACACAGGCTGGCAGTGGCAGGCTGGCCTGCTGCAAGACAACTGAAATTAGATTACACTAGCAGACTGGTGTAAAAGTTTTTTTTTAAAATTTACACTAATGTTACACCAGATGTGAGTGGTGGCACTGAGCAAGTAGGCACAGTGTATGATGTGAGCCTGACACACAGGCTGGCAGTGGCAGGCTGGCCTGGCAACTGAAATTAGATTACACTAGCAGACTGATGTAAAAGTTGTTTTTTTTTTAAATTATACTACTGTTACACCAGAACGAGATTTGACTGGTGGTGGCACTGAGCAAGTAGGCACAGTATATGCTGTGAGACTGAAACACAGGCTGGCAGTGGCAGGCTGGCCTGGCAACTGAAATTAGATTACACTAGCAGACTGATGTAAAAGTTGTTTTTTTTTAAATTTACACTCATGTTACACCAGATATGAGTGGTGGCACTGAGCAAGTAGGCACAGAATATGCTGTGAGCAAGACACACAGTCTGGCAGTGGCAGGCAGGCAACTGCTATTAGATTACACTAGCAGACTGATGTAAAAGTTTTTTTTTTTTAAATTACACTACTGTTACACCAGATATGACTGGTGGTGGCACTGAGCAACTAGGCACAGTATATGCTGTGAGCCTGACACACAGGCTGGCAGTGGCAGGCTGGCCTGGCAACTGAAATTAGATTATACTAGCAGACTGATGTAAAAGTTTTTTTTTTAAATTTACACTAATTTTACACCAGATATGAGTGGTGGCACTGAGCAAGTAGGCACAGTATATGCAGTGAGCCAGACACACAGGCTGGCAGTGACAGGCAGGCAACTGCTATTAGATTACACTAGCAGACTGATGTAAAAGTTTTTTTAAAATTTTTTTTACACTACTGTTACACCAGGACCAGATATGACTGGTGGTGGCACTGAGCAAGTAGGCACAGTATATGCTGTGAGCCTGACACACAGTCTGGCAGTGGCAGGCTGGCCTGCTGGCAACTGAAATTAGATTACACTAGCAGACTGATGTAAAAGTTTTTTTTTTTTAAATTTACACTAATGTTACACCAGATGTGAGTGGTGGCACTGAGCAAGTAGGCACAGTATATGCTGTGAGCCTTACACACAGGCTGGCAGTGGCAGGCTGGCCTGTTAACTGAAATTAGATTACACTAGCAGACTGATGTAAAAGTTTTTTTTTATTTTTTTTTTATTTACACTAATGTTACACCAGATATGAGTGTTGGCACTGAGCAAGTAGGCACAGTATATGCTGTGAGCCTGAAACACAGGCTGGCAGTGGCAGGCAGGCAACTGCTATTAGATTACACTAGCAGACTGATGTAAAAGTTTTTTTAAACAAATTTACACTACTGTTACACCAGAACTAGATATGACTGGTGGTGGTACTGAGCAAGTAGGCACAGTATATGCTGTGAGCCTGACACACAGGCTGGCAGTAGCAGGCTGGCCTGGCAACTGAAATTAGATTACACTAGCAGACTGATGTAAAAGTTTTTTTTTTAATTTACACTAATGTTACACCAGATATGAGTGGTGGCACTGAGCAAGTAGGCACAGTATATGCTGTGAGCCAGACACACAGGCTGGCAGTAGCAGGCAGGCAATTGATATTAGATTACACTAGCAGACTGATGTAAAAGTTTTTTAAAAAAAATTACACTACTGTTACACCAGATATGACTGGTGGTGGCACTGAGCAAGTAGGCACAGTATATGCGGTGAGCCTTACACACAGGCTGGCAGTGGCAGGCTGGCCTGTTAACTGAAATTAGATTACACTAGCAGACTGATGTAAAAATTTTTTTTTTAAATTTACACTAATGTTACACCAGATATGAGTGGTGGCACTGAGCAAGTAGACACAGTATATGCTGTGAGCCTGACACACAGGCTGGCAGTGGCAGGCAGGCAACTGCTATTAGATTACACTAGCAGACTGATGTAAAAAAAAATTAAAAAAAATTACACTACTGTTACACTAGATATGACTGGTGGTGGCACTGAGCAAGTAGGCACAGTATATGCTGTGAGCCTGACACACAGGCTGCCAGTGGCAGGCTGGCCTGGCAACTGAAATTAGATTACACTAGTAGACTGATGTAAAAGTTTTTTTTTTTTAAATTTACACTAATGTTACACCAGATATGAGTGGTGGCACTGAGCAAGTAGGCACAGTATATGCTGTGAGCCTGACACACAGGCTGGCAGTGGCAAGTTGGCCTGCTGGCAACTGAAATTAGATTACACTAGCAGACTGATGTAAAATATATATATATTTTTAATTTATACTAATGTTACACCAGATATGAGTGGTGGCACTGAGCAATTAGGCACAGTATATGCTGTGAGCCAGACACACAGGCTGGCAGTGACAGGCAGGCAACTGCTATTAGATTACACTAGCAGACTGATGTAAAAGTTTTTTTAAAAAAAATTTACACTACTGTTACACCAGATATGACTGGTGGTGGCACTGAGCAAGTAGGCACAGTATATGCTGTGAGCTTGACACACAGGCTGGCAGTGGCAGGCTGGCCTGCTGCAAGGCAACTGCTATTAGATTACACTAGCAGACTGATGTAAAAGTTTTTTTAAACAAATTTACACTACTGTTACACCAGAACTAGATATGACTGGTGGTGGTACTGAGCAAGTAGGCACAGTATATGCTGTGAGCCTGACACACAGGCTGGCAGTAGCAGGCTGGCCTGGCAACTGAAATTAGATTACACTAGCAGACTGATGTAAAAGTTTTTTTTTTTAATTTACACTAATGTTACACCAGATATGAGTGGTGGCACTGAGCAAGTAGGCACAGTATATGCTGTGAGCCAGACACACAGGCTGGCAGTAGCAGGCAGGCAACTGAAATTAGATTACACTAGCAGACTGATGTAAAAGTTTTTTTTTTAAATTTACACTAATGTTACACCAGATATGAGTGGTGGCACTGAGCAAATAGGCACAGTATATGCTGTGAGCCTGACACACAGGCTGGCAGTGGCAGGCAGGCAACTGCTATTAGATTACACTAGCAGACTGATGTAAAAAAAAAATAAAAAAAATTACACTACTGTTACACTAGATATGACTGGTGGTGGCACTGAGCAAGTAGGCACAGTATATGCTGTGAGCCTGACACACAGTCTGGCAGTGGCAGGCTGGCCTGCTGGCAACTGAAATTAGATTACACTAGCAGACTGATGTAAAAGTTTTTTTTTAAAATTTACACTAATGTTACACCAGATGTGAGTGGTGGCACTGAGCAAGTAGGCACAGTATATGCTGTGAGCCTTACACACAGGCTGGCAGTGGCAGGCTGGCCTGTTAACTGAAATTAGATTACACTAGCAGACTGATGTAAAAGTTTGTTTTTTTTAAATTTACACTAATGTTACACCAGATATGAGTGGTGGCACTGAGCAAGTAGGCACAGTATATGCTGTGAGCCTGACACACAGGCTGGCAGTGGCAGGCAGGCAACTGCTATTAGATTACACTAGCAGACTGATGTAAAAGTTTTTTAAAACAAATTTACACTACTGTTACACCAGAACTAGATATGACTGGTGGTGGTACTGAGCAAGTAGGCACAGTATATGCTGTGAGCCTGACACACAGGCTGGCAGTAGCAGGCTGGCCTGGCAACTGAAATTAGATTACACTAGCAGACTGATGTAAATTTTTTTTTTTTTTTAATTTACACTAATGTTACACCAGATATGAGTGGTGGCACTGAGCAAGTAGGCACAGTATATGCTGTGAGCCTGACACACAGGCTGGCAGTGGCAGGCAGGCAACTGCTATTAGATTACACTATCAGACTGATGTAAAAGTTTTTTTAAACAAATTTACACTACTGTTACACCAGAACCAGATATGACTGGTGGTGGCACTGAGCAAGTAGGCACATTATATGCTGTGAGGCTGACACACAGGCTGGCAGTGGCAGGCTGGCCTGGCAACTGAAATTAGATTACACTAGCAGACTGATGTAAAAGTTTTTTTTAAATTTACCCTAATGTTACACCAGATATGAGTGGTGGCACTGAGCAAGTAGGCACAGTATATGCTGTGAGCCTGACACACAGGCTGGCAGTGGCAGGTTGGCCTGCTGGCAACTGAAATTAGATTACACTAGCATACTGATGTAAAATATATATATATATTTTTTTAATTTATACTAATGTTACACCAGATATGAGTGGTGGCACTGAGCAATTAGGCACAGTATATGCTGTGAGCCAGACACACAGGCTGGCAGTGACAGGCAGGCAACTGCTATTAGATTACACTAGCAGACTGATGTAAAAGTTTTTTAAAAAAAAAATTACACTACTGTTACACCAGATATGACTGGTGGTGGCACTGAGCAAGTAGGCACAGTATATGCTGTGAGCTTGACACACAGGCTGGCAGTGGCAGGCTGGCCTGCTGCAAGACAACTGAAATTAGATTACACTAGCAGACTGGTGTAAAAGTTTTTTTTTTAAATTTACACTAATGTTACACCAGATGTGAGTGGTGGCACTGAGCAAGTAGGCACAGTGTATGATGTGAGCCTGACACACAGGCTGGCAGTGGCAGGCTGGCCTGGCAACTGAAATTAGATTACACTAGCAGACTGATGTAAAAGTTGTTTTTTTTTTAATTATACTACTGTTACACCAGAACGAGATTTGACTGGTGGTGGCACTGAGCAAGTAGGCACAGTATATGCTGTGAGACTGAAACACAGGCTGGCAGTGGCAGGCTGGCCTGGCAACTGAAATTAGATTACACTAGCAGACTGATGTAAAAGTTGTTTTTTTTTAAATTTACACTCATGTTACACCAGATATGAGTGGTGGCACTGAGCAAGTAGGCACAGTATATGCTGTGAGCAAGACACACAGTCTGGCAGTGGCAGGCAGGCAACTGCTATTAGATTACACTAGCAGACTGATGTAAAAGTTTTTTTTTTTTAAATTACACTACTGTTACACCAGATATGACTGGTGGTGGCACTGAGCAACTAGGCACAGTATATGCTGTGAGCCTGACACACAGGCTGGCAGTGGCAGGCTGGCCTGGCAACTGAAATTAGATTATACTAGCAGACTGATGTAAAAGTTTTTTTTTTAAATTTACACTAATTTTACACCAGATATGAGTGGTGGCACTGAGCAAGTAGGCACAGTATATGCAGTGAGCCAGACACACAGGCTGGCAGTGACAGGCAGGCAACTGCTATTAGATTACACTAGCAGACTGATGTAAAAGTTTTTTTAAAATTTTTTTTACACTACTGTTACACCAGGACCAGATATGACTGGTGGTGGCACTGAGCAAGTAGGCACAGTATATGCTGTGAGCCTGACACACAGTCTGGCAGTGGCAGGCTGGCCTGCTGGCAACTGAAATTAGATTACACTAGCAGACTGATGTAAAAGTTTTTTTTTTTTAAATTTACACTAATGTTACACCAGATGTGAGTGGTGGCACTGAGCAAGTAGGCACAGTATATGCTGTGAGCCTTACACACAGGCTGGCAGTGGCAGGCTGGCCTGTTAACTGAAATTAGATTACACTAGCAGACTGATGTAAAAGTTTTTTTTTATTTTTTTTTTATTTACACTAATGTTACACCAGATATGAGTGTTGGCACTGAGCAAGTAGGCACAGTATATGCTGTGAGCCTGAAACACAGGCTGGCAGTGGCAGGCAGGCAACTGCTATTAGATTACACTAGCAGACTGATGTAAAAGTTTTTTTAAACAAATTTACACTACTGTTACACCAGAACTAGATATGACTGGTGGTGGTACTGAGCAAGTAGGCACAGTATATGCTGTGAGCCTGACACACAGGCTGGCAGTAGCAGGCTGGCCTGGCAACTGAAATTAGATTACACTAGCAGACTGATGTAAAAGTTTTTTTTTTAATTTACACTAATGTTACACCAGATATGAGTGGTGGCACTGAGCAAGTAGGCACAGTATATGCTGTGAGCCAGACACACAGGCTGGCAGTAGCAGGCAGGCAATTGATATTAGATTACACTAGCAGACTGATGTAAAAGTTTTTTAAAAAAAATTACACTACTGTTACACCAGATATGACTGGTGGTGGCACTGAGCAAGTAGGCACAGTATATGCGGTGAGCCTTACACACAGGCTGGCAGTGGCAGGCTGGCCTGTTAACTGAAATTAGATTACACTAGCAGACTGATGTAAAAATTTTTTTTTTAAATTTACACTAATGTTACACCAGATATGAGTGGTGGCACTGAGCAAGTAGACACAGTATATGCTGTGAGCCTGACACACAGGCTGGCAGTGGCAGGCAGGCAACTGCTATTAGATTACACTAGCAGACTGATGTAAAAAAAAATTAAAAAAAATTACACTACTGTTACACTAGATATGACTGGTGGTGGCACTGAGCAAGTAGGCACAGTATATGCTGTGAGCCTGACACACAGGCTGCCAGTGGCAGGCTGGCCTGGCAACTGAAATTAGATTACACTAGTAGACTGATGTAAAAGTTTTTTTTTTTTAAATTTACACTAATGTTACACCAGATATGAGTGGTGGCACTGAGCAAGTAGGCACAGTATATGCTGTGAGCCTGACACACAGGCTGGCAGTGGCAAGTTGGCCTGCTGGCAACTGAAATTAGATTACACTAGCAGACTGATGTAAAATATATATATATTTTTAATTTATACTAATGTTACACCAGATATGAGTGGTGGCACTGAGCAATTAGGCACAGTATATGCTGTGAGCCAGACACACAGGCTGGCAGTGACAGGCAGGCAACTGCTATTAGATTACACTAGCAGACTGATGTAAAAGTTTTTTTAAAAAAAATTTACACTACTGTTACACCAGATATGACTGGTGGTGGCACTGAGCAAGTAGGCACAGTATATGCTGTGAGCTTGACACACAGGCTGGCAGTGGCAGGCTGGCCTGCTGCAAGGCAACTGCTATTAGATTACACTAGCAGACTGATGTAAAAGTTTTTTTAAACAAATTTACACTACTGTTACACCAGAACTAGATATGACTGGTGGTGGTACTGAGCAAGTAGGCACAGTATATGCTGTGAGCCTGACACACAGGCTGGCAGTAGCAGGCTGGCCTGGCAACTGAAATTAGATTACACTAGCAGACTGATGTAAAAGTTTTTTTTTTTAATTTACACTAATGTTACACCAGATATGAGTGGTGGCACTGAGCAAGTAGGCACAGTATATGCTGTGAGCCAGACACACAGGCTGGCAGTAGCAGGCAGGCAACTGAAATTAGATTACACTAGCAGACTGATGTAAAAGTTTTTTTTTTAAATTTACACTAATGTTACACCAGATATGAGTGGTGGCACTGAGCAAATAGGCACAGTATATGCTGTGAGCCTGACACACAGGCTGGCAGTGGCAGGCAGGCAACTGCTATTAGATTACACTAGCAGACTGATGTAAAAAAAAAATAAAAAAAATTACACTACTGTTACACTAGATATGACTGGTGGTGGCACTGAGCAAGTAGGCACAGTATATGCTGTGAGCCTGACACACAGGCTGGCAGTGGCAGGCTGGCCTGCTGGCAACTGAAATTAGATTACACTAGCAGACTGATGTAAAAGTTTTTTTTTAAAATTTACACTAATGTTACACCAGATGTGAGTGGTGGCACTGAGCAAGTAGGCACAGTATATGCTGTGAGCCTTACACACAGGCTGGCAGTGGCAGGCTGGCCTGTTAACTGAAATTAGATTACACTAGCAGACTGATGTAAAAGTTTGTTTTTTTTAAATTTACACTAATGTTACACCAGATATGAGTGGTGGCACTGAGCAAGTAGGCACAGTATATGCTGTGAGCCTGACACACAGGCTGGCAGTGGCAGGCAGGCAACTGCTATTAGATTACACTAGCAGACTGATGTAAAAGTTTTTTAAAACAAATTTACACTACTGTTACACCAGAACTAGATATGACTGGTGGTGGTACTGAGCAAGTAGGCACAGTATATGCTGTGAGCCTGACACACAGGCTGGCAGTAGCAGGCTGGCCTGGCAACTGAAATTAGATTACACTAGCAGACTGATGTAAAGTTTTTTTTTTTTTTAATTTACACTAATGTTACACCAGATATGAGTGGTGGCACTGAGCAAGTAGGCACAGTATATGCTGTGAGCCAGACACACAGGCTGGCAGTAGCAGGCAGGCAATTGATATTAGATTACACTAGCAGACTGATGTAAAAGTTTTTTTAAAAAAATTACACTACTGTTACACCAGATATGACTGGTGGTGGCACTGAGCAAGTAGGCACAGTATATGCGGTGAGCCTTACACACAGGCTGGCAGTGGCAGGCTGGCCTGTTAACTGAAATTAGATTACACTAGCAGACTGATGTAAAAAAATTTTTTTTAAAATTTACACTAATGTTACACCAGATATGAGTGGTGGCACTGAGCAAGTAGACACAGTATATGCTGTGAGCCTGACACACAGGCTGGCAGTGGCAGGCAGGCAACTGCTATTAGATTACACTAGCAGACTGATGTAAACAAAATTAAAAAAAATTACACTACTGTTACACTAGATATGACTGGTGGTGGCACTGAGCAAGTAGGCACAGTATATGCTGTGAGCCTGACACACAGGCTGCCAGTGGCAGGCTGGCCTGGCAACTGAAATTAGATTACACTAGTAGACTGATGTAAAAGTTTTTTTTTTTTAAATTTACACTAATGTTACACCAGATATGAGTGGTGGCACTGAGCAAGTAGGCACAGTATATGCTGTGAGCCTGACACACAGGCTGGCAGTGTCAAGTTGGCCTGCTGGCAACTGAAATTAGATTACACTAGCAGACTGATGTAAAATATATATATATTTTTAATTTATACTAATGTTACACCAGATATGAGTGGTGGCACTGAGCAATTAGGCACAGTATATGCTGTGAGCCAGACACACAGGCTGGCAGTGACAGGCAGGCAACTGCTATTAGATTACACTAGCAGACTGATGTAAAAGTTTTTTTAAAAAAAATTTACACTACTGTTACACCAGATATGACTGGTGGTGGCACTGAGCAAGTAGGCACAGTATATGCTGTGAGCTTGACACACAGGCTGGCAGTGGCAGGCTGGCCTGCTGCAAGGCAACTGCTATTAGATTACACTAGCAGACTGATGTAAAAGTTTTTTTTAAACAAATTTACACTACTGTTACACCAGAACTAGATATGACTGGTGGTGGTACTGAGCAAGTAGGCACAGTATATGCTGTGAGCCTGACACACAGGCTGGCAGTAGCAGGCTGGCCTGGCAACTGAAATTAGATTACACTAGCAGACTGATGTAAAAGTTTTTTTTTTTTAATTTACACTAATGTTACACCAGATATGAGTGGTGGCACTGAGCAAGTAGGCACAGTATATGCTGTGAGCCAGACACACAGGCTGGCAGTAGCAGGCAGGCAATTGATATTAGATTACACTAGCAGACTGATGTAAAAGTTTTTTTAAAAAAAATACACTACTGTTACACCAGATATGACTGGTGGTGGCACTGAGCAAATAGGCACAGTATATGCTGTGAGCCTGACACTCAGGCTGGCAGTGGCAGGCTGGCCTGGCAACTGAAATTAGATTACACTAGCAGACTGATGTAAAAGTTTTTTTTTTTAAATTTACACTAATGTTACACCAGATATGAGTGGTGGCACTGAGCAAGTAGGCACAGTATATGCTGTGAGCCTGACACACAGGCTGGCAGTGGCAGGCAGGCAACTGCTATTAGATTACACTAGCAGACTGATGTAAAAAAAAAATAAAAAAAATTACACTACTGTTACACTAGATATGACTGGTGGTGGCACTGAGCAAGTAGGCACAGTATATGCTGTGAGACTGACACACAGGCTGCCAGTGGCAGGCTGGCCTGGCAACTGAAATTAGATTAAACTAGTAGACTGATGTAAAAGTTGTTTTTTTTTAAATTTACACTAATGTTACACCAGATATGAGTGGTGGCACTGAGCAAGTAGGCACAGTATATGCTGTGAGCCTGACACACAGGCTGGCAGTGGCAGGTTGGCCTGCTGGCAACTGATATTAGATTACACTAGCAGACTGATGTAAAATATATATATATTTTTTTAATTTATACTAATGTTACACCAGATATGACTGGTGGTGGCACTGAGCAAGTAGGCACAGTATATGCTGTGAGCTTGACACACAGGCTGGCAGTGGCAGGCTGGCCTGCTGCAAGGCAACTGAAATTAGATTACACTAGTAGACTGATGTAAAAGTTTTTTTTTTTTTAAGTTTACACTAATGTTACACCAGATATGAGTGGTGGCACTGAGCAAGTAGGCACAGTATATGCTGTGAGCCTGACACACAGGCTGGCAGTGGCAGGTTGGCCTGCTGGCAACTGAAATGAGATTACACTAGCAGACTGATGTAAAATATATATATATTTTTTTAATTTATACTAATGTTACACCAGATATGAGTGGTGGCACTGAGCAAGTAGGCACAGTATATGCTGTGAGCCAGACACACAGGCTGGCAGTGACAGGCAGGCAACTGCTATTAGATTACACTAGCAGACTGATGTAAAAGTTTTTTAAAAAACAATTTACACTACTGTTACACCAGATATGACTGGTGGTGGCACTGAGCAAGTAGGCACAGTATATGCTGTGAGCTTGACACACAGGCTGGCAGTGGCAGGCTGGCCTGCTGCAAGGCAACTGAAATTAGATTACACTAGTAGACTGATGTAAAAGTTTTTTTTTTTTTAATTTACACTAATGTTACACCAGATATGAGTGGTGGCACTGAGCAAGTAGGCACAGTATATGCTGTGAGCCTGACACACAGGCTGGCAGTGGCAGGTTGGCCTGCTGGCAACTGAAATGAGATTACACTAGCAGACTGATGTAAAATATATATATATTTTTTTAATTTATACTAATGTTACACCAGATATGAGTGGTGGCACTGAGCAATTAGGCACAGTATATGCTGTGAGCCAGACACACAGGCTGGCAGTGACAGGCAGGCAACTGCTATTAGATTACACTAGCAGACTGATGTAAAAGTTTTTTTTTAAATTTACACTAATGTTACACCAGATGTGAGTGGTGGCACTGAGCAAGTAGGCACAGTGTATGATGTGAGCCTGACACACAGGCTGGCAGTGGCAGGCTGGCCTGGCAACTGAAATTAGATTACACTAGCAGACTGATGTAAAAGTTGTTTTTTTTTTAAATTACACTACTGTTACACCAGAACGAGATTTGACTGGTGGTGGCACTGAGCAAGTAGGCACAGTATATGCTGTGAGACTGAAACACAGGCTGGCAGTGGCAGGCTGGCCTGGCAACTGAAATTAGATTACACTAGCAGACTGATGTAAAAGTTGTTTTTTTTTAAATTTACACTCATGTTACACCAGATATGAGTGGTGGCACTGAGCAAGTAGGCACAGTGTATGATGTGAGCCTGACACACAGGCTGGCAGTGGCAGGCTGGCCTGGCAACTGAAATTAGATTACACTAGCAGACTGATGTAAAAGTTGTTTTTTTTTTAAATTACACTACTGTTACACCAGAACGAGATTTGACTGGTGGTGGCACTGAGCAAGTAGGCACAGTATATGCTGTGAGACTGAAACACAGGCTGGCAGTGGCAGGCTGGCCTGGCAACTGAAATTAGATTACACTAGCAGACTGATGTAAAAGTTGTTTTTTGTTAATTTACACTAATGTTACACCAGATATGAGTGGTGGCACTGAGCAAGTAGGCACAGTATATGCTGTGAGCCAGACACACAGGCTGGCAGTAGCAGGCAGGCAATTGATATTAGATTACACTAGCAGACTGATGTAAAAGTTTTTTTAAAAAAATTACACTACTGTTACACCAGATATGACTGGTGGTGGCACTGAGCAAGTAGGCACAGTATATGCGGTGAGCCTTACACACAGGCTGGCAGTGGCAGGCTGGCCTGTTAACTGAAATTAGATTACACTAGCAGACTGATGTAAAAATTTTTTATTTTTTTTAAATTTACACTAATGTTACACCAGACATGAGTGGTGGCACTGAGCAAGTAGGCACAGTATATGCTGTGAGCCTGACACACAGGCTGGCAGTGGCAGGCAGGCAACTGCTATTAGATTACACTATCAGACTGATGTAAAAGTTTTCTTAAACAAATTTACACTACTGTTACACCAGAACCAGATATGACTGGTGGTGGCACTGAGCAAGTAGGCACAGTATATGCTGTGAGGCTGACACACAGGCTGGCAGTGGCAGGCTGGCCTGGCAACTGAAATTAGATTACACTAGCAGACTGATGTAAAAGTTTTTTTTTAAATTTACCCTAATGTTACACCAGATATGAGTGGTGGCACTGAGCAAGTAGGCACAGTATATGCTGTGAGCCTGACACACAGGCTGGCAGTGGCAGGTTGTCCTGCTGGCAACTGAAATTAGATTACACTAGCAGACTGATGTAAAATATATATATATTTTTTTAATTTATACTAATGTTACACCAGATATGAGTGGTGGCACTGAGCAATTAGGCACAGTCTATGCTGTGAGCCAGACACACAGGCTGGCAGTGACAGGCAGGCAACTGCTATTAGATTACACTAGCAGACTGATCTAAAAGTTTTTTTAAAAAAATTTACACTACTGTTACACCAGATATGACTGGTGGTGGCACTGAGCAAGTAGGCACAGTATATGCTGTGAGCTTGACACACAGGCTGGCAGTGGCAGGCTGGCCTGCTGCAAGGCACCTGAAATTAGATTACACTAGCAGACTGATGTAA
This sequence comes from Bombina bombina, assembly GCF_027579735.1. Lineage (NCBI taxonomy): Eukaryota > Metazoa > Chordata > Amphibia > Anura > Bombinatoridae > Bombina > Bombina bombina. The sequence continues at coordinate 1,538,654,354 of NC_069499.1, forward strand.
AAGTATTTTTTTTAAATTTACACTAATGTTACACCAGATGTGAGTGGTGGCACTGAGCAAGTAGGCACAGTGTATGATGTGAGCCTGACACACAGGCTGGCAGTGGCAGGCTGGCCTGGCAACTGAAATTAGATTACACTAGCAGACTGATGTAAAAGTTGTTTTTTTTTTAAATTACACTACTGTTACACCAGAACGAGATTTGACTGGTGGTGGCACTGAGCAAGTAGGCACAGTATATGCTGTGAGACTGAAACACAGGCTGGCAGTGGCAGGCTGGCCTGGCAACTGAAATTAGATTACACTAGCAGACTGATGTAAAAGTTGTTTTTTTTTAAATTTACACTCATGTTACACCAGATATGAGTGGTGGCACTGAGCAAGTAGGCACAGTATATGCTGTGAGCAAGACACACAGTCTGGCAGTGGCAGGCAGGCAACTGCTATTAGATTACACTAGCAGACTGATGTAAAAGTTTTTTTTTTAAATTACACTACTGTTACACCAGATATGACTGGTGGTGGCACTGAGCAACTAGGCACAGTATATGCTGTGAGCCTGACACACAGGCTGGCAGTGGAAGGCTGGCCTGGCAACTGAAATTAGATTATACTAGCAGACTGATGTAAAAGTTTTTTTTTTAAATTTACACTAATTTTACACCAGATATGAGTGGTGGCACTGAGCAAGTAGGCACAGTATATGCAGTGAGCCAGACACACAAGCTGGCAGTGACAGGCAGGCAACTGCTATTAGATTACACTAGCAGACTGATGTAAAAGTTTTTTAATTTTTTTTTTTACACTGCTGTTACACCAGGACCAGATATGACTGGTGGTGGCACTGAGCAAGTAGGCACAGTATATGCTGTGAGCCTGACACACAGTCTGGCAGTGGCAGGCTGGCCTGCTGGCAACTGAAATTAGATTACACTAGCAGACTGATGTAAAAGTTTTTTTTTTTTAAATTTACACTAATCTTACACCAGATATGAGTGGTGGCACTGAGCAAGTAGGCACAGTATATGCTGTGAGCCGGACACACAGGCTGGCAGTAGCAGGCAGGCAATTGATATTAGATTACACTAGCAGACTGATGTAAAAGTTTTTTTAAAAAAATTACACTACTGTTACACCAGATATGACTGGTGGTGGCACTGAGCAAGTAGGCACAGTATATGCGGTGAGCCTTACACACAGGCTGGCAGTGGCAGGCTGGCCTGTTAACTGAAATTAGATTACACTAGCAGACTGATGTAAATTTTTTTTTTTTTAAATTTACACTAATGTTACACCAGATATGAGTGGTGGCACTGAGCAAGTAGGCACAGTATATGCTGTGAGCCTGACACACAGGCTGGCAGTGGCAGGCAGGCAACTGCTGTTAGATTACACTATCAGACTGATGTAAAAGTTTTTTTAAACAAATTTACACTACTGTTACACCAGAACTAGATATGACTGGTGGTGGTACTGAGCAAGTAGGCACAGTATATGCTGTGAGCCTGACACACAGGCTGGCAGTAGCAGGCTGGCCTGGCAACTGAAATTAGATTACACTAGCAGACTGATGTAAAAGTTTTTTTTTTTTAATTTACACTAATGTTACACCAGATATGAGTGGTGGCACTGAGCAAGTAGGCACAGTATATGCTGTGAGCCTGACACACAGGCTGGCAGTGGCAGGCAGGCAACTGCTGTTAGATTACGCTATCAGACTGATGTAAAAGTTTTTTTAAACAAATTTACACTACTGTTACACCAGAACTAGATATGACTGGTGGTGGTACTGAGCAAGTAGGCACAGTATATGCTGCGAGCCTGACACACAGGCTGGCAGTAGCAGGCTGGCCTGGCAACTGAATTTAGATTACACTAGCAGACTGATGTAAAAGTTTTTTTTTTTTAATTTACACTAATGTTACACCAGATATGAGTGGTGGCACTGAGCAAGTAGGCACAGTATATGCTGTGAGCCTGACACACAGGCTGGCAGTGGCAGGCAGGCAACTGCTGTTAGATTACACTATCAGACTGATGTAAAAGTTTTTTTAAACAAATTTACACTACTGTTACACCAGAACTAGATATGACTGGTGGTGGTACTGAGCAAGTAGGCACAGTATATGCTGTGAGCCTGACACACAGGCTGGCAGTAGCAGGCTGGCCTGGCAACTGAAATTAGATTACACTAGCAGACTGATGTAAAAGTTTTTTTTTTTTAATTTACACTAATGTTACACCAGATATGAGTGGTGGCACTGAGCAAGTAGGCACAGTATATGCTGTGAGCCAGACACACAGGCTGGCAGTAGCAGGCAGGCAATTGATATTAGATTACACTAGCAGACTGATGTAAATGTTTTTTAAAAAAAATTACACTACTGTTACACCAGATATGACTGGTGGTGGCACTGAGCAAATAGGCACAGTATATGCTGTGAGCCTGACACACAGGCTGGCAGTGGCAGGCTGGCCTGGCAACTGAAATTAGATTACACTAGCAGACTGATGTAAAAGTTTTTTTTTTTAAATTTACACTAATGTTACACCAGATATGAGTGGTGGCACTGAGCAAGTAGGCACAGTATATGCTGTGAGCCTGACACACAGGCTGGCAGTGGCAGGCAGGCAACTGCTATTAGATTACACTAGCAGACTGATGTAAAAAAAAAAAAAAAATTACACTACTGTTACACTAGATATGACTGGTGGTGGCACTGAGCAAGTAGGCACAGTAAATGCTGTGAGCCTGACACACAGGCTGGCAGTGGCAGGCTGGCCTGGCAACTGAAATTAGATTACACTAGTAGACTGATGTAAAAGTTTTTGTTTTTTTAAATTTACACTAATGTTACACCAGACATGAGTGGTGGCACTGAGCAAGTAGGCACAGTATATGCTGTGAGCCTGACACACAGGCTGGCAGTGGCAGGCAGGCAACTGCTATTAGATTACACTATCAGACTGATGTAAAAGTTTTCTTAAACAAATTTACACTACTGTTACACCAGAACCAGATATGACTGGTGGTGGCACTGAGCAAGTAGGCACAGTATATGCTGTGAGGCTGACACACAGGCTGGCAGTGGCAGGCTGGCCTGGCAACTGAAATTAGATTACACTAGCAGACTGATGTAAAAGTTTTTTTTTAAATTTACCCTAATGTTACACCAGATATGAGTGGTGGCACTGAGCAAGTAGGCACAGTATATGCTGTGAGCCTGACACACAGGCTGGCAGTGGCAGGTTGGCCTGCTGGCAACTGAAATTAGATTACACTAGCAGACTGATGTAAAATATATATATATTTTTTTAATTTATACTAATGTTACACCAGATATGAGTGGTGGCACTGAGCAATTAGGCACAGTATATGCTGTGAGCCAGACACACAGGCTGGCAGTGACAGGCAGGCAACTGCTATTAGATTACACTAGCAGACTGATGTAAAAGTTTTTTTAAAAAATTTTACACTACTGTTACACCAGATATGACTGGTGGTGGCACTGAGCAAGTAGGCACAGTATATGCTGTGAGCTTGACACACAGGCTGGCAGTGGCAGGCTGGCCTGCTGCAAGGCAACTGAAATTAGATTACACTAGCAGACTGATGTAAAAGTATTTTTTTAAAATTTACACTAATGTTACACCAGATGTGAGTGGTGGCACTGAGCAAGTAGGCACAGTGTATGATGTGAGCCTGACACACAGGCTGGCAGTGGCAGGCTGGCCTGGCAACTGAAATTAGATTACACTAGCAGACTGATGTAAAAGTTTTTTTTTTTTTTAAATTACACTACTGTTACACCAGAACGAGATTTGACTGGTGGTGGCACTGAGCAAGTAGGCACAGTATATGCTGTGAGACTGAAACACAGGCTGGCAGTGTCAGGCTGGCCTGGCAACTGAAATTAGATTACACTAGCAGACTGATGTAAAAGTTGTTGTTTTTTAAATTTACACTCATGTTACACCAGATATGAGTGGTGGCACTGAGCAAGTAGGCACAGTATATGCTGTGAGCAAGACACACAGTCTGGCAGTGGCAGGCAGGCAACTGCTATTAGATTACACTAGCAGACTGATGTAAAAGTTTTTTTTTTAAATTACACTACTGTTACACCAGATATGACTGGTGGTGGCACTGAGCAACTAGGCACAGTATATGCTGTGAGCCTGACACACAGGCTGGCAGTGGCAGGCTGGCCTGGCAACTGAAATTAGATTATACTAGCAGACTGATGTAAAAGTTTTTTTTTTAAAAATTACAATAATTTTACACCAGATATGAGTGGTGGCACTGAGCAAGTAGGCACAGTATATGCAGTGAGCCAGACACACAGGCTGGCAGTGACAGGCAGGCAACTGCTATTAGATTACACTAGCAGACTGATGTAAAAGTTTTTTAAAATTTTTTTTTACACTGCTGTTACACCAGGACCAGATATGACTGGTGGTGGCACTGAGCAAGTAGGCACAGTATATGCTGTGAGCCTGACACACAGTCTGGCAGTGGCAGGCTGGCCTGCTGGCAACTGAAATTAGATTACACTAGCAGACTGATGTAAACGTTTTTTTTTTTTAAATTTACACTAATGTTACACCAGATGTGAGTGGTGGCACTGAGCAAGTAGGCACAGTATATGCTGTGAGCCTTACACACAGGCTGGCAGTGGCAGGCTGGCCTGTTAACTGAAATTAGATTACACTAGCAGACTGATGTAAAAGTTTTTTTTTTTTTTTAATTTATACTAATGTTACACCAGATATGAGTGGTGGCACTGAGCAAGTAGGCACAGTATATGCTGTGAGCCTGACACACAGGCTGGCAGTGGCAGGCAGGCAACTGCTATTAGATTACACTAGCAGACTGATGTAAAAGTTTTTTTAAACAAATTTACACTACTGTTACACCAGAACTAGATATGACTGGTGGTGGTACTGAGCAAGTAGGCACAGTATATGCTGTGAGCCTGACACACAGGCTGGCAGTGGCAGGCTGGCCTGGCAACTGAAATTAGATTACACTAGCAGACTGATGTAAAAGTTTTTTTTTTTTAATTTACACTAATGTTACACCAGATATGAGTGGTGGCACTGAGCAAGTAGGCACAGTATATGCTGTGAGCCAGACACACAGGCTGGCAGTAGCAGGCAGGCAATTGATATTAGATTACACTAGCAGACTGATGTAAAAGTTTTTTTTTAAAAATTACACTACTGTTACACCATATATGACTGGTGGTGGCACTGAGCAAGTAGGCACAGTATATGCGATGAGCCTTACACACAGGCTGGCAGTGGCAGGCTGGCCTGTTAACTGAAATTAGATTACACTAGCAGACTGATGTAAATTTTTTTTAATTTACACTAATGTTACACCAGATATGAGTGGTGGCACTGAGCAAGTAGGCACAGTATATGCTGTGAGCCTGACACACAGGCTGGCAGTGGCAGGCAGGCAACTGCTGTTAGATTACACTATCAGACTGATGTAAAAGTTTTTTTAAACAAATTTACACTACTGTTACACCAGAACTAGATATGACTGGTGGTGGTACTGAGCAAGTAGGCACAGTATATGCTGTGAGCCTGACACACAGGCTGGCAGTAGCAGGCTGGCCTGGCAACTGAAATTAGATTACACTAGCAGACTGATGTAAAAGTTTTTTTTTTTTAATTTACACTAATGTTACACCAGATATGAGTGGTGGCACTGAGCAAGTAGGCACAGTATATGCTGTGAGCCAGACACACAGGCTGGCAGTAGCAGGCAGGCAATTGATATTAGATTACACTAGCAGACTGATGTAAATGTTTTTAAAAAAAAATTACACTACTGTTACACCAGATATGACTGGTGGTGGCACTGAGCAAATAGGCACAGTATATGCTGTGAGCCTGACACACAGGCTGGCAGTGGCAGGCTGGCCTGGCAACTGAAATTAGATTACACTAGCAGACTGATGTAAAAGTTTTTTTTTAAAATTTACACTAATGTTACACCAGATATGAGTGGTGACACTGAGCAAGTAGGCACAGTATATGCTGTGAGCCTGACACACAGGCTGGCAGTGGCAGGCAGGCAACTGCTATTAGATTAAACTAGCAGACTGATGTAAAAAAAATTAAAAAAAATTACACTACTGTTACACTAGATATGACTGGTGGTGGCACTGAGCAAGTAGGCACAGTATATGCTGTGAGCCTGACACACAGGCTGGCAGTGGCAGGCTGGCCTGGCAACTGAAATTAGATTACACTAGTAGACTGATGTAAAAGTTTTTTTTTTTTAAATTTACACTAATGTTACACCAGATATGAGTGGTGGCACTGAGCAAGTAGGCACAGTATATGCTGCGAGCCTGACACACAGGCTGGCAGTGGCAGGTTGGCCTGCTGGCAACTGAAATTAGATTACACTAGCAGACTGATGTAAAATATATATATATTTTTTTTAATTTATACTAATGTTACACCAGATATGAGTGGTGGCATTGAGCAATTAGGCACAGTATATGCTGTGAGCCAGACACACAGGCTGGCAGTGACAGGCAGGCAACTGCTATTAGATTACACTAGCAGACTGATGTAAAAGTGTTTTTAAAAAAAATTTACACTACTGTTACACCAGATATGACTGGTGGTGGCACTGAGCAAGTAGGCACAGTATATGCTGTGAGCTTGACACACAGGCTGGCAGTGGCAGGCTGGCCTGCTGCAAGACAACTGAAATTAGATTACACTAGCAGACTGGTGTAAAAGTTTTTTTTTAAAATTTACACTAATGTTACACCAGATGTGAGTGGTGGCACTGAGCAAGTAGGCACAGTGTATGATGTGAGCCTGACACACAGGCTGGCAGTGGCAGGCTGGCCTGGCAACTGAAATTAGATTACACTAGCAGACTGATGTAAAAGTTTTTTTTGTTTTTTTTTAAATTACACTACTGTTACACCAGAACCAGATTTGACTGGTGGTGACACTGAGCAAGTAGGCACAGTATATGCTGTGAGACTGAAACATAGGCTGGCAGTGGCAGGCTGGCCTGGCAACTGAAATTAGATTACACTAGCAGACTGATGTAAAAGTTTTTTTTTTTTTTAATTTACACTCATGTTACACCAGATATGAGTGGTGGCACTGAGAAAGTAGGCACAGTATATGCTGTGAGCAAGACACACAGTCTGGCAGTGGCAGGCAGGCAACTGCTATTAGATTACACTAGCAGACTGATGTAAAAGTTTTTTTTTTAAATTACACTACTGTTACACCAGATATGACTGGTGGTGGCACTGAGCAACTAGGCACAGTATATGCTGTGAGCCTGACACACAGGCTGGCAGTGGCAGGCTGGCCTGGCAACTGAAATTAGATTATACTAGCAGACTGATGTAAAAGTTTTTTTTTTAAAATTTCCACTAATTTTACACCAGATATGAGTGGTGGCACTGAGCAAGTAGGCACAGTATATGCAGTGAGCCAGACACACAGGCTGGCAGTGACAGGCAGGCAACTGCTATTAGATTACACTAGCAGACTGATGTAAAAGTTTTTTTTTAAAAAAAAATTTATACTACTGTTACACCAGGACCAAATATGACTGGTGGTGGCACTGAGCATTTAGGCACAGTATATGCTGTGAGCCTGACACACAGTCTGGCAGTGGCAGGCTGGCCTGCTGGCAACTGAAATTAGATTACACTAGCAGACTGATGTAAAAGTTTTTTTGTTTTTTTTTAAATTTACACTAATGTTACACCAGATATGAGTGGTGGCACTGAGCAAGTAGGCACAGTATATGCTGTGAGCCTGACACACAGGCTGGCAGTGGCAGGCAGGCAACTGCTATTAGATTACACTAGCAGACTGATGTAAAAGTTTTTTTAAACAAATTTACACTACTGTTACACCAGAACTAGATATGACTGGTGGTGGTACTGAGCAAGTAGGCACAGTATATGCTGTGAGCCTGACACACAGGCTGGCAGTGGCAGGCTGGCCTGGCAACTCAAATTAGATTACACTAGCAGACTGATGTAAAAGTTTTTTTTTTTTAAATTTACACTAGCAGACTGATGTAAAAGTTTTTTTTAAAATTTTTTTTACACTACTGTTACACCAGGACCAGATATGACTGGTGGTGGCACTGAGCAAGTAGGCACAGTATATGCTGTGAGCCTGACACACAGTCTGGCAGTGGCAGGCTGGAATGCTGGCAACTGAAATTAGATTACACTAGCAGACTGATGTAAAAGTTTTTTTTTTTTTTTAAATTTACACTAGATATGAGTGGTGGCACTGAGCAAGTAGGCACAGTATATGCTGTGAGCCTTACACACAGGCTGGCAGTGGCAGGCTGGCCTGTTAACTGAAATTAGATTACACTAGCAGACTGATGTAAAAGTTTTTTTTTTTTTTTTTTTTTAAATTTACACTAATGTTACACCAGATATGAGTGGTGGCACTGAGCAAGTATGCACAGTATATGCTGTGAGCTTGACACACAGGCTGGCAGTGGCAGGCAGGCAACTGCTATTAGATTACACTAGCAGACTGATGTAAAAGTTTTTTTAAACAAATTTACACTACTGTTACACCAGAACTAGATATGACTGGTGGTGGTACTGAGCAAGTAGGCACAGTATATGCTGTGAGCCTGACACACAGGCTGGCAGTAGCAGGCTGGCCTGGCAACTGAAATTAGATTACACTAGCAGACTGATGTAAAAGTTTTTTTTTTTAATTTACACTAATGTTACACCAGATATGAGTGGTGGCACTGAGCAAGTAGGCACAGTATATGCTGTGAGCCAGACACACAGGCTGGCAGTAGCAGGCAGGCAATTGATATTAGATTACACTAGCAGACTGATGTAAAAGTTTTAAAAAAAAAATTACACTACTGTTACACCAGATATGACTGGTGGTGGCACTGAGCAAGTAGGCACAGTATATGCGGTGAGCCTTACACACAGGCTGGCAGTGGCAGGCTGGCCTGTTAACTGCTATTAGATTACACTAGCAGACTGATGTAAAAGTTTTTTAAAAAAAATTTACACTACTGTTACACCAGATGTGACTGGTGGTGGCACTGAGCAAGTAGGCACAGTATATGTTGTGAGCCTGACACACAGGCTGGCAGTGGCAGGCTGGCCTGGCAACTGAAATTAGATTACACTAGCAGACTGATGTAAAAGTTTTTTTTTAAAATTACACTAATGTTACACCAGATATGAGTGGTGGTGGCACTGAGCAAGTAGGCACAGTATATGCTGTGAGTCTGACACACAGGCTGGCAGTGGCAGGCAACTGCTATTAGATTACACTAGCAGACTGATGTAAAAGTTTTTTATAAAAATTTTACACTACTGTTACACCAGATATGACTGGTGGTGTCACTGAGCGAGTAGGCACAGTATATGCTGTGAGCCTGACACACAGGCTGGCAGTGTCAGGCTGGCCTGGCAACTGAATTTAGATTACACTAGCAGACTGATGTAAAAGTTTTTTTTTTAAATTTACACTAATGTTACACCAGATATGAGTGGTGGCACTGAGCAAGTAGGCACAGTATATGCTGTGAGCCTGACACACAGGCTGGCAGTTGCAGGCAGGCAACTGCTATTAGATTACACTAGCAGACTGATGTAAAAGTTTTTTTTTTTAAATTTACACTACTGTTACACCAGATATGACTGGTGGTGGCACTGAGCAAGTAGGCACAGTACATGCTGTGAGTCTGACACACAGGCTGGCAGTGGCAGGCAACTGCTATTAGATTAAACTAGCAGACTGATGTAAAAGTTATTTTAAAAAAATTTACACTACTGTTACACCAGATATGACTGGTGGTGGCACTGAGCAAGTAGGCACAGTATATGCTGTGAGCCTGACACACAGGCTGGCAGTGGCAAGCTGGCCTGGCAACTGAATTTAGATTACACTAGCAGACTGATGTAAACGTTTATTTAAAAAAAATTACACTAATGTTACACCGGATGAGTGGTGGCACTGAGCAAGTAGGCACAGTATATGCTGTGAGCCTGACACACAGGCTGGCAGTGGCAGGCTGGCCTGGCAACTGAAATTAGATTACACTAGCAGACTGATGTAAAAGTATTTTTTTTTTTAAATTTACACTAATTTTACACCAGATATGAGTGGTGGCACTGAGCAAGTAGGCACAGTATATGCGGTGAGCCTGACACACAGGATAGCAGTGACAGGCAGGCAACTGCTATTAGATTACACTAGCAGACTTATGTAAAAGTTTTTTTAAAATTTACACTACTGTTACACTAGATATGACTGGTGGTGGCACTGAGCAAGTAGGCACAGTATATGCTATGAGCCTGACACACAGGCTGGCAGTGGCAGGCAGGCAACTGCTATTAGATTACACTAGCAGACTGATGTAAAAGTTTTTTTAAACAAATTTACACTACTGTTACACCAGAACCAGATATGACTGGTGGTGGTACTGAGCAAGTAGGCACAGTATATGCTGTGAGCCTGACACACAGGCTGGCAGTGGCAGGCTGGCCTGGCAACTGAAATTAGATTACAATAGCAAACTGATGTAAAAGTTTTTTTTTTAATTTACACTAATTTTACACCAGATATGAGTGGTGGCACTGAGCAAGTAGGCACAGTATATGCTGTGAGCCTGACACACAGGCTGGCAGTGGCAGGCAGGCAATTGCTATTAGATTAAACTAGCAGACTGATGTAAAAATTTTTTTAAAAAAATTACACTACTGTTACACCAGATATGACTGGTGGTGGCACTGAGCAAGTAGGCACAGTATATGCTGTAAGCCTTACACACAGGCTGGCAGTGGCAGGCTGGCCTGTTAACTGAAATTAGATTACACTAGCAGACTGATGTAAATTTTTTTTTTATTTTTTTTTTAATTTACACTAATGTTACACCAGGTATGAGTGGTGGCACTGAGCAAGTAGGCACAGTATATGCTGTGAGCCTGACACACAGGCTGGCAGTTGCAGGCAGGCAACTGCTATTAGATTACACTAGCAGACTGATGTAAAAGTTTTTTTTTTTTAAATTTACACTACTGTTACACCAGATATGACTGGTGGTGGCACTGAGCAAGTAGGCACAGTATATGTTGTGAGCCTGACACACAGGCTGGCAGTGGCAGGCTGGCCTGGCAACTGAATTTAGATTACACTAGCAGACTGATGTAAAAGTTTTTTTTTAAAATTTACACTAATGTTACACCAGATATGAGTGGTGGCACTGAGCAAGTAGGCACAGTATATGCTGTGAGCCTGACACACAGGCTGGCAGTTGCAGGCAAGCAACTGCTATTAGATTACACTAGCAGACTGATGTAAACGTTTTTTTTTTTTAAAATTTACACTACTGTTACACCAGATATGACTGGTGGTGGCACTGAGCAAGTAGGCACAGTATATGTTGTGAGCCTGACACACAGGCTGGCAGTGGCAGGCTGGCCTGGCAACTGAAATTAGATTACACTAGCAGACTGATATAAAAGTTTTTTTTTAAAATTTACACTAATGTTACACCAGATATGAGTGGTGGTGGCACTGAGCAAGTAGGCACAGTATATGCTGTGAGCCTGACACACAGGCTGGCAGTGGCAGGCTGGCCTGGCAACTGAATTTAGATTACACTAGCAGACTGATGTAAAAGTATTTTTTTTTTTTTAAATTTACACAAATTTTACACCAGATATGAGTGGTGGCACTGAGCAAGTAGGCACAGTATATGCTGTGAGTCTGACACACAGGCTGGCAGTGGCAGGCAACTGCTATTAGATTACACTAGCAGACTGATGTAAAAGTTTTTTATAAAAATTTTACACTACTGTTACACCAGATATGACTGGTGGTGTCACTGAGCGAGTAGGCACAGTATATGCTGTGAGCCTGACACACAGGCTGGCAGTGTCAGGCTGGCCTGGCAACTGAATTTAGATTACACTAGCAGACTGATGTAAAAGTTTTTTTTTTAAATTTACACTAATGTTACACCAGATATGAGTGGTGGCACTGAGCAAGTAGGCACAGTATATGCTGTGAGCCTGACACACAGGCTGGCAGTTGCAGGCAGGCAACTGCTATTAGATTACACTAGCAGACTGATGTAAAAGTTTTTTTTTTAAATTTACACTACTGTTACACCAGATATGACTGGTGGTGGCACTGAGCAAGTAGGCACAGTATATGTTGTGAGCCTGACACACAGGCTGGCAGTGGCAGGCTGGCCTGGCAACTGAAATTAGATTACACTAGCAGACTGATGTAAAAGTTTTTTTTTTAAATTTACACTAATGTTACACCAGAAATGAGTGGTGGTGGCACTGAGCAAGTAGGCACAGTACATGCTGTGAGTCTGACACACAGGCTGGCAGTGGCAGGCAACTGCTATTAGATTACACTAGCAGACTGATGTAAAAGTTATTTTAAAAAAATTTACACTACTGTTACACCAGATATGACTGGTGGTGGCACTGAGCAAGTAGGCACAGTATATGCTGTGAGCCTGACACACAGGCTGGCAGTGGCAAGCTGGCCTGGCAACTGAATTTAGATTACACTAGCAGACTGATGTAAACGTTTATTTAAAAAAAATTACACTAATGTTACACCGGATGAGTGGTGGCACTGAGCAAGTAGGCACAGTATATGCTGTGAGCCTGACACACAGGCTGGCAGTGGCAGGCTGGCCTGGCAACTGAAATTAGATTACACTAGCAGACTGATGTAAAAGTATTTTTTTTTTTAAATTTACACTAATTTTACACCAGATATGAGTGGTGGCACTGAGCAAGTAGGCACAGTATATGCGGTGAGCCTGACACACAGGATAGCAGTGACAGGCAGGCAACTGCTATTAGATTACACTAGCAGACTTATGTAAAAGTTTTTTTAAAATTTACACTACTGTTACACTAGATATGACTGGTGGTGGCACTGAGCAAGTAGGCACAGTATATGCTATGAGCCTGACACACAGGCTGGCAGTGGCAGGCAGGCAACTGCTATTAGATTACACTAGCAGACTGATGTAAAAGTTTTTTTAAACAAATTTACACTACTGTTACACCAGAACCAGATATGACTGGTGGTGGTACTGAGCAAGTAGGCACAGTATATGCTGTGAGCCTGACACACAGGCTGGCAGTGGCAGGCTGGCCTGGCAACTGAAATTAGATTACAATAGCAAACTGATGTAAAAGTTTTTTTTTTAATTTACACTAATTTTACACCAGATATGAGTGGTGGCACTGAGCAAGTAGGCACAGTATATGCTGTGAGCCTGACACACAGGCTGGCAGTGGCAGGCAGGCAATTGCTATTAGATTAAACTAGCAGACTGATGTAAAAGTTTTTTTAAAAAAATTACACTACTGTTACACCAGATATGACTGGTGGTGGCACTGAGCAAGTAGGCACAGTATATGCTGTAAGCCTTACACACAGGCTGGCAGTGGCAGGCTGGCCTGTTAACTGAAATTAGATTACACTAGCAGACTGATGTAAATTTTTTTTTTTTTTTTTTTTAATTTACACTAATGTTACACCAGGTATGAGTGGTGGCACTGAGCAAGTAGGCACAGTATATGCTGTGAGCCTGACACACAGGCTGGCAGTTGCAGGCAGGCAACTGCTATTAGATTACACTAGCAGACTGATGTAAAAGTTTTTTTTTTTAAAATTTACACTACTGTTACACCAGATATGACTGGTGGTGGCACTGAGCAAGTAGGCACAGTATATGTTGTGAGCCTGACACACAGGCTGGCAGTGGCAGGCTTGCCTGGCAACTGAATTTAGATTACACTAGCAGACTGATGTAAAAGTTTTTTTTTTAAATTTACACTAATGTTACACCAGATATGAGTGGTGGCACTGAGCAAGTAGGCACAGTATATGCTGTGAGCCTGACACACAGGCTGGCAGTTGCAGGCAAGCAACTGCTATTAGATTACACTAGCAGACTGATGTAAACGTTTTTTTTTTTTTAAATTTACACTACTGTTACACCAGATATGACTGGTGGTGGCACTGAGCAAGTAGGCACAGTATATGTTGTGAGCCTGACACACAGGCTGGCAGTGGCAGGCTGGCCTGGCAACTGAAATTAGATTACACTAGCAGACTGATATAAAAGTTTTTTTTTAAAATTTACACTAATGTTACACCAGATATGAGTGGTGGTGGCACTGAGCAAGTAGGCACAGTATATGCTGTGAGCCTGACACACAGGCTGGCAGTGGCAGGCTGGCCTGGCAACTGAATTTAGATTACACTAGCAGACTGATGTAAAAGTATTTTTTTTTTTTAAATTTACACAAATTTTACACCAGATATGAGTGGTGGCACTGAGCAAGTAGGCACAGTATATGCGGTGTACCTGACACACAGGATGGCAGTGACAGGCAGGCAACTGCTATTAGATTACACTAGCAGACTTATGTAAAAGTTTTTTTTTTTAAATTTACAATACTGTTACACCAGATATGACTGGTGGTGGCACTGAGCAAGTAGGCACAGTATATGCTGTGAGCCTGACACACAGGCAGGCAGGCAGGCAAATGCAATTATATTATAAAGAAAAAAAAAAAAAAGACTGATGTTCTAGCCCTAAAAAGGGCTTTTTGGGGTGCTGTCCTTACAGCAGAGATCAGATGAGTCCTTCAGGACTGTAGTGGACACTGAATACAATAGCCTAGCTATCAATTTCCCTATAAAATCAGCAGCAGCAGCACTATCCCTCCTCTCACTAAGAATGCAGGATCAGAATGAATCTAAAATGGCTGCTGCCCAGGAGCTGGGAGGGTCTGGGAGGGAGTATCTGCTGCTGATTGGTTGAAATGTGTCTGCAGACTGTGAGATACAGGGTCAAAGTTTACGCAATGATGACGAATAGGGATAGATCGAACATCGCATATGTTCGCCTGCTGCGGCGAACGCAAACAAGCTATGTTCGCTGGGAACTGTTCTCCGGCGAACTGTTCGCGACATCACTATTAGGGTTTCAAATGTATTCAGTTTTGCCAGAGGGGCAAATGAAAGTCCTCAACTCAATACTCTTTTTTTGTTCACTTTTTAATTTTATTTTACTTAAAAATTCCCTCTGTGGTGTTTACATTACATTGAACTATCTTTTTCTTCCCTTTCCCCTGTTTCCTCTATCTTTCGTTTTTTTTCTTTCTTACTGCCTTTTGAATTTCTCTCTCTGTTTCAATCCCTCTCTTTCTTATAGTGATCTTTTTCTTGTTTTCATTCTTGCGGTGTATCTCTGATTCTCCTCTAAAAAATACTTTAGGGTTCCTTCTCTTTCTGGTGTTTCTTCATGCGTGGGATTATCTTCTATGACTTCCTCATTGAGTCTCAAAAATCTGTTTCTAGTCGGCACTACCCAGTTTCTTCTTTGTATTTCATCTTTCTCTGGAAATGCTCTTTCATTACCATTATTTCTCCACTCTCTATTCCTCTCATGGGTATTCCTATATCCATTTTCTTTATTATTACTTCTCCACCCTCTATAATTCCCGTAGATTCTGTTTTTTATATTCCTAGATCTATAATAGTGATCTCCTTGTGTATTTTAACTGTCCCTGTATATGTAATTATTTGGTCCTCTGCTATAATTGTTACCATTTCCTGTTTCTTTAGGGTATCTTTGATTATTATTTTCCCATGGTTGTGTATAGTGATCTCTTCTATATCCTAATTTCTGGTAGTCATTTTAATCTATTGAAATTTGTTTTGTGGTAATCAATATATTCTCTGTCATCTCTGTCCTTATAATTATAATTGTAAGGACAAGCTGAACCTTGTTTCCAATTATAGGGTTTCTGTTCTCTGTTATTATATCCCTGATTTAGTTCATTGTGTCTATTATTCACTTTTTTGAAAACGTGCAAATGATTTTTCGCGAGTGTCGATGAATTTAGTGTTTTTTCTTTATGTTCTAGTTCTTTCTGTGTGTTCACTTTCTGCAATCTGCGTGTTTTCTTCAATTGGATCTATTTCAATATTTCACACTATGTGTAATCCTCTTCATCTCTATCTACTTTCTTCCACTTTCCTGCAGTGATATCTTTTTTAAGTTCTTGAAGTTTTTGTATAATCTCTTTTTGTCTTTCTTCAAATTTAGAGTGACCTTTAAAACTTAGGAATTTATCTTTATAGGTGTCTATTTTCTCCCCCAATTGTATTATGGTTGTTTCTCTTGATTTAATAATGATTTTAACTAGATTTAAGGATGCATTCTCTAAAGTTTCATACCATTCTGTTGAATGTTCATCTGATAATGTAAATGTGCATTCTTTTTTCAATCTTAGATCCCTTGGTACAATTTTAATTTTAAGATATTTTTTCATAAAGAATACTTCATTTTTTTAAGTTCTTTAATTAGGATTTTTTCAAAGTTGTTTACAATTTCTTTCATATTTTCTTCTTTTCTATCTTTCCTATCGTTCCCAATCTGCCCACTATTATGATGACCTAAATCCACAAACATCTCATCTCCAATATTAAAAATGTCCGTTCTCAGTGCCTTAAAATTCTATTCAAACAGAGAATCAAGTGAACTAGAGCTAATATAATTATGAACAGGAGCTAAAGAAGAGGGTGTCAGGCAAAAAAGATAAATGGAGTAGAGCTCTGGGGTTCTACTAAAAAAATAGTGTAATCAAAAAGGACAAATCTCTTGCGCTTAAACAGTAGATGATAGATTCAATGTTTTCTTACAGCGCTGAAAGTGTGGACCTATAGCTCCTGTCTATAGTGGGTCCCTAGGTGCCCACTTTTAGAAAATATGTGTCAAAACGTGGTTTAGAAAGGAGCGCCAAATCTTGGCGAGGTCTGGTGCGGTATAGGTGTGAAAATATGGTATTCTGTCTGAGAAATTGTATAGCGCTATAGCTCAGCTACAATTATGGTAGTTGTGCTGTATAGATGTGTAGGTTTTGATATCTAGATATAAGATCTAAGAGTGGCACAGTTGATACATAAAAGCATTTAATACATATTAAACATATAAAACAAGGGTGTCGTTTAAAATATATTTTAACAGAACGGCAAGAAATAATGTGTAAAAACACATAAACACATAAATATCTATAAAAACACGCGTGTTTTGCTTTTTAGCTGTATGTATAATGTCTCATAAAATTCGTCTCATATATAGTTGTGTTGGCATAAATCTGAAAATAATAATAAACAATAAAAAATAATAAAAAACAATAAAAAGTAAATAATGTCCAATAATCCCTTCTCAAAGTTAAGAGATATATAAAAAAAGGTTAAGTAGTGTCCAAAAATCCCTTCTCAAAGTTAAGAGATATAAATAGATTTTCACATGTGTATCCAAAAAATAAACTGTCCAAATTTAAGTGTTGTCCAAAAACGTGGTATAAATGAATAGTGCAAATCCAGCAGATTCAAAAGTTCTATTAAAAAAGCTTTGCAAAAAACATTTCAAAGAGACATTTAAAAAACATCAAAATGAAGGTAGAAAAAAAGGTCTATCAAAATATGGTGACAAAGAATAATCCGTGAAGTCAATCCAAAATAGTGATAAAAATAAGTCCAAAAAAGATGTAAAATATCCAAAAGATAAAAAACAAAAAATAAATGATTAGTATGTGCACAAACTAGTGAGAGTGATCCCAAAAAGGGGGCTTATGTGGAGGGGTTATGTTTCCATGTAGAAAAATTATTTGCATAGCTCTGTCAACGCGTTTCGGCCCTCAAGAGAGGCCTTTATCAAGACTATCTTGATAAAGGCCTAGTCTTGATAAAGGCCTCTCTTGAGGGCCGAAACGCGTTGACAGAGCTATGCAAATAATTTTTCTACATGGAAACATAACCCCTCCACATAAGCCCCCTTTTTGGGATCACTCTCACTAGTTTGTGCACATACTAATAATTTATTTTTTGTTTTTTATCTTTTGGATATTTTACATCTTTTTTGGACTTATTTTTATCACTATTTTGGATTGACTTCACGGATTATTCTTTGTCACCATATTTTGATAGACCTTTTTTTCTACCTTCATTTTGATGTTTTTTAAATGTCTCTTTGAAATGTTTTTTGCAAAGCTTTTTTAATAGAACTTTTGAATCTGCTGGATTTGCACTATTCATTTATACCACGTTTTTGGACAACACTTAAATTTGGACAGTTTATTTTTTGGATACACATGTGAAAATCTATTTATATCTCTTAACTTTGAGAAGGGATTTTTGGACACTACTTAACCTTTTTTTATATATCTCTTAACTTTGAGAAGGGATTATTGGACATTATTTACTTTTTATTGTTTTTTATTATTTTTTATTGTTTATTATTATTTTCAGATTTATGCCAACACAACTATATATGAGACGAATTTTATGAGACATTATACATACAGCTAAAAAGCAAAACACGCATGTTTTTATAGATATTTATGTGTTTATGTGTTTTTACACATTATTTCTTGCCGTTCTGTTAAAATATATTTTAAACGACACCCTTGTTTTATATGTTTAATATGTATTAAATGCTTTTATGTATCAACTGTGCCACTCTTAGATCTTATATCTAGATATCAAAACCTACACATCTATACAGCACAACTACCATAATTGTAGCTGAGCTATAGCGCTATACAATTTCTCAGACAGAATACCATATTTTCACACCTATACCGCACCAGACCTCGCCAAGATTTGGCGCTCCTTTCTAAACCACGTCTTGCGCTTAAACAGTTAGACACCCTCACACTGAAAATAGATATTTGGACAAATTGGATATGAAATACGCAATGGTGTAAATAAAACTCTCTCATACAGATACTTGAAATAAAGGGTTTTACTAAATACAAATAAATCATAGATAATTCACACAATAAAAACCACCGGTGGTGTTAAATTATATACAAAATTTAAAACATATTATTCTTAGAATAAATTGTTCCTAAGACAAGATAAAAAGAAGTTGATTCTACAACTAAAACCATCTCTACTAGTAAGCTAAAATCAAACCTCCAAGGTGCTAAAGAAAAGCAGGGCCTTTCATTGGTTGTATAAGACACTACCCCCTATATGGGTAAGTCTCCTAAATGTTCTTGGGAATAAATGTTATCTTCTTACATAAGCTTAGGAATACATAAGTCCCTTAATAAAAAAACTTTGATCCTTTTATAAATGTCTTTGTAGATAAGTGTCTCAATATTTGATGTTTCAATGCTTAATGTTAGGGGTTTTAAAGGGACAGTAGACACAAATTTTCATATAACTGCATGTAATAGACACTACTATAAAGAATAAGATGCACAGATACTGATATAAAAATCCAGTATAAAACTGTTTAAAAACTTACTTAGAAGATATAAGTTTAGCTCTGTTGAAAAGGTAGCTGGAAAGCCCACTGCAAGTGGGAAATAAGACACCCCCCCCTCTTCTTTTTCATATGAAAAGACCCTTTACACAAACAGGAGCAAGCTGGAGTAGGTAACTGAGGGTATTCTCATAAAACTTTGGGGCTTGGTTAGGAGTCTGAAAATTAGAGCAATGTTCTTTAAAAATAAGCAAAACTATACATTCTTTTTAGAAAAAAACTTAATGGGCTATATAAATAGATCATCTACAAAACATTTATGCAAAGAAAAAATGAGTGTATAATGTCACTTTAAGTCAATAATCCTGGAGCCAGGTAATATTAGGGTAAAAGTTCCAGAGTATATCCGATCATAGAAAATCTTTAAGTATACACCTTCCCTCCGTTCTTCACAGTTCACTTACCTCCTACCTTATCACTTTGGGTTTCCATTGTACAGTAGTGTAGAACTGCATTTAACAGTTCACTTAACCGCTTCCAGGTGTGGTTGAGGTTTTCATGAGAACTGGCTTGTCCGGAGTGGTGTGTCATGATCTATGTGAGTGTTATTAAATAATATATATGTATGTATATTTTATCTACACATAGATAGATGATAAAAACCAAGAACTCATTTTATTTGTGAAACTGTTTGTAAAACAACCCACCTCTTGGTCTGAAACACAGACTTGTAGAACAAAAGAAATAGACAGGACTTCTAAAAAGAACAAACATTAAAATCTCTAAATTGATTTAGCTTTGAAGCTCATCACTCCACACAAGGTCATAACAGGGACGTGATAATCAACCAAGCCAGCATACATCATGGGATGTTTGGAGGCGACATTCTGTACATAAAGTCAGATAAGCGAACAGAAATTCTAGAATACAGTAATTAGCACAGACCTGTTAA
The DNA here is from genome assembly GCF_027579735.1 of Bombina bombina. NCBI lineage: Eukaryota > Metazoa > Chordata > Amphibia > Anura > Bombinatoridae > Bombina > Bombina bombina. The sequence continues at coordinate 1,538,674,639 of NC_069499.1, forward strand.
TTGCCCCTAAACCTTAGATAAACATCTGTGCTGGCTAACAGAGACACATGGTTTGCATTGTAACTGAAATTCATTTTTAAAAGTACAACTGGTATGGTTTTCAATCTTGTATAAAAAATGTATAATTCCATGGATCTGAGAAATGCATTTCAGGTTTGTAATAAATTTAATGGATAACATATTCTTATATTTTTCAGGCATCTAATAAGTACATATATAGTTGGTGTTTTAAATAATATCATATGTTTTATACACTCAACAAGAGATATACAGATATGAAATATTTATATGGGATAGCAATACATATGAAATCACATCTGATTGCTGATCTCAAGGTATGTATGTGATATTAAGATAACTGAGATATTAATTAGATCCATGCTAAAAGTATTAACATCCTTTTAAATACCCATATATTTTAAATGTATAAGAATTACTTTGTATTATGAGAAATATATCATATCTAGTCTTGAAATGCTCAGGATGAGTGGTATGACGTGGTCCAATACACATGGAACATGTGACTTATTAATATTAGAAAATAATACATTGTAAAAATTTATATGAATGATGGTGAGACTGCATTTGTGATTGTCTGCTGCCCCCTAGGGGATTGAAAATGGTATGACAGCCAAATGGATTGACTACTAGAACACATGCAAATCCAAATTAACCAATGAGAGGGACAAGCTCCAAGGGCCAATGGAAAGGCAGCTCCGTTAAGGGCCTATCAAATATCACCAATGATTAGAATAAGAAAAGGGTGGGGTATATCACATGATATAACCTCATGCAAGGGGAGAGAAAAAAAAAGTATTTTGTCTGTTTACTTTTGACAGAAAACTTTGCTGCCATTTTTGGGACACAGTCACTATAAGCAAAAACCAAGGACTAACTTATTGATCCATATTGCAATACCTTTCTTCATATGAAGTGATCTGAATCTACTACGTTTAATTTGGTTCATGTGGTGATGTATGACTGTTCTATATTTTAAATATTTTAAACAAAGTTATTCTAAGACTAAAGTCAGATTGCAGCTGTATAGATATATTTTATGATTTACCTTATTGTAGATAAATAATAATTTATTTCTGCGAATATAAATTGGTTGTTTGCATTAATAATATATATATATAACTTCTGGTGTTTTAATTAGAGTTATATAGAATCATTTGTGGGCTAAGTAGCTTAATTATATTTGTCTGGAAGTTAACAATCCATACCTTGGTATCTCATTGTGGTATTTTAATGCAACTCTGATTTGGGAGATTATTGTGAATAATGTCATTTGTAAAGGTATATTTTCATGATCTTTGTTTAGAATATTGTAACAGTTTAAGTTTGTATAGTTTGATTCATAATCTGGTTTACATAAATATATTTGAATGTGTCTATAACTTTAACTTATTGTAAAGAATTTAGGAAAAAATATTGATTTTAATTGTTTAATATATGCATTTTAATTGGGAATTATTTTAAAGAATAATTATTAAATAAATTGTATTATAACCCGGCCATATATTGACAGGTGCAGTGATTCAGAAAGGCGTGTTCCTCGTGTCTCTGGTCGACCTCTTCCGGGTTTGTGACGTCTCCTCATCACGTGATCCTCTCCTTGCAAATGACGGTGCTTGGATACGTTAAGCAAACAACAGAGCGATCTGTGTGTAAGATTTTTGGACCTTGAGTACCATCTACAAGTTTCAGCCTTAGCCTTTGTCAAGATACTTCTGATGCGGTCCTTCTCTTCTTTTATAGGTGATCCTTCTTGAGTAGTCACTTATTAATGGAGCCTTGATTTGTCAATCAAAATTTTGATAACAGGAGCAATTCGTTTTTACATGATATGCCAATTTCAACATATTTATATATAGCACATTTTTCTTTATATCCAATATAACATACAATCTTATATTAGCCCTTGGAGGTGTAGTAAACTGGGGTTTCTATTATTAGGGATTTTTTATAGAACACAAAATGAGCCTGTGGAGGTATTTTCTGTCAGGTTTAAAATGTTTATTATGGAGATTGATATGTTTATTATGGAGATTGATATATATATTTATCAAACTAGTTTATGTGTGTATGCTCACCTGGTTCCTGAAAGCAAATCAGACTTACCTGATACCTGTGTATGTTCACCTTGTTCTTAGAAATCAAGTATACTTACCTTGTACCTGCGTATGCTCACCTAGTTCTAGAGACCATGCATACTTGCCTGATACATGTGAATGTTCACCTTGTTCCAGATACCAAGAATACTTGACCTGCTCTTGTATATGCTCATCTGGTTCCTTAAAACCAAGCAGACTTGTCTGAGACCTGTGTATTCTCATCTTGTTCCTGAAGCTGTACCTATCTGTTAACCTTTGACAGTCTCACCAACAATACCCGCTGGGTATCCTGTGTCTGCTGAGAAACCTGTGTCTACCATACCAGAGACAGCCTTCCTCAAACCAAATGTGCCTGCTGTACCTATCTGGTATTCCGTGACAGTCTCACCAACAGTACTTGCTGGTATCCTGTGCCTTCTGAGAACCTTGTGTCTGCTTCCCTCTTAGTAGGTATTCCGTGATAGCCACACCCTTTACTGTTCTGTTTAGTACCCATTGGACTTTGTTACTGCTAACTATTTAAAGTATTCTGAACATTGGACTTTAGTGTTCTGCTTTGGGTCTATGTTCAAACTTGCTGTATCTGCAATCTTTAACTTTAACTACCAACTGTTCTTTTTGAATAGATCCCAATCATCCTGATTTTCACAGGACAGACCACTCAGACCTGATGAGAGCACTGTCTGTCCCTTTGCCCCTACCCCCATGCCACTGTTGAGTTTATTGTAAAAAAAACAAACAAAAAAACTTCCTGTTGGGTTCTCCTGCTTATCGTTATGTCAGTCACATGATGTTCACACCTAATAATCCCTGCAGTTAGTCTGCATGTAGCTCCAGTAACAAGCTTGTGATTGCAGGTGGGTGCTAAACATGTGACAGTGAGACTCTATTCATGCGGATGCGGCACTGGATCCAACTCTGCTCTCAGGCATTGTTGTGGCCATAAAAAAAATCAATTCACTGTGTTGTGAACTTGTGTCTGAGCTTAGGTGGGTGAATCCGGTGCTGGGGTACAGCAGGCAGCAGTGCAAGGAGGGTGATCTGGCTCACGAGTCATTCAGATTCAAATGATTTAGAGAGTTTACTACCACATACACTACACAAAACAGTGTCCTCTGGCTTGGGTTGCAAATCTGTACAGCCTCTCCCTCAGGGAAAACTAGCAGTGCAAGTGAGGGTTCATAATAAAGATCAGGATGCTTACTAATCAAGTTTGATGTTAATGTACTGTGGTGACCCAACAAGCTTATGTGCTCACTGGTGGTAGAGCAGGGACATGGGGTATTAAGAGTGGGTGCGGCATACATTGTAATTCATGTCTATGCACAGCAAATATTCTACTTGTAAAATGAGCCCTACGGTACAACTATGCACCCAGGACACAGTAATACGACTGGACGATCTACACTGTACCTGCCTAAGCCCGCGCTCACAACCTACTGCACATTTTCATTGGGTAATTCTGAGGTGATGCAGCAGGTGTGACAGCTGCTCACTCCAAACTCATTTGTTCTGTGTTGCTTGCTAGTTCGTAGGACATCTAGCACAGATGTACTGGACACTTAAAGGCTGGCAGGGCCAGGCAGGACCCACTGTAGCAGGAAGCAGAGGGAGCAGCTGTAGCAGGAAACAGAAGGAACTGCTGTAGCAGGAAGCAGCTGTAGTAGGAAGCAGAAGGAGCAGCTGTAGCAGGAAACAGAGGGAGCCGCTGTAGCAAGAAGCAGAGGAAGCAGCTGTAGTAGGAAGCAGAGGGAGCAGCTGTAGCAGGAAACAGAGGGAGCCGCTGTAGCAGGAAGCAGAGGAAGCAGCTGTAGTAGGAAGTAGAGGGAGCAGCTGTAGCAGGAAACAGAGGAAGCAGCTGTAGCAGGAAGCAGAGGAAGCAGCTGTAGTAGGAAGCAGAGGGAGCAGCTGTAGCAGGAAACAGAAGGAGCCGCTGTAGCAAGAAGCAGAGGAAGCAGCTGTAGTAGGAAGCAGAGGAAGTAGCTGTAGCAGGAAGCAGGAGGAGGATTGTCGTGTTTTACCTCTTTCATAGATGGATTTGCAGCTGTACAAACTGTGGCAGACAACATGCAGTATTACATGCTACCATTGTCTGCTGCTAGTGTGCTATGTATACATATATGGTCCTAGTGCCCTTTCCCAAATGTGTTTCTGTAAATATGTGTGTTTGTGTGTGTGTAAATATGTGTTTATCAGTGTGTGTCTGTATAAATGTGTGTGTTTATGTATGTGTGTGTATAAATGTGTATGAGTTTGTAAATATGTGTTTGTTTGTGTAAATATGTGTTTATCAGTGTGTGTGTGTTTATGTATGCGTGTGTATAAATGTGTATGAGTGTATGTATGTGTGTGTGTAAATATGTGTTTGAGTGTGTAAATATGTGTTTATCAGTGTGTGTGTGTTTATGTATGCGTGTGTATAAATTTGTTTATGTATGATTGTGTGTGTTTAAATGTGTGTATGAGTGTGTATATGTATGTATGTCTATGTGTGAATATGTGTATGAGTGTATGTGTGTGTATGTATATGTGTAAATGTGTATGTGTGTAAATATGTGTGTATGACTGTGTGTGTATGTAAATATATGTACAGGTATGTACAGTATGTGTGTGTAGATATGTGTATGTTTGTGTGTGTAAATATGTGTATGTATGTATGTCTGTGTCCTCTAAAAGGACTGTATAGTACCTGTGGCACAAGGTGGGAGGGCAGCGGAGCTTTGTTAGCGGGGAGAAAAGTGTCCCTCTTTGGCAATTTCAAATGCTGGGAGGAATGTTTTTGCTTATCTATCACTAGAAATTTTAAAAATACTTTCATTGTTCTGTTTATCTGTTCTTGCATTCTGAGTTCCACACACCTTAACCCCCTCACAGTACCTTAATGTATTTGTGATGTGTTTTGTGCAACTTTATATTCAAGCATAAAACACAATTGCGCTCACGCGTTCACATTTGCTTTCAACTTATAATATGAGCAGAATTTTACTTGCGTGCAAATGGCCTCAAAAACCCAATATCACTTGCGTGCAAATGATAGCTCTCCACTCGTAATCTAGCCCTAAATGTTACAAATGAAGATTTTATGTATTGTAAAAATAAGGGAGAAAAATGTTCTAAGAAAAAATAATAATAATAAAGGAGCATGGGAGACTATAAAAAGTTTAGCCATATAAATTAGATCCCTGAAAATACGGGAGGGTTGGCAACCCTAATTACTTAATATTAAACAATATATAAGGGCTTTTATATAATAAAAAGTGAACCACCATATATCACCAAGTAAAATGGAATATTAAAATTCTGAGCTAACACAGGTCTAAAGCAAACAAATCTTCAATAAGCTATCTTCGTTGTAGCCTCCAAGATTTCCTCAAAAAGAAAAGAGCAAGACTCATAGGACAATAAGGTAAGCAAATGTTGTAAGGACTTGATTGCTGAAATATTCACATTCTTTGGAGCTACATTTCAGCTCTGAGAATATCATGCATGTAAATGAATCCTGTGGCATGGTACAGGAACAGTTTTGATGATATTTTTTTTAAAAAAACATTAAAATACATCATAAAATTTAGAATGTATAATGAACAGTCAGTGATAAACACAAACAAACTGAGGAACAGTGTGTTCTCGAGTTACTTGGCAAATCCAAATAAACTAACTGATACAATTCCTCTCCCTTTTCTGTGTCCAACCTTCAAACTCTCCAACGTACGTTTCACTGCTTGTAGTGCAGCTTTTCAAGGAGTCAAGGAGAATTGTTTCTGGCACACTACACTACAAAGAGAAGAACAGTGGAAATACATATTTGTGAATACACTTAGGGAAGAATAGGGTTAGTAGTATAATAACTCACTAGCCAAAATAGGACAAGGCAGCACCAAATAACAAAATTATCGTTTTATTGAGAGAATACAAAAAAACCCAAGTCTACCATCTCCTTAAAATAAATCCCATATAAAAACCAAACTGATAAAATGAGGAACACATAGGCTTCTAATATCCCCACATGCTAGCATGCCCCTATGCCGGCTATGGAAAAGTCAGAGGATGAAACCGGGCACTCAAGTGTTAACAAACACCCTCCGGTAAAAAGATGTCAGATACACGGGATCAGAAACAGGCTCTGGGCACACGTAATAGCTAACCACTTCAGTGTAATGTCTACTCACACCCCACTCCGGGTGTTCTGCGGCTGGGAGATCTGGTGTACCACTACAAACACAGCAAGACTTAAAGTCTTTATATACGGTGCCTTCTCTGGCCTCCACTTTTCTCCGGACTTACGTGCTGAGAGCTGATGTGGTTCCTCACTTGCCAGTCAGGTAGATAGGGTCGCTTGCTCGGTCCTCCATTAAAGCTGCTTGGTAGCAATAGCATGCAACATATAACATTACGCGTTTCCCCCCTTCCCCTCAATGGCTGGAATAGAGGCTTCATCATCTGACAAAGCCTCAATTCCAGCCCTTTGGGGGAGGGGCAAAACACGTAATGTTGGAAGTTTGACGTTCTAAGTTGCAGGCTAATGCTACCAAGCAGCTGTAATGGCTTTGTTCAAAAACTACAGAGTTATATAAGGGATACTATGCATGTGTTCTCTAAAATAGAATAGATTGAATGGGATCAGGAATTTAGTTGGATTACAGTGGATGTTTCATTGTACTCCTCAATTCCTCATATACATGGCTTGGTAGCAGTAATTTACTTCTTGGACTTGTATACCTATATGTCCAGTGAAATGAAATGCTTTGTCATCAGAGTTATCAAATTGATACTTGAACATAACTTCTTTATGTTTTCAGGCAATTACTACCTCCAGAGACAGGGAACCGCTATGGGGTCGAAGTTCACCCCCTCCTATGCTAACCTCTTTATGGGGTGGTGGCAGCTGTTTCATGTCTACGGAGATAGTAACAGTTTTGCCGCAAATATTGTTAAGTATGTACGGTATATAGATGATCTTTGGATTTTGATACTGCAAAACAGTTTGTGGATTATCTGAATACAAATGAGCTAGGGCTCCGATTTACTTTTGAGTGGAACAGAGCAGAAATTAACTTTTTAGATGTTATATTTACATATGATAACACAAACAAATGTTTAGTCTCTTCTCTCTTTAGAAAATCTATTTTGGAAAATTCTCCCCTACATGCCCACAGCAATCATCCAAGATGTGTTCAAGGGTATTGCAAAAGGACAGTTTATGCATTTGAAATGCAATTGTACTTCAGAGAGATCTTTTCTAAGAGAGAGTAGGGAGCTTGAAGGTCATTTAAGATCTAGAGGATACCCCAAGAGAGTAGTGGAGGGTGAATTCTCTAAAGTACACTCTATGGATAGGAGGATTATGTTAGAAAACAAACCCAAACAGTCCTTTAGAGGTTTGCCGCATGATCAGTAAACAGTCTTGGTGACTACCTTTTCCAATTAATATGAGAAGGTCTGTAGCATCATTAAGAAGAGTTTGCCTATACTCATGGGAGGTAATCAATTGAAACAGAGAGTAGCTCAGGGCTGTAAATTTGTTCATAAGAGGAATATGACACTTGGTAATCTTTGTTCTCAGAGCATCTTGAAGGGAAAATGTTCAGAATGTTCATGGCTAAACTTCAATGGTACTTTTAAATATTTAAAGAGAACATGTAGATCATGTGACCATTTTTCTGTAACCAATACTTTCTGTTTAGCATCCTCGAGGGAGAATTTTGAGACAAAGGGATGTGTTAACTGTACTAGTACTGTACCTTTATCATCTATCTAATTGAATGTACTTTCTGTTTACGCCAGAATGTTTGAAAGACGACATGAAATGTTGGCACACGTATTAAGGAACATTGGTCTTACATCTTGGGGGAGAGGGCCTGCTCATTTCTATCTAGACATTTTATTGAGGTACATCATAAAAATGTGAGTTATTTTAGGTGGCAGACCATAGAGCAGGTCTCTAGGTAATCATAATTTCAAGTTTATAACTCCATATAAACAGGCTACATGTACACAAGTATTTATTTTATTACCATGTTTACACTTATATATAGCTAACCAATTTTAGGTTAAGGTAAATTTGTTTAAATAGGTGATTATAATTTCAGTTTATAATTTCATATATATGTCATATTACTTGTATAAAGATTATACTCTTAAAAAAAAATATGTATTCCCAGTATAGAGTTACATATCATGTTCTCATTGCTTGATTTGTCTTGTATACATGATTAGATATTAGTTATTTACTTTAGGTTTTCTCAAGGGTTCAATTGTTTAACTATGAGCACATTGGTATTAACAAATGAGAGTGTTTTTTTAAAAAAATATATATTTTGACACACCTGTGTGCACTCTAAGACCTAGATTACAAGTCTCGCGTTATAGATTTTCTGTGCACGATATGGTCTTTGCGTGCGGAATGGCCATTTATTTGATATTACAAGTCACGTGTTCTGTCTTTCCCGTGCGCGATATGTCCTTTACCGCAACAATCCATTCTGCACTCAAAGACCTGTAGTTATGTGTTTTGCGAAACAAGAAAGTTTCACAAACCACAAACCATCCCCCCACATCGCAACCGCTAAATAAAACTATTAACCCCTAAACCGCCACCCCCCCACATCGCAAAGTATGAAACTAATATCTAAACCCCCTAACCTGACACCCTAACTTAAACCTAATTAAAACACATCTAAATTAAAGTAAAAATAAACTACCATAATAAAAATAAAAACTTATAAAACAAATTTAAAACCTAAGCTTAAACTAAAAAAAACTTAACATTACTTTTAAAAAAGGGCCTTTTGTAGGGCTTTGCGTTAAAGCTAACAGATCTTTTACATAAAAATACAACAATTAACTCCTAACATTACAACCCCCAACCCCTCAAAATAAAACAAAAAAAATAAAACAATCCTAACTAAAAAATCCCTAATCTACCCTGAAAAGGGCATTAGGATAGGCATTGCCCTTAAAAAGGCATTCAGCTCTTTTTGTGCATATTAAAAAAAAACTAATCTTAAAAAAAAACACCTGAAAAATAAAATAAATCTAACACTAACCTCAAAAAAGATACTCACCAATGATGAAGCGTGGCGCTTCATCTTCATTGCGACGGGGCTCCATCTTCATCCATCGTGGGACCATCTTTTTCAATCTTCATCCAGGCCGCGATCTTCTATCTTCATCTCGGTGGTGGCGGCGAAGGCGTGGAGGTCATCGACGACGTCGGTCTTTATCTTCAGCCAGGCGACAAGGAGGTTCTCTTCATGCGATCTCCAGCCACACACTGAAGATTGAATGCAAGATACCCCTTTTATATAGGCTAATACAGTGTTTTTCAACCAGTGTGCCGTGGCACACTAGTGTGCCATGAGAGATCCTCAGGTGTGCCACGGCAGACTGACAACAGTGTGACATATTTTTTACTCCCAGTGCAGGGGTAGTTTGTAGGAGGCATGGCATAACAGCACAATACATATAGTATGTGTATATATATGCTGTATTAGGCTACAATGTGTGATTTTTTTTAAATTTTGGGATGGTGGTGTGCCACAGGATTTTTTAATGTAAAAAAGTGTGCCACAGCAAAAAAAAGGTTAAAAATCACTGGGCTAATATATATTGGCTGAACAAATTCAAATCAGTCAATAGGATGAAAGCTTCAGCGTGCGGCTTGAGATTGCATGAAGAGGACCTCCTTGTCACCTAGCTGAAGATGAGGACAGACGTCGCAGATGACCTCCCGCCTTCGCTGCCACCTCCAGGGTGAAGATAGCAGATGGACCTGCATTAAGATTGAAGAATATGGTCCAGCGATAAATGAAGATTGAGATCCGCCGGGATGATGATGGAGCACCGCCCTTCATCATTGGTAAATACCAATTTTGGGGTCAGTGTTAGATTAGGGATTTTTAAGTTAGGATTTTTTTCATTTTGGGGGTTGGGGGAGGTTGTAATATTAGAGGGTAATTGTATTTTTTATGTAAAAGAGATGTTAGCTTTAGGGCAATGGCCAACAAAAGTCCCTTTCCCTAGTATTTTTTAGGGGTTATTATGTTTATTTAGTGGTTGCGATGCAGGGGGTGGCAGTTTAGGACTTAATGAGTTTATTTAGTGGTTGTGATATGGGGTGATGGTGGTTTAGGGGTTAATAGCTTTAATTGGTGGTTGCAATGCGAGGGATGGCGGTTTAGGGGTTATTAGACTAGGGGCTTATGGTAGGGTGTAAGGTTTTTGGGACACTTTTTTCATCATAGACTTCAATGGGGAATGCGAAAATGCGATTTCGCAATAGCAGGTGTTAGGTTTTTTTCAAATTTTTTTCTTTATTGATCTCTAGGGGAGAATACGTGCATGCACACGCCAAGTTGGAACTTGGTTTGTGCACTGTATGCAGTTAACATAACATATCACGCATGAAAAGTAAGTTATTTTGAAACTTGTAATGGCAGCGCAATGCAAATTGTAAAAAAGCCATAACGCACGCTGTGTGTTCGTAACGGATTTGCCACGTGACTTGTAATCTAGGTCTAAGTCTATGAGTATGGTCTGTGGACTGAAATCGGTCAGACTTGTTGCTGCCGTGTTATGCCCTGTTAAAGGATTCTGCGGCTTTTAAATGGATATTCAATAAAGGTTAATTTTTTATTTTAACTTGGATTCACTTTGGAAACTTTTTTCTGAATAAAAAAATTATTGATCGGTCCCAAACAATAGCAGATATGCTCCTTACCTTGCTGTTCTCCATACACCACCGGCCGGTCAAAGATGACCCTGACCGACTGTAAGAAAGGCAGTTATTTTCCTCACAGCATCTCCTCCCCAGCCAGGGGTCACTTGCTAAGCAGATAGCTGCAAAATAGCTGCAATGTATTGAACAGAATGCATTGCAGGGCTCTGTTAGCCAATGCAATATTATGCAATATTGATATTTAATAAAATGTTATATTGTGTATTTACTGTAACTGTTTCACATTCCAATGGTCTGCACATAGCAGAATATGTTCTAAATATTTCTAAATAGATATTCATATATATATATATATATATATATATATATATATATACTTATATTTTATCATGCATATACTGTATATATATATATATATATATATATATATCTATATATCTATATCTATATAATTATATATATATATATATATATATATATATATATATATATATATATATATATATATAGGTATATATATATACATATATATATATATATACACTGCACCAAAATAACATCAGATATATGTAGAAATATATATTTATGAAAAAATAGAACATATTCTTCTATGTGAAGAACATTGAAATGTGAAATATTCATATTTTCACGTCGAGTTATCTCACATGAGAATATGAACTCGGGTTTGCGCGAGGGAGGTGTTATTTTTTTCTCCATAATTATTATTACGGAGCTGCTGTCAAGTTTAAAAGGTAAGTATTTTTTACAACAGGAGTGAAATTTAAATTTTGATGAATTGAAGTGCCCCTGTGTTTAATCAAATTTTTAAAAACCGGGCACTTTAGCATCAAAATTTACATTTACTTTAAGCATCTCATATCTAAATACAAGAGTGTAGAGTGTACCTATGGGTCATACCTTGAACTGAAGGATGGAATTGTGTACTTAACTTGAACTGCACAATGTGCGGCTTTTTAAGAGGTTTGACCCTGGACAACAAATGAAAAAATTTCAAAAACAAAAATGACAACTTGAGACCATTTTAATACATTTATTTTGTATGTAGATCTTTTTTTTTTTTTTACAATATAAACAATTAGAAATGCAAATATAACCAAACTAATTGAATGTATTTATAATGATGTACTAAGTCTGGGAATAATTCATGCTCGTGACAACCTACTTGGAACTACAAAATATATTGTTTACATATTACACTTTGTTACAAATACCTGAAATAGTTAAATGGATAGGAAGGTCAAAATAAAACTGAAGTGATTCAGATAGAGCATTTAATTTTACGGTACTTTTAAATTGACCTAAACTCAAAATTATTTTGATCTCCTGGTACCCTTTGTTGAAAAAGAATATGTACATATTCTACACCACTGGGAGCTATGTGGTGCTTCTTGTCATTGGCTCAACAAATGTGCTAAGTTAGCTTCCAGTAGCACTTCTGCATTGTAGCTGACTTTAACTATATGTTTAACCACTTTTCAGGGATTAAACACACAGCTATATTAAGCAATGGTGCAGTAATAAAATGCACTAAGAAATATCCCTTTAATGAATCAGTATTATCTCAGATGTGTAAACTTTGTCATCTAACTTTTGTGCTTGTTATGGAACCTGAAAATGACTTTGGCTGAAATCTATTCATCTTTTCTTTTGGGAATATCTCCCAACGGTGAGAGAGAACTTTACATCACTATTGTTTTATAAAGACAAACCTTACTTCTATCCTCTACTTTAGAAGATTCATCCTCAATAGGTAAGGTTCAGCTGATTAACCAATTGTATCCTTTATCCTACTCATCTAGCACGTTAGGCCTAACCTTGGTTTATGTACTTGTTTAATTTATTGCCAGAAATGTGTTCACAGTTTAAAGGGACATTATGCAAGTTTTGCTTTTGGATAAAAATTATGCTTTTCTCACACTACCTAGAAAAACTTAAGAACAAAATGTGTAGGTTTTCTATAAAATCCTACTAATTGTCTAAACCAGCTATGTGACTGCTCAGAGAAGCGGACACACTCTGTGACAGCAGTTAGTCCTAATTGGCCTCATTTAAGTGAGATAAGATAAAGATACAGACCAGGGCCTCCATTACATATGCAGCGTAGCCCGCAAAATCCTCCGCCGCCAGATTTTACGAGATTTTGGTATTACATATATGGCATAGCATACAAGTTACGTGCGTATATTTCACCCTTCGGACGTATTTTTTTTACCAATAGACTAACATAGAACAGAAGCGCAATTTGGTATCCGATATTCAGCGTAAGGACTTACGCGCGCAGAGTTCAGAAAATCTACTCCATTCTCATCTCGCCACATATTGCAGGCGCAGCAACCCTTGCACTGACTAAAAAAGCAACGTAACTCCCTGGAAGCCTTAACAAACACATGCATTTAAGCAGCATCTCTAGGTTAAAGGGACAGTATACTATGATATTGTTTTTTTAAGGTTTATTTGTGTATTTGAAATAGTTTGAAGCCACAACATAATCAAATGGATTGAGTTTGTAGGTACTTTATCACATTGTGGACATATACTTGCTTATTAACTTTAAATTTCTTCTCAAAACAATCAACAATACTTGGAGGAGAGAACAATGGGAAATCATAATTGTATTACCTTCATCTCTTTATATATGGGTTTATATATGAATTTTGAATAGCATAATTACGTGTCGCATTTTTATATAAAATTGCGGTTCATTTTTACCAGTGTTAGCCTAATTTTCATAAAACTACTCTTTATTGACACTTTCCGTGGATAAAATACTGGCGTAAGTTACTTGCGACGACTAAAATGTGTATTTGCACACATTTCAGAAGATTTGTCCTACTTACGCCAGTTTAGCATCTAACGGCGCATTATAATGTAATACCCCGATGTGCAAGGTGAAATTACGGGCGGCGTGGGTTCCTACGTCGTATATGTGATCGCGCCCCAGGGTTTTAAAGTTTTGCAACCAATTTATAAGCAGAGTTCCAAATTATTTTATAACATTTATTTCCTGTGTTTCTTATATACTCTATAAATATATTAAAATATCACTTCAATGTCAATTTTAACTATGTATATTTATCATAATCACTTTAATTTAAATTCACATAAATAAGTTTAAAAGAAAAAGAGCAGAGTATCTAATAACTAAAATATTTAGAGTAGGGGGGAAATATTAAATTATATATACAGGTTCAAAAACCCTTTATCTAAATTACTTGGGACTGGAATAGGTTTGGATTTTGGAATAGTTTGGATTTTGGAATATTTAAAATGAGACAGCTTGGATAGGGGATGGGACCAAGTGTAAATAAAAATATAGTAAATTAGTTGCACAATATTTACTTGCTGTAATACAGCTTATACCTGCAACCTAAACATAGCTTTAATTAATTTTTAATACTTTTCTATATATAGCACCATCAGAAACATAGAACTGTACCGTAATCAGAAAGGTATAGTTGTTTTAAATAAAATATATACTATTATTTGCATATTAGAACACAAATACCAAACCCAAGACACAGGCAGTGAAGAGAGAAAAATGATAATTTTTAATAATTTTATTTTTATCAATCGATACCAATGAAAACATCTCATTTTGGAATAATTCTGGATTTTGGGATTTGTACCTTTATGGTGCAACAAAGGAATATATTCTTTATCTGTCTACTGTGCTGAACTACACAGACACTTAGGCCTAGATTTAGAGTTGGGCGGTAGCCGTGAAAACCAGCGTTAGAGGCTCCTAACGCTGGTTTTAGGCTACCGCCGGTATTTGGAGTCACTCAAAAATGGGTCTAACGCTCACTTTTCAGCCGCGACTTTTCCATACCGCAGATCCCCTTACGTAAATTGCGTATCCTATCTTTTCAATGGGATCTTTCTAACTCCGGTATTTAGAGTCGTGGCTGAAGTGAGCGTTAGAAATCTAACGACAAAACTCCAGCCGCAGAAAAAAGTCAGTAGTTAAGAGCTTTCTGGGCTAACGCCGGTTTATAAAGCTCTTAACTACTGTGCTCTAAAGTACACTAACACCCATAAACTACTTATGTACCCCTAAACCGAGGACCCCCCACATCGCCGACACTCGATTAAATTTTTTAACCCCTAATCTGCCGACCGCCACCTACGTTATACTTATGTACCCCTAATCTGCTGCCCCTAACACCGCCGACCCCTATATTATATTTATTAACCCCTAACCTGCCCCCCTCAACGTCGCCGCCAGCTACCTACAATAATTAACCCCTAATCTGCCGACCGCAAAGAGCCGCCACCTACATTATAGCTATGTACCCCTAATCTGCTGCCCCTAACACCGCCGACCCCTATATTATATTTATTAACCCCTAATCTGCCCCCCTCAATGTCGCCTCCACCTGCCTACACTTATTAATCCCTAATCTGCCGAGCGGACCGCACCGCTACTATAATAAAGTTATTAACCCCTAATCCGCCTCACTAACCCTATAATAAATAGTATTAACCCCTAATCTGCCCTCCCTAACATCGCCAACACCTAACTTCAATTATTAACCCCTAATCTGCCGACTGGAGCTCACCACTATTCTAATAAATGTATTAACCCCTAAAGCTAAGTCTAACCCTAACACTAACACCCCCCTAAATTAAATATATATTTAATCTAACGAAATTAATTAACCCTTCTTAAATAAATTATTCCTATTTAAAGCTAAATACTTACCTGTAAAATAAACCCTAATATAGCTACAATATAAATTATAATTACATTGTAGCTATTTTAGGATTAATATTCATTTTACAGGCAACTTTGTATTTATTTTAACCAGGTACAATAGCTATTAAATAGTTAAGAACTATTTAATAGCTAAAATAGTTAAAATAATTACAAATTTACCTGTAAAATAAATCCTAACCTAAGTTATAATTAAACCTAACACTACACTATTAATAAATTAATTATATAAAATACCTATAATTATCTACAATTAAACCTAACACTACACTATCAATAAATAAATTAAATACAATTCCTACAAATAAATACAATGTAATAAACTAACTAAAGTGCAAAAAATAAAAAAGAACTAAGTTACAAAAAATAAAAAAATATTTACAAACATTAGAAATATATTACAACAATTTTAAACTAATTACACCTACTCTAAGCCCCCTAATAAAATAACAAAGCCCACCAAAATAAAAAAATGCCCTACCCTATTCTAAATTACTAAAGTTCAAAGCTCTTTTACCTTACCAGCCCTGAACAGGGCCCTTTGCGGGGCATGCCCCAAGAAGTTCAGCTCTTTTGCCTGTAAAAAAAAACATACAATACCCCCCCCAACATTACAACACACCACCCACATACCCCTAATCTAACCCAAACCCCCCTTAAATAAACCTAACACTAAGCCCCTGAAGATCATCCTACCTTGTCTTCACCATACCAGGTTCACCGATCCGTCCTGGCTCCAAAATCTTCATCCAACCCAAGCGGGGGCTGGCGATCCATCATCCGGCTGCTGAAGAGGTCCAGAAGAGGCTCCAAAGTCTTCATCCTATCCGGGAAGAAGAGTAGATCCGGACCGGCAACCATCATCTTCCAAGCGGCATCTTCTATCTTCATCCGATGAGGACTGGCTCCATCCTGAAGACCTCCACCGCGGACCCATCTTCATCCGGCGACGTCCAACTGAAGAATGACGGTTCCTTTAAGGGACGTCATCCAAGATGGCATCCCTCGAATTCCGATTGGCTGATAGGATTCTATCAGCCAATCGGAATTAAGGTAGGAATATTCTGATTGGCTGATGGAATCAGCCAATCAGAATCAAGATCAATCCAATTGGCTGATCCAATCAGCCAATCAGATTGAGCTTGCATTCTATTGGCTGATCGGAACAGCCAATAGAATGCAAGCTCAATCTGATTGGCTGATTGGATCAGCCAATCGGATTGAACTTGATTCTGATTGGCTGATTCCATCAGCCAATCAGAATATTCCTACCTTAATTCCAATTGGCTGATAGAATCCTATCAGCCAATCGGAATTCGAGGGACGCCATCTTGGATGACGTCCCTTAAAGGAACCGTCATTCTTCAGTTGGACGTCGCCGGATGAAGATGGGTCCGCGGTGGAGGTCTTCAGGATGGAGCCGGTCCTCATCGGATGAAGATAGAAGATGCCGCTTGGAAGATGATGGTTGCCGGTCCGGATCTACTCTTCTTCCCGGATAGGATGAAGACTTTGGAGC
The DNA here is from genome assembly GCF_027579735.1 of Bombina bombina. NCBI lineage: Eukaryota > Metazoa > Chordata > Amphibia > Anura > Bombinatoridae > Bombina > Bombina bombina. The sequence goes on from NC_069499.1 coordinate 1,538,691,687, forward strand.
CTCTTCTGGACCTCTTCAGCCACCGGATGATGGATCGCCAGCCCCCGCTTGGGTTGGATGAAGATTTTGGAGCCAGGACGGATCGGTGAACCTGGTATGGTGAAGACAAGGTAGGATGATCTTCAGGGGCTTAGTGTTAGGTTTATTTAAGGGGGGTTTGGGTTAGATTAGGGGTATGTGGGTGGTGGGTTGTAATGTTGGGGGGGGTATTGTATGTTTTCTTTTACAGGCAAAAGAGCTGAACTTCTTGGGGCATGCCCCGCAAAGGGCCCTGTTCAGGGCTGGTAAGGTAAAAGAGCTTTGAACTTTAGTAATTTAGAATAGGGTAGGGCATTTTTTATTTTGGGGGGCTTTGTTATTTTATTAGGGGGCTTAGAGTAGGTGTAATTAGTTTAAAATTGTTGTAAGATTTTCCTTATGTTTGTAAATATTTTTTTATTTTTTGTAACTAAGTTCTTTTTTATTTTTTGTACTTTAGTTAGTTTATTTCATTGTAGTTATTTGTAGATATTATATTTAATTAATGTATTGATAGTGTAGTGTTAGGTTTAATTGTAGGTAATTCTAGATATTTTATTTAATTAATTTATTAATAGTGTAGTGTTAGGTTTAATTGTAACTTAGGTTAGGATTTATTTTACAGGTAATTTTGTTATTATTTTAACTAGGTAACTATTAAGTAGTTCTTAACTATTTAATAGCTATTGTACCTGGTTAAAATAATTACAAAGTTACCTGTAAAATAAATATTAATCCTAAAATAGCTATAATATAATTATAATTTATATTGTTGCTATATTAGGATTTATTTTACAGGTAAGTATTTAGCTTTAAATAGGAATAATTTATTTAATAAGAGATAATTAATTTCGTTAGGTGTAAATTATATTTAATTTAGGGGGGTGTTAGTGTTAGGGTTAGACTTAGCTTTAGGGGTTAATACATTTCTTAGAATAGCGGTGAGCTCCAGTCGGCAGATTAGGGGTTAATAATTGAAGTTAGGTGTCGGCGATGTTAGGGAGGGCAGATTAGGGGTTAATACTATTTATTATAGGGTTAGTGAGGCGGATTAGGGGTTAATAACTTTATTATAGTAGCGCTCAGGTCCGGTCGGCAGATTAGGGGTTAATAAGTGTAGGCAGGTGGAGGCGACATTGTGGGGGGCAGATTAGGGGTTAATAAATATAATATAGGGGTCGGCGGTGTTAGGGGCAGCAGATTAGGGGTACATAGGGATAATGTAGGTGGCGGCGGTTTACGGAGCGGCAGATTAGGGGTTAATAATAATATGCATGGATCAGCGATAGCGGGGGCGGCAGATTAGGGGTTAATAAGTGTAAGGTTAGGGGTGTTTAGACTCGGGGTACATGTTAGAGTGTTAGGTGCAGACTTAGGAGGTGTTTCCGCATAGCAAACAACGGGGCTGCGTTAGGAGCTGAACGCGGCTTTTTTGCAGGTGTTAGGTTTTTTTCAGCTCAAACAGCCCCATTGTTTCCTATGGGGGAATCGTGCACGAGCACGTTTTTGAGGCTGGCCGTGTCCGTAAGCAACTCTGGTATCGAGAGTTGCAGTGGCGTTAAATATGCTCTACGCTCCTTTTTTGGAGCCTAACGCAGCCTTTCTGTGGACTCTCAATACCAGAGTTATTTTTATGGTGCGGCCAGAAAAAAGCCAGCGTTAGCTAATCGGGTCGTTACCGACAAAACTCTAAATCTAGGCGTTAGGAAATAAGAAAACAAATACAGGACAATGCTGCTTAATAAATAACTTAAAAAACAAAACTGAAATTATGTATTTACTGATGTGTGAATATTATGCCATTTTTGTAATATATTTAAATGTATTGGTCCAATGACTAATTTTAATCAGTAAACAATAATTACTTAACAGGTTAACTGAATAACCCACTTGTTTTTTTAGTACATACACTGTTCAAAAATGCAACTTGATATGCTGCTAATGTATCTTAAAGATCACTGGCATTATTTTTGCATTGCATTTTAAATTCTATTTATTATTATTATTATTACCTTTCTTTGCACAAATTAGGATTCCTCAGTTTTTTTATTGAAAAAAAAATCAGTATAATATTTTTTTAAGTAAAGGTAATGTTCCATATGTAATTGTCCCATGTATTTTAATAAGATGACCATAGGCGTCACTAAAGGGGGGCGAGGGGGGCAATTTCCTCCCCCCTCCCCGAATAATTTTTGCCCCCCTATTTGCCCCCCAAAGAGATCTACTTCATTTACAGCAGTAGCTGCAGGGCTGGAACAATCACTGTTGCAGATGGGGCTCATAGACATAGGAACAGCACACCACTCACTGCTTACTCAATCTAATCTCCTCCAGCAGAGAGTTGATCAAGTCAGTGAGAGTGAGCAGTGACTGTTTACAAGCAGCACCACGCTTTCAAAGTTTGCCTTCCAAAACCAGGAAGAAATTGCAAACTAACCATGGCAACCATGATGTCATAGATTTGCTGTGTTCCTGCCTGAGTAGGCTTACCAGAAGTCCCACTTTTACTGGGATTGTCCCGGTTTGGAGGCGCTGTCCCAGTGTCCCACCCAGTTGTTCATTCTGTCCCAGTAGGGTTGCCACTTCCAGGTTTCAAATCATGTGTCCGGGTTTCAGACCAACTGAAACCCAGACACATTATTCAAAATGACTGGACTGTGGCTCTCCAGCATAGTTGGATGCTGGTACTTTGTTACATACAGCCCTGCTTAGCTTAACGTTCGTGTTCTTCAAAGTTTACATTTAGTAATACAGGCTGAGTGAGCAGCATAGGGTTTTTTAATTTTGTAGTACTACTTGGTTTATTTTTCTAAGAATTTAACACCCCCCTACCCTTGGTGACATTGCTGGTGATACACCTTTAGGGGAATCATATGGGTATGACTAGGAAGTACAGACAGGAAGGATTTTTGGCCTGGATCTTGCTTTACTTCATGCAGAATAGCATTTTGGCTATAATCTTTCTGCATTATGGTATAGAGTAGCCTCTTAAACAGCTTTAGCAGGTATGTGTTTTCTTTTTTACTTTCATTCAATGTTGTATTTATGCCTTATCAGTATTTGGCTCTGCTCCTTAATTAGACACATAAAACACATATTACACTGCAGATATTAAATTGTGAAATTGATAATTATGAAAGTGATCATTATGCTTGATGTTTGGCATTATTTAGAATCTGAAATTTAGATTAATGATTTATTTGCCATGACAACGTAATGGTGCCTTTTTCACTAGGGGGTGGTGTTATGGTCTATTTAAACTGTGTGATTCACTTGTTTGACTGAGGAAGGGTAGAGTATCGACGAAACATTACACACATAAAAGCTACTACTTTAAAAGGACCGGTAATTGCCACGCCCCCTTGACCACGCTCCTGACCACACCCCCACTGGCACCGCACCAGGTGGTCCCAGTTTCACCTCTAAAAATTATGGTAAGCCTATGCCTGAGTGCTCTAACAGGAGTTCTGTGCTGACTGACAGCTGCATCATCTAGAGATGGGAAGTTCGGTTCATTTAGATTAATCGGTTCATTTTGGACGGTTCGTTAAAGTGAACCGGTTCATGAACCAATTCATCAGTTCACTTACTGGACATGTGATGCGAGTGAGTCAGAGCTGCAGATTCTCGTCTTACTGATGCTCTGCCTGCTGACTCGCAAATCCGATTCCTCAATCCTTTAAATGCATGACTCCTGAGTCACTGTAGTAACAATCTGACTCCTGAGCCCTGGACTCGCAGCATTTTGCGTGAATAACATTGCCAGCCTTTTAAAGGTTTATTATTGTTTATTAAACAGACCCACACTGTATGGTTTAAAAAAAATAAATCTAAACTTCAGACTAAGTGCTTCAGGCACTGTTATAAATAGCAAGCACTGGGGAGAGGGAGGATAAAACCGGTCTATTATATTTTAATTATTATTTAAACAGCCCCACACTGTATGGTTTAAAAAAACAAATCTAAACTTCAGGCACTGTTATAAATGGCAAGCATTGGGAAGGGAGAGGGAGGGTAAATAGTATATACAGCAGCATCCATTATACTTTTTCAGTTTCAGTTGGAATAAAAGAAAGTGCTGTTAAATCAGTGTACCGAATTGTGTACTGTTAACTGATTCATTGCAAATGAGTTATGGAAAGGAGTTAGTTAACAGTACACTGATTCGTTTGCAAACAGTTCACTTCTAATCTTGAGTCACCAGCAGCACTGGTAATATGATCCTAGAGTGAGGATGTCTGATTCTGCTGAGTGATTCATTGCAAAGGAGGAGTTAGCAGAAGCAGAACTCACTCTAGGATCGTATTACCAGTGCTGCTGCAGACTCAGGAAGTGAACTGTTTGCAAACGAATCAGTTCAGTCTGGTGAACTGATTCACACAGTTCACTGAAAAGAACCAGTTCAAATGAACGATTCGTTCAGGGAACCCCTGGGAGTTCGAAGTAACGGGAAGGGGACTTGACCGTTGGAGGAATTAGGCCTTGGTTGTGATTGGTTATTTACTGTAGGGGGCGGGCTTAGCACGCGCTGTTACGCATTTAAAGAAAGAGCGGGAGAATCTGTCATCAGAATAATTATCAAACCTTTCTAGAAAGTGCTGTGCTCAGTTAGTAATTCTGCGATGTCGCATTTTGATGCGATTTTTGACCAACTTAAGTTGGAAGCTGCAAAAATGGGCCCTACCTGGCTCGAAGAAAAATTACGTCCATTGCTTAGCCCGGTCGTCGAACCCAGAGTGGATATCGTTGAGGTGGCTCCGAAAACATCGAGGCGTTCGAGGCCTCCAGTTCGCTCTGATGCTGAAGGGGGTAATAGCGGTCGGAGAAAATCCAGCCCCAGTCCGGGGTTAAAGGCGTCTGTGAGGAAGAAGTCAAGTTCGAGCTCCGGAAGTCGGCAGACCGGAGCGGAGTTTGCTGATAATGTGACGCAGTCCGAGAGCACTTGTTCCATTACGGAACAATTCACTGAGCCTGTAATGAAGGGTGATTCTTTGCCTAAGGGTAAGACGGCCAATTTAGGCCAGAAAGTAGTAATTAGAGGGAAAAAGCAAGCTAGTAAAAGTGACGGCCTGCCGAGGCCTATTTCTCTGTGTGAGGGTAATGAACAAGCGAGTATATGTAGTTTAGGTAGCGCCTTAATGAAAAAGAAAGGTGAGGGTTTGATTGTATCAGGGCCGATTGAAATACCTCAGGCAGTTTCAGAACAGTTACATAATGTTTCTAAGTCGGCTCATTTTTTAAGACCTTGCAATAATACGGAAAATCAGGCTTATTGGGTGTTAGACGAGAGGGTTGAAAGGCCTGAAGCCAGCGATAGTCATCATGATACCGAGGTTGATAACGGTGTGGTAGAATTAGATTTATATTTAGTTTCTTCTGAGGAGGATTTTATTCCTCCTTCTCCCAATGTAGTTAACACTATTAGCCAGTTTAATACGTCAGTCAGGGTCACGGGTGATCCAGTTTTAAAGGGCGAGTTAAGAAATTTGAGGGATAGGAATGTTGAAGTAATTAAAAATTTACCTTCACTAATGATGTTTTTCTTTTAGATGGGAATGAAACTGGGTCACGGCCTGAGAATTCCCAGGGTCTTTTAATGGTGGGAAATGACGGCCTAAGTGGGGAGGCTTATGGCCTTCAGGAATCTTGGACGGAAAATATCAGGCTGGATATTGAGGACGGCGTTCCAGGGGTGGAACGTTTTAATGCAAAGGGAGAAGAAACAAGGGTGAGTACGGCCAACAATTTTAATTTTGGTCTTCAGGGCATGATGGGTCAGAGTATTAATAATACATGTCATAGCTCGGTTAACTCTGTTCAACGTCCAAACAGGTCTGGGATTGGGAGAATACAAGGTAGAGGTAGACAACGCAAGAGGTATGGGGATTTAAGGGGAGAAGGGTTTGAGGTCCCATCAGCTAAGAAGGGTAAGGGTGTTTCAGTGGATAATAGGTTGGGTATGTCTACAGCTAGTAGGGGCATTGGAATTTGGGCACCTTCTGGGGGTTTGTCACATGTTTCTTTTTTACAGACGGAAAAAGGGCAGCAATTAATGACTAACACGGATCCCAGGGCTACTGGTTTCCAGAATACAGAGAAGGTTACGGCTGCATCTCAAAGGATTCAGTCTGCAGTGCCTCAGGACCCGAGTACAGGTAATGAGGGATCCGGTGTTGTGAATCTGAATGTGGGGGTTGATACAGTTGGTGTGCATGCTGATCCCTTATCTATAACTGTTGTAGCAGGTTTAAGGGACTTGTTAGCCAAATTAGAAGGAACAAAAGTCACGGGGGGAGTCGCCAATTCATGGGTTCCCACAGAATTGGTTAACCAAAATAGGGTATTAGGGATTGGTGGTGAGGGAATAAAGGATGTAGGGTCAGTACCTCAATCTCAAATGGTCGGTTTATCTCAGCAAAAGGGGACTAATGTTGATAACAAAACGGATGGGGGTCCTGAGCTGAAGATTGCTGACACGGCTTTGGCCAGGTCTTGTTTGTGTTCTATTGGGCCTTTGGGCATGCATTTGACGGTAGAGTTAAGAGAAAAGATTTACAAGAGAGATTTTATTGAATTATTTTCCCTCCTTCCTCTTGATCAGTCTTTTGAGATACCTGAAGATTCAAAAAAGGATTCGGCCAAGAAGGAAGAGGAGGAAAGGAAAAGACGTTACAGAAAATTACCAAAAACATTTACTAACTGGTTCCAGGCTTTTGTTATTTATGCTAGTGTATTTGCTGTTAAGTTCCCGGATCAAGGAGCGGCCCTCTTTTGTTATTTAGATGAAATTGCAGCTGCTCAGAGAACATATGGTGGTATGGCTTGGTGGTATTATGATGAACAATTTAGACAATGTTTGTCGGTTAAGCCTGAGATGAAATGGGATGATCGTGATATGGGTCTATGGCTAAAAGTGATGACTCCGTTAAGGTCTTCGCAGCCCTTTCGAGGGAGTGCCGGCGGATCTTTTCAAAACGGTTCGTCGGCAACAGCCAAAAAAGGTTTCTGTTTTGCTTTCAATGAAAAGTTCTGTAAATGGGGAGCATCATGTAAATTCAGACACGAATGTTCTGGGTGTGGTGGATCCCACCCTTCCAGTAAGTGTTTCAAAAAGAACAAATTGGGAGGAACACAGGAGCTCCCTGAAAAAGGGACTAACTCCGGTGAGGCTAAGCGGGATGGAGCTGTGGCTCGTACTTTACGCTAAACAGAAAGGTTGTGGTGATAAGGCCTTGTTGTTGCTACATGGTTTTGAGTTTGGTTTCAGAATTCCATCTTCGGGAGGCGTTGTTCATTACAGGGGTAACCTTAAGTCTGCTAGGGAATTGCCTGAGGTTGTTAGGAGTAAGCTTGAGAAGGAGGTTTCTTTGGGTCGAATGGCAGGTCCTTTTAAAATATCTCCTATCCCCCATTTGCGTATTTCTCCTTTAGGAGTGGTTCCTAAGAAAGAGCATGGTAAATTTCGTTTAATTCACCACTTATCATTTCCAAAAGGTGGATCTGTTAATGATGATATTCCGGATGAATTATCGTCTGTGTCTTATACATCATTTGACATGGCGGTTAAGTTGGTCAGAGAGGCTGGGCAATTCGCTTTAATGGCTAAAATAGATATTGAGGCGGCTTTTCGGTTACTTCCAGTTCATCCTTCTTCACATTATTTGCTGGGTTGTTGCTTTGAGGGTTTTTTCTACATTGACTTATGTCTCCCGATGGGTTGTTCTATTTCTTGTTCTCTGTTTGAATGCTTTAGTTCATTTTTGGAATGGGTTGTTAAATTCAGGTCTGGATTTTTCTTCAGTAGTTCATTATCTGGATGATTTTCTTTTTGTTGGTCCCCATGATTCGGACGTTTGTTTGAAATTAAGGGATTGTTTTTATTCAATGGCATCTGATTTTGGGGTTCCTATTGCAATGGAAAAATCTGAGGGTCCAGTTACGGCCCTTAAATTTCTGGGTATTACAATAGATTCTGAAAGTATGGAATGTAGGCTGCCTCTGGAAAAGATTGTGGATTTGTCAGAAATGATTCAGCAATTTTTGGCGGTCCGTAAGGTGACTTTGAGAAAAATGCAATCTTTACTTGGAAAGTTGAATTTTGCTTGCAGAATCATTCCTATTGGTAGAGTTTTTTCTAGAAGAATGTCATTGGCTACGTCTGGTGTTAGTAAGCCTCATCATTTTGTAAGGATTAAAAAAGGTCACAAGGATGATTTGAAGGTTTGGTTGGAATTCCTTAAAAATTTTAATGGTGTTGCAATATTCATGGAAGCTAGGGTCTCTAATGTTGACTTGGATTTGATAACTGATGCAGCTGGGGGTGTTGGTTTCGGGGCTTATTTTCAAGGGCATTGGTGCGCTGAAGTGTGGCCTCAAGAGTGGGTCAATTTAGGTTTAACCAAGAACCTAGTTTTCCTTGAGCTATTTCCTATTCTGGTGGCTCTGTTTGTGTGGGAAGTGGATTTGATGAATAAATCCATATTGTTTCATACAGATAATATGGGTGTTGTTTCTGCTATTAATTCTTTATCTGCATCATCATTACCAGTTTTGCGTTTATTAAGAGTGCTAGTCCTGAAATGTTTAAGTATGAATGTTTTCGTCAGGGCAAAACATATCCCTGGTAAGCTTAATTTGATAGCAGATTCTTTATCTCGTTCACAGTGGTCTCGCTTTCGAGAGTTGGCGCCTCAGGCGGACGTAGTTGGAGCGACGTTTCCCGTCCAACTTTGGAAGCTTGGGACGGAGGATTGGCTGAATTAATTAAAAAATCTTTGGCTCCAGGTACTTGGACGTCCTATGTATCAGTTTGGAAGGAATGGGAAATGTGGTTATGTCAATCTGAAATTAAAGAAGGGTATGATGATGTCACGGGTTGCTTATTGGAATGGATGTGGCATTGGGGAAATGTGGGTTTGTCACCATCTAATATGGAAAGAAGATTGGCGGCCCTTGCTTTTAGATTTCGCTTATTAGGTTTGTCTGATGTTACAAAGGTTTTTTGGGTCCGTCAGGTTCTTAAAGGCTTGAAGAAAAAGACAAAGGTTAGAGATAAGAGAAGACCTATTACATTTTCTTTACTTCAAAAAGTTTGGGTGGTATTAGCAGAGATTTGTGCATCAAGATTTGAATTAATATTATTTAGAACGGCCTTTGTATTGGCCTTTTTTGGGGCATTTAGAGTTTCGGAATTGGTAAGCCCTAGCAAAAAAGTGTCAGGTGGTTTACAAAAAGAAGATGTATTATGGAATGATAACAGAGTAGAAATATTACTGAGAAATAGTAAAACGGACATATATGGGAAAGGCAAGAACATAGTGCTATTCCCTAGCGGTGGTGAAATATGTCCATGTCAGGTAATGATGCTTTATGGGTCCATACGGCCTTTGCAGGATGGCCCTTTGTTGGTTCATTCAGACGGTTCTTTTTTATCACAATATCAATTTAGAGCCATTTTAAGAGGTTCAATTGTTTTATTGGGTCTTAATCCTTTAGAGTTTGGATCTCATTCTTTCCGGATTGGAGCGGCTACTGAAGCCGCTATGTTAGGTCTCAGAGAGGATATAGTTAAAAAGATTGGTAGATGGGGTTCAAGTCGTTATAAATCTTATGTTAGGCCTGATTTAAGGATATAAAAAAAAAATAAATAAAAAAAAAAAAAAAAAAAAAAAAATCCTTGAATAGAATGTATGTTTTGGAATGTTTGAGTTGTAATCATCCTGAACACTCCTTTTTCTCTTATTTTAGGTGTAAAGATCGTATGGGTGATGGGGCATTCGTTTATATACTGGGCCAATGCTGAGGCCAGTAAGAAAATGGGCGGCCTTCAGCTTGGGTGTCCTGTGGATCAATGGGAGGTCAAATGGTTTGGAATTAGGGGGATGTGCTGGGAACTCTTTTTTCCGTTGTTTCTAGATTTTGGCAGAATGTTTCCTCGTCCTCAGGTTTTGATAGTGCATTTGGGGGGAAATGATTTAGGTATGATTCCTCAAAAGGAACTAGTTAGAAGAATCAAAAGAGATCTGGGCAACATAAAGGAACTTCATCCTGAAATCAAAATAATTTGGTCACAGATTACTCCTAGGTTGGTTTGGAGATCAGCGAGGGATTATGATAGGCTAGAAAAGAGTCGTAAAAAAATTAACAAAATAATTAGCTCTTTTGTTAAGAGGTTGGGGGGAGGCGTAGTTTTCCACCCAGATTTTGAAGTAGATGGAGCTGAGGAATTTTATTTAAAAGATGGTGTTCATTTTAACCAATTTGGGCTGCAGCTATTTATTTTCGATATAAAAGAAGCTTTGGGAAAAATATTGGGTTTGGCGGGACTGGGCTGTTCGGTCAGTCCAGTCGGTGGCGGGGGTGCTAGTTCCCAGACAAATATGGTACGCAATATGGCCAAGTGATTTGGAGGATTTTAAGTAGTTGCCTCTCCATGGGGTGAGTGGACAACTGGTTTTATAGGGGCAAGGGGTTCCCTATTAAAGTTTAGGTGTACTTGGACGGACTCAACAGGGATATAGCTGAGTCCAGTTGTTGAATAACGGCCATCTTGTTTTTGTGGGTTTGGGAACTAGCACCGCTGTGGTTTATGTTTTATTTGTCAGTAATGTTATTTATGAACATCAGGTATGTTCTGTGGAAAAATGTTTGAAAATGTTTGAAAATATTTATTACTCAATATTTAAATTGTGTTGTTAATAAAATGGCTGCGGCCAAATTTTATACCAAAGCTGTGTGTAACTCTTTTATTTATGTTATTATTTTAACTTATAATGGTTATAAGATTAAGGCCGGGGATTGACGACTTTAAAGGTCAGGGAACCCCTGGGAGTTCGAAGTAACGGGAAGGGGACTTGACCGTTGGAGGAATTAGGCCTTGGTTGTGATTGGTTATTTACTGTAGGGGGCGGGCTTAGCACGCGCTGTTACGCATTTAAAGAAAGAGCGGGAGAATCTGTCATCAGAATAATTATCAAACCTTTCTAGAAAGTGCTCCCTCCCTCCCTCCCTAATCTTTGTTTTTCCTTCCTTGTTCGTGTTTGTCGCAGCAAGGCGGGGGTGCTAGTTCCCAGACAAATATGGTACGCAATATGGCCAAGTGATTTGGAGGATTTTAAGTAGTTGCCTCTCCATGGGGTGAGTGGACAACTGGTTTTATAGGGGCAAGGGGTTCCCTATTAAAGTTTAGGTGTACTTGGACGGACTCAACAGGGATATAGCTGAGTCCAGTTGTTGAATAACGGCCATCTTGTTTTTGTGGGTTTGGGAACTAGCACCGCTGTGGTTTATGTTTTATTTGTCAGTAATGTTATTTATGAACATCAGGTATGTTCTGTGGAAAAATGTTTGAAAATGTTTGAAAATATTTATTACTCAATATTTAAATTGTGTTGTTAATAAAATGGCTGCGGCCAAATTTTATACCAAAGCTGTGTGTAACTCTTTTATTTATGTTATTATTTTAACTTATAATGGTTATAAGATTAAGGCCGGGGATTGACGACTTTAAAGGTCATGAACTGCACATCACTAGCAGCTTCAGGAGGAAAGAGCTAAGTAATAAATCCTTTTTCATTTACACTGTGGCTGCTCAGAAAGGCAGAAGTTGTTTAGAAATGAAGTTAATTTTGTATTCTTCATTGTAAACTCTTCATGTCTTTCCTGTGAAAAGTAAGTTGTTGTTTTTGTCACTAATTCAATTAATTCAAAAATGTTTGTGGTATGCCATGCTTAAAAACAGCAGAGACAACCTATTTCCCTTGAAATAAAGCTTACTCCTCTAAAATCAGCTTGCATGGGGCAAAACTAGAACATTAGTTATATGTAAATAAAATGTATTTCCTTCTCTATGTATGTATGCATGTGTGTATGTATGTATGTATATATGTATGTGTGTACTGTGTATATATGCATGTGTGTATACATGTATGTATATGTGTATACATGTATGTATATGTGTATTATGTATGTGTGTATAAATGTATGTATATGTGTATTATGTATGTGTGAATAAATGTATGTATATGTATATGTATATATGTATGTGTGTATAAATGTATGTATATGTGTATACATGTATGTATATGTGTATAATGTATGTATATGTGTATTATGTATGTGTATATAAATGTATGTATATGTGTATTATGTATATGTGTATAATGTATGTATATGTGTATTATGTATGTGTGTATTATGTATATGTGTATTATGTATGTGTGTATAAATGTCTGTATATGTGTATTATGTATGTGTGTATACATGTATGTATATGTGTATTATGTATGTGTGTATAAATGTATGTATATGTGTATTATGTATGTGTGTATACATGTATGTATATGTGTATTATGTATGTGTGTATACATGTATGTATATGTGTATTATGTATGTATGTATAAATGTATGTATATGTGTATAAATGCATATATGTATGTATATGTGTATTATGTACAGTGGCGTAGCGTGGGGGGGCAACAGGGGCGGTTGCCCCGGGCGCATAATTCTGAGGGGCGCTTCCAGCCTCAACTTAGCAAAGGGAAGAAGGGAGGCTAAAAATTCTGACAGGCCCCCAGCTCTGTTCTGCGACCCGTCAGGAATGTGGTGATGCCGCGACTAAGGTAAGGTGTCAGGACCAGACTTACTTATAGCCCTGTTTTTGCCTGATACTAGCAACATGCAAAATGCAGCTTAATTACGGTTCTATTATTACCCAACAATTAAGTTCCCTTCCAACAAAGGACCCAGAGCCAGAATGCCATGCATTGCCTGGGGCACTTTTTAAGGATCTCTAAGCAGAGGTGGGGGGGAGGAATCCTTAAAAAGTGCAATAAATCTCTTTCAAACCCGTGGCACTGGTGGCAGCATGGCTGGGCTCTGCCTTTCTGTTAACCCCAGTTACCTAGTTAGTGGGATGGTGGGGTGATCAGAGACCATACTTTCATGTTTGACCAGATTCTGATTACAACTTACGCCATCTTGTCCTTGCACAAAAAAAGTATATTTGTGACAGTTGACAAAAATTAGGCCTTGTTTCCTGTATTTGATTTTTCCCCTCCATGATCTTCCTAGGGCAGAAGTAGATTTAGGGATTTGTGTGCTGTCTGGCACCAGGATTGTGCTGCTCACCAGGCATTTCACTGTGTTTGTCTCCTATCAAAGAAGTTCTATGAATTCACCATCTTGAATCTATTTCTTGCTGGACTCCTGAGGTGTGGACTTTTACTGATTTTTAGGGTTTGGGTGCTCATTGCCTTTTTTATTTACATTAAACCCACCCTTACTGCATTTAAAGTAAAAAAAATAACTATAATTTGTGTTAGTAAATAAATTTAACAGCACCCCCCTAAATACCATACACCCTCCCCCCATATATGTATGTAATGTTGGGTTGTCTGTCCCATGCCCCTTTTATATTGATTACTTACAATTGTTATATTTATTAAGGTAAAATATATACCCCACTTTTATATGTCATTGGCACCCAAAAGACAGTCTGCCCAGCAGGGACAACCTTATGTAACAGCTGCCAACCTGTGTGTCCCCTTTTCCTCTTTTTAACGACTTACCAAAAACCTATTGCACCACATATACAATATGGGTTGCTGCAATGTGGGGGTGGGTGCACCCTGTGGTCTGCAGTATTTGTACAATGAAGTTTTACAGATCAGGACGTCACCACCAGATGGGGGTTAAGGGGGGCTTTCCACCCATGTGTAAAATGAGAATAAATCTTAAAATTTAATATTGTATATATTTGCCCAGCTCTGGAGAGCTGCAGACAGGGTTTGATCACAGGGGGATAGCACATAATGCTTGCAGGCTTCACCCACTGCCTCTTGTATTGCCAATATATTATTTTCATGGCTTTGTTTGTAAGGCGCTACTGATTAGCAGCTGCTTATGACAAGGGACATATTTTGGGGATATGGGTATCATCAGCAATAATTGTTAGTTATCCAGTAAAGATGGTTAAGGGAGCATTTTGTGGGAGAGGAGACAGTGTCCCTTGCTTTATGTGATCTACCAGGCTTGGGTCTTTGCTTGGTTTGTCCCAAATGTAAGAAGAAGCAGCATATCTAAAATGGGGTTGGGGGGGGCGCAATACTTGCCTTGCCCTGGGCACTGACAACCCACGCTACGCCACTGATTATGTATATGTGTATAATGTATGTATATGTGTATTATGTATGTGTGTATAAATGTATGTATATGTGTATTATGTACATGTGTATAAATGTATGTATATGTGTATTATGTATATGTGTATTATGCATGTGTGTATAAATGTATGTATATGTATGTGTGTATAAATGTATGTATATGTGTATTATGTATATGTGTGTAATGTATGTATATGTGTATAATGTATGTATATGTGTATAAATGTATGTATATGTGTATTATGTATGTGTGTATAAATGTATGTATATGTGTATTATGTACATGTGTATAAATGTATGTATATGTGTATTATGCATGTGTGTATAAATGTATGTATATGTGTATAAATGTATGTATATGTATATATGTATGTGTGTATAAATGTATGTATATGTGTATTATGTATATGTGTATAATGTATGTAGATGTGTATAAATGTATATGTGTATAAATGTATGTATATGTGTATTATGTATGTGTGTATAAATGTATGTATATGTGTATTATGTATGTGTGTATAAATGTATGTATATTTGTATAAATGTATATGTGTATTATGTATGTGTGTATAAATGTATGTATATGTGTATTATGTATATGTGTATTAAGTATGTATATGTATAATGTATGTATATGTGTATAATGTATGTATATTTGTATTATGTATGTGTGTATAAATGTATGGATATGTGTATTATGTATGTGTGTATAAATATATGTATATGTGTATAAATGTATGTATATGTGTATTATGTATGTGTGTATACATGTATGTATATGTGTATAAATGTATGGATATGTGTATTATGTATGTGTGTATAAATGTATGTATATGTGTATTATATATGTGTGTATAAATGTATGTCTATGTGTATTATGTATGTGTGTATAAATGTATGTATATGTGTATTATGTATATGTGTATAATGTATGTATATGTGTATAAATGTATGTATATGTGTATTATGTGTATGTGTATAAATGTATGGATATGTGTATTATGTATGTGTGTATAAATGTATGTATATGTGTATACATATACATATTATGTATGCGTGTATAACTTTATGTATATGTGTATTATGTATGTGTGTATAAATGTATGTATATGTATATATATATGTGTGTATAAATGTATGTATATGTGTATTATGTATGTGTGTATAAATGTATGTATATGTGTATTATGTATGTGTGTTTAAATGTATGTATATGTGTATTATGTATGTGTGTATAAATGTATGTATATGTATATATGTATGTGTGTATAAATGTATGTATATGTGTATTATGTATGTGTGTTTAAATGTATGTATATGTGTATTATGTATGTGTGTATAAATGTATGTATATGTGTATTATGTATGTGTGTATAAATGTAATTCTGTGTATTATGTGTGTGTATATAAATGTATGTGTGTGTATAAATGTATGTCTGTGTATTATTTGTCTGTGTATAAATGTATGTCTGTATAAATGTATGTATATGTGTATTATGTATGTGTGTATAAATGTATGGATATGTGTATTATGTGTGTGTATAAATGTATGTATATGTGTATTATGTATGTGTGTATAAATGTATGTCTATGTGTGTATAAATGTATATATATATATATATATATATATATATATATATATATATATATATATATATATGTCTATTATGTATGTGTTTATAAATGTATGTATATGTGTATTATGTGTGTGTGTATATGTATGTATCTGTGTATTATGTGTGTGTGTACTGTATATGTATGTAGTATGTGTGTATTATGTATGTGTGTATAAATGTATGTATATGTGTATAAATGTATGTATATGTGTATTATGTATGTGTTTATACATGTATGTATATGTGTATTATGTATGTGTGTATAAATGTATGTATATGTGTATTATGTATGTGTGTTTAAATGTATGTATATGTGTATTATGTATGTGTGTATAAATGTATGTATGTGTGTATAAATGTATGTATGTGTGTATAAATGTATGTCTGTGTATTATGTATGTGTGTATAAATGTATGTATATGTGTATTATGTATGTGTGTATAAATGTAATTTTGTGTATTATGTGTGTGTATATAAATGTATGTGTGTGTATAAATGTATGTCTGTGTATTATTTGTCTGTGTATAAATGTATGTCTGTATAAATGTATGTATATGTGTATTATGTATGTGTGTATAAATGTATGTATATGTGTATTAGGTATGTGTGTATAAATGTATGTATATGTGTATTATGTATGTGTGTATAAATGTATGTATATGTGTATTATGTATGTGTGTATAAATGTATGTATATGTGTATTAGGTATGTGTGTATAAATGTATGTATATGTGTATTATGTATGTGTGTATAAATGTATGTATATGTGTATAATGCATGTATATGTGTATTATGTATGTGTGTATAAATGTATGTATATGTGTATAATGTATGTATATGTGTATTATGTATGTATATGTGTATAATGTATGTATATGTGTATTATGTATGCGTGTATAAATGTATGTATATGTGTATTATGTATGTGTGTATAAATGTATGTATATGTGTATAATGCATGTATATGTGTATTATGTATGTGTGTATAAATGTATGTATATGTGTATAATGTATGTATATGTGTATAATGTATGTATATGTGTATTATGTATGCGTGTATAAATGTATGTATATGTGTATTATGTATGCGTGTATAAATGTATGTATATGTGTATTATGTATGCGTGTATAAATGTATGTATATGTGTATTATGTATGTGTGTTTAAATGCATGTCTATATGTGTGTTATGTGTGTGTGTATAAATGTATGTGTGTGTGTGTATGTGTATATGTATTTGTTTTTATTTTAATTAGGAGGCCCAGAAAAAATTCTTGTACCAGGGCCCTCTGTTTATTAGGTCCGCCACTGGGTAGATGGGCAGGATCCAGGTTTCACTGTACGCATTATTGTGTGTACTGTAACTGAACCAGCCTAACCACTTGCAGTATACCTAGATAGCAAGGGTAGGGGCATCCGCAGACTCGAAGATCAACTTTCACCAAGCAAATCTATGTTATTTATTCGGTAATATTAGAAAATAGGTAGTGGATAAAATATAGCAGAGGTGATAATATTGGAGAAGCTATGTTGTTATACGGATAAAAGGCCAGTGCTCCCTATTCGCCACTAGAGTAGATGAAAACTATATATACTGTGTATATATATATATATATATATATATATATATAATTTCCAAGAGCTATAAAGGTGAAAATAAGAAAAATAACGGTTAATTTTCAGTACTGTCGGCAATTCCTGCAAATATGATATATTGATTTATCTTTATGACTTCATATTAAAGGAACATGAAACCCAGAATTTTTCTTTCATGATTTACGCATAATTGTTAAGCAACTTTCCAGTTCATTTCTATTATTATTATGATTTGCTAAATTCTCTTGGAATCCTTTGTTGAACAGCAAACGTGGGTAGGAGCAGGAGCAGCAATACACTACTGGAAGGCAGCAGCTGATTGGTGGCTGCACATATGTCTCTTGTCATTGGCTCACTTAATGTATTCAGCTACCTCCCAGTAGTGCATTGCCCCATCCTTAAACAAAGTATACAAAGAGAATGAAGTAAATGTGATGACAATTGTATGCTCTATCTGAATCACGAAGGAAAATTTTTCAGTTTCATGTCCCTTTAACAAAAAACTATATACTATATGCTTATATTAAAGGGACAAAGAACGTGCAAAAAGAACATGCTGTATTTTAGAGCATTTAATTATTACACTGGTGCTTGTATACACCTATTTGTTTAACTCTGCAAAAGGGTCAAACTGATAGTCATCTCCAGAGCAGCAAAACACTATTGGAACTTAACTAAAAACATATGGTGAGCCAATGACAAGAGGCATATGTGTGTGTGACCTCCAATCACCAGTTAGCTTCCAGTAGTGCATTGCTGCTTCTGGATACAAAGAGAACAATGTAAATTTAATTACTTGTAGTACATTAATTCATGCTCTGTCAGAACTAAAATTCTTTATTTTTAAAGGGACAATCTACTCCAGAAATGTTATTGTTTTAAAAGATAGATAATCCCTTTATTGTGGACAGATAAGCTCCAAATCCCACAGGACCACCACCACTAGGGTTCAGGATTCCCCCCTCCCTGGTATAAGGTAAGACTCAGGGAGAGGGTAATACATTGTTGTTTTTTTTAGTACCCCAATACAGCCCCTATCCCCTCACTACAGCCCCTATCCCCCCACTACAGTCCCTATACCCCCACTACAGTCCCTATACCCCACTTCAGCCCTATACCCTCAATACAGCTCCTATCCCCCCAATACGGCTCCTATGCCTTCACTACAGACTGTATCCCATCACAACAGCCCCTATACCCCAGTCCAGCTCCTATCCCCTCACTACAGACCATATACCCCACTACAGCCTCTATCCTCTCATTACAGCTACTATCCCCTTATTTAGTTTTTTTTCAGTGGTGATGATTAGTGCCCCCCCCCCAGTTTTGACTGTGGTATCTTATGTGCCCCCCCTATATATTGTTCCTAGAGTCGCCACCGAAGATGACAACACAGTTTTTTCTAAAGTTTATAATGGTTTATGCATAATACTTAAACACATGTAATGCTGTTTTACTTTAAAGTGGTAAATTACATCTTACACAATATTACAGGTAGCCCTCAGTTTACGCCGGGGTTAGGTTCCAGAAGGAATGGTTGTAAATCGAAACTGTTGTAAACTGAAACCCAGTTTATAATGTAAGTCAATGGGAAGTGAGGGAGATAGGTTCCAGGCCCCTCTCAAAATTGTCATAAGTAACACCTAATAAATTATTTTTAAAGCTTTGAAATGAAGACTTTAAATGCTAAACAGCATTATAAACCTAATAAAATAATCACACAACACAGAAAATATAATTAAACTAAGTTAAATGAACAAAAACATTTGCTAAACAGCACTATAAACCTAATAAAATAATCACACAACACAGACTTCACTTGCATTTTTCTGCAAACAGTTCTTTCTATGCATTCCAATCTGGGCTGATTTATAGACAGGAAGATCTTGTTCCTTTGAAATCTGCTCGATAGCTCAGGTCTGGTTAAACTGATTAATTTCAGCTTGCTTGGCTTTGCTGCAACACAAGTGGACAGCTCCACCTACTGGCTATTTTAATAAATGCACTGCTTCTTAATGCTTTTCAATAGCAGTCACATGACTGGAAAAAAAGGTTGTTATTCTGAAACGGTGTAAATTGAACCGTTGTAAAACGAGGGCTACCTGTATTGTTTAATAAAGTTTAATGAGGGTTAAGAGATCTATCCTGTTTTTCAAAACAGAGACTTTAGTGAATTTGGTGTCTGTAAATGAATAATTTGACCATTGCTTTGTTGGACAAAACTGTCAGTTGGTTCACTGCACTGAAATCTTGTCTCTCGAGGACACTCTAAGGCCGTCATGTTAAAAGCATTGCTATAATAGCCATATTTTAAAAAGGGAACCTTCTTGTGATCAAAAAAGGCTGTAACATTTTTATAAAGGACTATGGAGCGCCTTTCGGCTGCAGGCTCGCATGATTGGCGCACAAGCAGGGGGCGGTATTGCACAAGTAGCGTATTAATTCCCGCTAGTCGCAACGCTGGGCAGACAGGAGTGTAGATGTTTGCCCATGTCGGGCAGGGGGTTAATAAATTAAGGCCTATGTATGAAGTACACTGTTAAATACTACAATATTTCTAAAAAGTATTTTTCTTATTTAAATAAAAGTGTTTTTAATTTACTTTTTTTTTTTTTTTACTTTTTTTGAAGAGTATTTTGTGTGTGGGATATTAATATTCCATAGAAGACAGTAGCCACAGCTTTTTTGCTTTACGAAATTGCATTTTTTTCAGCTTTGCGCTATTTAAAACAAGTTTTTTGAATTTAGGTTTTTTTAAATTTTTTAATATTGTATTTGTATAGCCACTATAAATTCACACTGTACTGAATGCATTTTACCTCTAATATTGTGACCACATTATAACAAATATGTTTTATATTGTTAGCAAGTTTGTTACAGTATAGCATTTGTATAAACATGCATACACATACATACATATATTTACACATATATACATACATACAGTACATACATACATTCATTTGCACACATACATACACATACATACATATAGTTACACATATATACATACACACAGTACATACATACATACATTTGCACACATACATATAGTTACACATATATACATTCATACATACATACATACATTTGCACACATACATACACATAGTTACACATACATACATAAATACAGTACATACATACATTAATTTGCACACATACATATACATACATACATATAGTGGCACATATATACATACTTACAGTACATACATTCATTTGCACACATACATACACATACATACATATAGTTACACACATATACATACATACATACATTTGCACACATACATACACATACATACATATAGTTACACATATATACAAACATACAGTACATACATACATATATTTGCATACATACACATACATACATATAGTTACACATATATACATACATACATACAGTACATACATACATACATACAGTTACACATATATACATACATTTGCACACATACATACATATAGTTACACATATATACATACATACAGTACATACATACATTCATTTGCACACATACATACACATACATACATATAGTTACACATATATACATACATACATACAGTACATACATACATACAGTTACACATATATACATACATTTGCACACATACATACATATAGTTACACATATATACATACATACAGTACATACATACATTCATTTGCACACATACATACACATACATAAATATAGTTACACATATATATACATACATACAGTACATACATACATTCATTTGCACACATACATACATATAGTTACACACATATACATACATACATACATTTGCACACATACATACACATACATACATATAGTTACACATATATACAAACATACAGTACATACATACATATATTTGCATACATACACATACATACATATAGTTACACATATATACATACATACATACAGTACATACATACATACATACATACAGTTACACATATATACATACATATATACATACATTTGCACACATACATACACATACATACATACATATAGTTACACATATATACATACATACAGTACATACATACATTCATTTGCACACATACATACACATACATAAATATAGTTACACATATATATATATATATATATATACATACATACAGTACATACATACATTCATTTGCACACATACATACATATAGTTACACATATATACATACATACGTACATACACATTCATTTGCACACATACATACACATACATACATATAGTTATACATACAGGGAGTGCAGAATTATTAGGCAAGTTGTATTTTTGAGGATTAATTTTATTATTGAACAACAACCATGTTCTCAATGAACCCAAAAAACTCATTTATATCAAAGCTGAATAGTTTTGGAAGTAGTTTTTTGTTTGTTTTTAGTTATAACTATTTTAGGGGGATCTGTGTGTGCAGGTGACTATTACTGTGCATAATTATTAGGCAACTTAACAAAAAACAAATATATACCCATTTCAATTATTTATTTTTACCAGTGAAACCAATATAACATCTCAACATTCACAAATATACATTTCTGACATTCAAAAACAAAACAAAAACAAATCAGTGACAAATATAGCCACCTTTCTTTGCAAGGACACTCAAAAGCCTGCCATCCATGGATTCTGTCAGTGTTTTGATCTGTTCACCATCAACATTGCGTGCAGCAGCAACCACAGCCTCCCAGACACTGTTCAGAGAGGTGTACTGTTTTCCCTCCTTGTAAATCTCACATTTGATGATGGACCACAGGTTCTCAATGGGGTTCAGATCAGTTGAACAAGGAGGCCATGTCATTAGATTTTCTTCTTTTATACCCTTTCTTGCCAGCCACGCTGTGGAGTACTTGGACGCGTGTGATGGAGCATTGTCCTGCATGAAAATCATGTTTTTCTTGAAGGATGCAGACTTCTTCCTGTACCACTGCTTGAAGAAGGTGTCTTCCAGAAACTGGCAGTAGGAAAAGGCCCCACAAGCTCATCTTTGATGATACCAGCCCAAACCAGTACTCCACCTCCACCTTGCTGGCGTCTGAGTCGGACTGGAGCTCTCTGCCCTTTACCAATCCAGCCACGGGCCCATCCATCTGGCCCATCAAGACTCACTCTCATTTCATCAGTCCATAAAACCTTAGAAAAATCAGTCTTGAGATATTTCTTGGCCCAGTCTTGACGTTTCAGCTTGTGTGTCTTGTTCAGTGGTGGTCGTCTTTCAGCCTTTCTTACCTTGGCCATGTCTCTGAGTATTGCACACCTTGTGCTTTTGGGCACTCCAGTGATGTTGCAGCTCTGAAATATGGCCAAACTGGTGGCAAGTGGCATCTTGGCAGCTGCACGCTTGACTTTTCTCAGTTCCTTTAAGGGACGTCATCCAAGATGGCGTCCCTCGAATTCCGATTGGCTGATAGGATTCTATCAGCCAATCGGAATTAAGGTAGGAATTTTCTGATTGGCTGATGGAATCAGCCAATCAGAATCAAGTTCAATCCGATTGGCTGATCCAATCAGCCAATCATATTGAGCTCGCATTCTATTGGCTGTTCCGATCAGCCAATAGAATGCGAGCTCAATCTGATTGGCTGATCGGATCAGCCAATCGGATTGAACTTGATTCTGATTGGCTGATTCCATCAGCCAATCAGAATATTCCTACCTTAATTCCGATTGGCTGATAGAATCCTATCAGCCAATCGGAATTCGAGGGACGCCATCTTGGATGACGTCCCTTAAAGGAACCGTCATTCGTCGGGAGACAACAGAAGAAGAGGATGGATCCGCGTCGCCTGCTTCAAGATGGACCCGCTCCGCACCGGATGGAAGAAGATCGAAGATGCCGCTTGGAGAAGATGTTTGCCGGTCCGGATGTCCTCTTCTTGCCGGATAGGAGGAAGACTTTGGAGCCTCTTCTGGACCTCTTCAGCCACCGGATGATGGATCGCCAACCCCCGCTTGGGTTGGATGAAGATGTTGGAGCCAGGACGGATCGGTGATAACTGGATGGTGAAGACAAGGTAGGAAGATCTTCAGGGGCTTAGTGTTAGGTTTATTTAAGGGGGGTTTGGGTTAGATTAGGGGTATGTGGGTGGTGGGTTGTAATGTTGGGGGGGGTATTGTATGTGTTTTTTTTACAGGGAAAAGAGCTGAAATTCTTGGGGCATGCCCCGCAAAGGGCCCTGTTCAGGGCTGGTAAGGTAAAAGAGCTTTTAACTTTTTTAATTTAGAATAGGGTAGGGCATTTATTATTTTGGGGGGCTTTGTTATTTTATTAGGGGGCTTAGAGTAGGTGTAATTAGTTTAAAATTGTTGTAATCATTTTCTTATGTTTGTAAATATTTTTTTATTTTTTGTAACTTAGTTCTTTTTTATTTTTTGTACTTTAGTTAGTTTATGTAATTGTAGTTATTTGTAGCAATTGTATTTAATTTATTTATTGATAGTGTAGTGTTAGGTTAATTGTAGGTAGTTTATTTAATTAATTTATTGATAGGGTAGTGTTAGGTTTAATTATATCTTAGGTTAGGATTTATTTTACAGGTAAATTTGTTATTATTTTAACTAGGTAACTATTAAATAGTTATTAACTATTTAATAGATATTGTACCTGGTTAAAATAATTACAAAGTTGCCTGTAAAATAAATATTAATCCTAAAATAGCTACAATATAGGTATAATTTATATTGTAGCTATATTAGGATGTATTTTACAGGTAAGTATTTAGCTTTAAATAGGAATAATTTATTTAATAAGAGTTAATTAATTTAGTTAGATTTAAATTATATTTAAGTTAGGGGGGTGTTAGTGTTAGGGTTAGACTTAGCTTTAGGGGTTAATCCATTTATTATAGTAGCGATGAGCTCCGGTCGGCAGATTAGGGGTTAATAATTGAAGTTAGGTGTCGGCGATGTTAGGGAGGGCAGATTAGGGGTTAATACTATTTATTATAGGGTTAGTGAGGCGGATTAGGGGTTAATAACTTTATTATAGTAGCGCTCAGGTCCGCTCGGCAGATTAGGGGTTAATAAGTGTAGGCAGGTGTCGGCGACGTTGAGGGGGGCAGATTAGGGGTTAATAAATATAATATAGGGGTCGGCGGTGTTAGGGGCAGCAGATGTAGCGCTCAGGTCCGCTCGGCAGATTAGGGGTTAATAAGTGTAGGCAGGTGTCGGCGACGTTGAGGGGGGCAGATTAGGGGTTAATAAATATAATATAGGGGTCGGCGGTGTTAGGGGCAGCAGATTAGGGGTACATAGGGATAACGTAGGTGGCGGCGCTTTGCGGTCGGAAGATTAGGGGTTAATTATTTTAAGTAGCTGGCGCCGACGTTGTGGGGGGCAGGTTAGGGGTTAATAAATATAATACAGGGGTCGGCGGGGTTAGGGGCAGCAGATTAGGGGTACATAAGTATAACGTAGGTGGCGGTCGGCTGATTAGGGGTTAAAAAATTTAAATCGAGTGGCGGCGATGTGGGGGGACCTCGGTTTAGGGGTACATAGGTAGTTTATGGGTGTTAGTGTACTTTAGAGTACAGTAGTTAAGAGCTTTATGAACCGGCGTTAGCCCAGAAAGCTCTTAACTCCTGCTATTTTCCTGCGGATGGAGTTTTGTCGTTAGAGCTCTAACGCTCACTTCAGAAACGACTCTAAATACCGGCGTTAGAAAGATCCCATTGAAAAGATAGGATACGCAATTGACGTAAGGGGATCTGCGGTATGGAAAAGTTGCGGCTGAAAAGTGAGCGTTAGACCCTTTAATCACTGACTCCAAATACCGGCGGTAGCCTAAAACCAGCGTTAGGAGCCTCTAACGCTGGTTTTCACGGCTAACGCCAAACTCCAAATCTAGGCCAGAGTGATTTATTCTGCATTACTTAAAGAAACAGTCAAGTCAACATTTAAACTTTCATGATTCATATAGTGCAGGCAATTTTAAACAACTTTCCAATTTACTTTAATCATCAAATTTTATTTTTTCCCTTGGTATTCATTGTTGAAAGCTAAATGTAGGCAGGGTCAGTGACGTGCAGTGACGTCAGAGGCTGGTGAGGCACTGGCTCTGATATGCCTGAGAAACTCATATATGAACACAATATAGGTAGCTTAAATTTACGATTAAATTGGCAGGTTGTACAATGACGATTAGCCTTCATTTTTACTCATTCAACGCAAATGAAAAAATATAGTGCATGGTCTAGTGCAGAACGTTTTTCGCTTTCTGTAATGAGATTGAAACTTTTTCTGCAGGTCACTTTGAAATTAAGTTGTAAACTTAGGCAGTTACACTAATGCAGTGTTTCTCAAGCTGGGGCCTCAAGTAACAGGCCAGGTTTTCATTATAGCTGAATTAGAGCACAGGTGAGCAGAATATTTCTCCTGTGTTCTAGTTCAGCTATAATGAAGACCTGGCCTATTTGGGGTACTTGAGCACCGTCGTTGAGAAACAATGAACTAAAGCACCAGCTCATCTGCAATATGTTGATTAGCTGGAGAATAATGCAGTTTTTAAAGTTTGATACACAGGGATGACACTTAAGTATGAAGTATGTATGAGCAATCCAGTATTTTTCAGTAAAAATGTAATTCACCACTTTGGCCATTACATGGTGGTGATGGACTTGGAGTGAGTTGGAGGCTTGAGGGTGTAAGCCTCCAACTCACTCCAAGTCTAAGAAAATTTAAAAAAGGATATACTGGAAAATTGTGGTATAAGTGCATGAGTGACACTGTAGTAGTTGCTGCCTTATGTAAGGGGCCCAGGTCTGACCGAAAACTCAACATAAGTGCCATATAATTGCCATTATCATTTTTTTTATTTTTTTTTATTGGACTTGGATTGAGTTGGAGTCTTGAGGCACACACAGGGGGCACACAAGGACACACACAGACATACACACAGTGACACACATACACACAGGGGGCACACAAGGACACACACACAAAAACATACACACAGTGACACACACATGATGGCACACAAGGACACACACAGGAGGGCACACAAAAATATACACACAGTGACACACACAGGAGGGCACACAAGGACACACACAAACATACACACAGTGACACACACACAGGATGGCACAAAAAGACACTCAAAAACATACACGGTGACACACACAGGAGGGCACACAAGGACACACACACAGGAGGGCACACAAGGACACACACAAACATACACACAGTGACACACACATAGGAGGGCATAAAATGACACACACAAACATTCACACAGTGACACACACACAGGAGGGCACACAAGGACACACAAACATACATACAGTGACACACACAGGAGGGTACACAAGGACACACACATACACACAGTAGGGCACACAAGGACACAAACATACACACAGTAGGGCACACAAGGACACACAAACATACATAAAGTGACACACACAGGAGTGCACACAAGGACACACACAGACATACACACAGTAGGGCACACAAACATACACATAGTGACACACACACACACGGTGACACATACACACAGGAGGGCACACAAGGACACACACAATCATACTCATAGTGACACACACACACACACTGTGACACAAACACAGAGGAGGGCACTTTAAGTGCTATAATCAGAGCCCTGGACCCTGCCATAGAAATGCAATATTTACAAACACAGATTGACACTGCTAAAAAAATCCTTACCTCCTCTAATTGACAATCAGCCATTCCACTGTCTGGAACACATGCTCACACTGTTGTTAACTGCAGCTCATCTTGTTTGTCGACTGAACGGTGCTCTTCAGCACAATCTGCTGGCTACCATCATTAAAAAGTCCAGCATTTAAAAAAAAAAAAAAAAAAAAGCTTTTAACTGTTGCGCTCTGGTAGGTGGAGAGAAGGCACACCGGGCAGATGGGAATGCCCACATCAGACTCTGTCTTCACTGTAAATATGATGGCAGATTGGATCAGTAGCTCTAAAATGTTGAAAAGCTCAAACTTGTCTTATTTTTTGTTGGCAGCAAATGTGGTAATTCATTCATCCTAGCTATCTGTAATTCTGTATTAACTTAATACAGATAGCTAGGATGAATGAATTACCGCATCTGCTGCTAACAAAAAATGAGACAGAGCAAGTTTGAGCTTTTCAACTTTTTAGAGTGACTGATTGCAATCACAGCTGGTGCCAATGCAAGTTGCAAACAACAAGAGTCCTGTACCTACAGACAGTTACAGGCGTCCTGCCGTCCACTGTCCTCCAGGTCCCTGGTTTAGGGCAGTCAGTCAGACAGCACTGATCTGTGCAGGTGTATGCTAATTCCTAAGCCCTTAAAGGCCGCCTCTTTTCTCAGTGCCTTTTGGCAGTTTCTCACAGACGACGTTGATAACATTGTGCTCACTCCTGTGGAGTTATTTATGATTCAGCACTGATTGGCTAAAAGGCATGTCTGTCAAAAGAACTGAGATAAAAGGGCAGCCTGCAAGGTACAAGGTAATCACATAGGTAAAAAGTGTATTAATATAACAGTGTTGGTTATGCAAAACTGGGGAATGGGTAATAAAGGGATTATCTACCTTTTTAAACAATAACAATAAGGTTTAAACCATCTATTCCGTCCTTCTTACTGTCTAATACCTTATCTAGTAAATAAGACACAACACCACTTGTTTGGGAGAAAGAACCGGTCACGGTTCACGTTTATTAAATAAACGCTTTAACTTGTGCCTAAGCGTCCTTCAAATTACCCTTAGGCACTTGATCAACCTATCAACGAAACTTGGCAACAAGTTAGTGATCCTAAACGTTGGCGGCATCTCACCCTAACCTAGCCCCTACTAGCAGATGGTCAAGGCCCCTTTCGATACCTGCAGCATGACACCCGGCTGTCACGCCCCATGGCACTCAGAGAGAGCTGTGATGTTCAGAGGTCTTCGGTCCCATTGCGAGGGAGAGGACCCCCAGGCCGGCGCCTGGCAGGCATAACCCCTCCCTTTTCCAGGACCGTCACTCTTCTCTCCTTGTGCCCGCTCCCCAGGGCATTGACCACCCGCCAGCTGAGGCATGTCCAACCAGCCTGGTAAGGCACCCCCTGCCAGCCGAATCGTACAACTCAACCGCAGGGGTGGATGGCTACATTAAAGGCTCGGTCTTACTGTGGGCTAGCTCAATTAAACCCACCCCTGCCGAGCCAACTCACCATACACAGCCGCATCGTAGCCGCCAATCTCTTCATCCAGGGACGGGTGGGCGGGGAAACCTTCTCCTTGAAGTCTGGAAACCGAAAGAGGCTGATCTCACTGTTGCAGGACCCTATAAAGGTAAGAAACAGACACCTCCTCTCCACTTTGCAACATTGTAACAACACCATTTAGCATTACTCCAGACTTCAAGTTTGTAAACCCTTAATTTTGTTCCAGGCCCACTAGAGGGCCCTCCACTACCATAAGGTTTAAACCATCTATTCCGTCCTTCTTACTGTCTAATACCTTATCTAGTAAATAAGACACAACACCACTTGTTTGGGAGAAAGAACCGGTCACGGTTCACGTTTATTAAATAAACGCTTTAACTTGTGCCTAAGCGTCCTTCAAATTACCCTTAGGCACTTGATCAACCTATCAACGAAACTTGGCAACAAGTTCGTGATCCTAAACGTTGGCGGCATCTCACCCTAACCTAGCCCCTACTAGCAGATGGTCAAGGCCCCTTTCGATACCTGCAGCGTGACACCCGGCTGTCACGCCCCATGGCACTCAGAGAGAGCTGTGATGTTCAGAGGTCTTCGGTCCCATTGCGAGGGAGAGGACCCCCAGGCCGGCGCCTGGCAGGCATAAACCCCTCCCTTTTCCAGGACCGTCACTCTTCTCTCCTTGTGCCCGCTCCCCAGGGCATTGACCACCCGCCACAAGAGCCAGGCAAACTCTTGCCGCCAAACCAAACCAACAGGAACCCAGTAATTAACCATAATTTAACAAACATAACAATAACAATATAACGATTTAACAGATTGCAACACCAACCATTTCAGCACTCATATTAATGAATAACCCCCAACAATGCTCCCCTGACGTCCCTTAGGAACATATCCAACCCTACGTCCGTAAGGTGTACTCCATCTGGCCTAAATAGGTCCCTTTTGTCGGCCGTTATCGTTTTGTGCCTAACCACGAAACCCCCAATGCCCGTGACCGCTCTTCCCATCTCCCTGTTCACCTTCTTGCGCACATTATATGCAGCCCTCTGTGTGACAATGTGCCGCCAGTGCAGTCGAGCAACTACATTTGACCACCCCAAAGTCACACCCTGCAACCAAGTGTGCATCCATTGCACATCCGCTGTCATTCTCTTGATCAAATCCAGCGCGGGCAATGCCCCCAAGTCATTTCCCCCGAGGTGCAGCACTAAAATGTTAGGCCGCCCCCACCTTTTATGCGCCTCCTGTAAGAGTGCCGGCAAGTCGGCCCATGACAATCCCCTGTGCCCTAACCACCGGAAGCTTGCCTTGGACGTTGGGAATCCAAGTTGCTGTCCCTCCGGCGATCACAACGCCCTGAGATGAGCCCAATGGATGTATGAATGGCCTACTATCCATACACGAACCGGAGGCGCTTTCACCTTCTCAACACCTGATGAAACAGAGTACACCACCATGAACAAAATGCCCCTGCACAGCCTGGGTCCCCCAAGAAAAAACCCCCTTCCTTGGAATAATGACCCTCAACATGCCTGCGCTCTAGCATTGCCCTTTTGCCGGTCTAATATACGTTTTATACTGGGAGGATTTCCATCTACCCAAGCGCTTAATCTCCGCCACCGCAACTCCTTTTTAAGCTGCGTTGGTCGCTGCGCCTATTCTAAAAGAATGCGGGGCGATCCTGCTCAGATCCAGCCCTGCATGTTTAGCCGTTTTTGCCAGTACCTGGCGGAATTGAAAGACCGATAGGGCCAAACCGTCCTCATGTATCAGGAGCAGTTGCCCTCCCTCCGGCCTCACCTTAAGGTATTGCTCCACACAAAACACCGGGCAGCAATCCTCAAACTCCTGTCGTTCTAGGGGTAACCATGCCCCCACACCCTCCTGGTCCGTCTTGGACCTGGGTACAAACAGCAGAAGCCCCCCGTCCGTCACACGGACGTGCTCTAACTGTATTCCACCGCGGCCCTTATCTTTGGCCGACGCCACAAGTTCCCCCACCCTGAGCGTTTTAAAAAGAAGCCTCTCATAATCTGAGGTGCAAACTTTTGTCACGCCCTTTGCCAATGCCCTCAGTCTCTCCTGGGTAATGGGTTCCCTCCGATCTTTTTCCCGGGGGGCCAACCTGCCCCACCCTTTCAACACCTTCCTTACTAGGAGTGGTCCTCAAAGCCAGGCGCCTTGTTAAAGAAAGCCAACGCGATAGCCTATCGCTCGCGCCAGCCTTACTGACCCCTTCTGACCGCAATAAAGCCAACCAATCTAACACCAGTACTCTAGAAGCCCTTTGTACCTGCACACCTCTGCGTTGACAGAATGCCTCCCAGCAGTCCCAGTGACTCTTATAAGCTGACCATGTCCTTGGCGCCAAGGATGCCTTAACCAAGGCCAGTATGCTCATCCAACCTTCACCAGCTGCCAAAGAGAAGAAGGGCATGTTAACCCCTCCTCTGCCGCCATGGGTGCCGCTGCTCTAAACTGCTCCCATCTAAATCGAGAGAGTGCATCCGCAATAATGTTCTGCACTCCCGGGACGTGTTTGGCGGTAAATTGTATATTGCACTGCAAGCATCGTAACACCAGATGCCGCAGGCAGCATACAACCGCTGGCGATGACGCAGACAGCCTGTTAATGGCGTACACCACACTCAGGTTGTCCGTCCAGAACACCACCTCTCTATTAGCCAATCTATCCCCCCAAATTTCCACAGCCACCACTATCGGGAATAATTCCAAAAGCGTCAGGTTTTTGGTGAGTCCCGCAGCTATCCATTCCCTTGGCCATGAAGCAGCGCTCCATTCACCATCCAGGTATGCTCCATACCCGAAACCCCCCGCTGCATCCGTGTACAAGTTTATTGCCTTGTTTGGTACTTTCCTACCCCTCCATAGGCACACCCCGTTAAAATTCACCAAGAATTTTTCCCATATCTCCAGGTCCTCCCTGACGTCTGCCGAAACGCTTGCCCATTTCGCCAGACCGGTATGGCCTTTCAGAAGGCCCTCCAATCTGCGGTTAAATGCTCTTCTCATCGGGATCACCCTACCCGCAAAATTCAGGAGGCCCAGCAGTGACTGCACCTCTTTTATTGCCACCCTGCTTGCCCCTTTCAGCCTTCGGACCGCATCCAACATCCGAATAACCGTGTCCATGGGCAGCCTGCATTCCGCCTGCACTGTGTCTATTTCTATCCCCAGAAATGTGAGACAGGTGCAAGGCCCCTTCGTTTTGTCGTCCGCAAGCGGCACTCCAAAGCGTGACATCATGTCCTGCATGACTTCCATAAGCCGTTCACACTCCGTGGAACCGGCCCTCCCAACCAGCAAGAAATCGTCCAAGTAGTGTGCCACTGCTCCCCCACTGGAAGCCTTGTACACTACCCAATGCAGGAACGAGCTAAAACACTCGAAGAGGGAACAGGACAATGAGCAGCCCATCTGCAAACACCTGTCCACATAATATTCCCCTTCAAACTTCATGCCCATGAGTCTGAATGCCGAGGGATGCAGCGGCAGTAGGCGGAAGGCCGACTCAATGTCTAGCTTCGCCAACAACGCCCCAGGCCCGCACGCCCTGACCACGGTCAGCACACGATCAAACGATTGATAGTGCACAGAACTCAACACTGGGTCAATTGCGTCGTTAACCGACTCCCCTTTTGGGAAAGAAAGGTGATGTATTAACCTGAACTTCCCTTCCTCTTTCTTGGGCACCACTCCCAATGGGGAGATCACCAGATCTTCCATCTGGCAGGTGGAGAATGGCCCTGACACCCTGCCCAGCGCCACCTCCTTTGCCAACTTTTCCCGAACCACGTGTGGGAATTCGTAGGCCGTTTTCAAATTTCTGTGCACTGGGGAACCCACCACCCGTCCCATGACCGGTATCCGAAAACCCCATTCCAACCCCGACCTCAGCAGCTCAGCTGCCTCTATGTCGGGGTAGTTCGCCAGCCATATCAACATGGCCTTCAACCTAAGCAGGGTTGGTGCCCTTGACTGTAACTCCCGATTTAGGCGGGACTTTGGGCTGCCCCTTGTCCCCTCGCTTTCCGCAATCAGCTCCTGGGTGAGGCCCTGCACAGAACTTGCAGATGTGACGAAAGGAGCAGCTGCTCCCCCTATCACACTGCCTATCCTGGAATTTCCAGCATTCCCTCCCCTTCCTGCCCAGCCGCAGCCCTTGGCACGGCGGAGCTTGACGTGACGCCACGGGGGAGGGGGAACCGCCCTCCACTCCCAGTTTGGACCACAAGTGCATATCCTGCATCCCAAAATGCAGTAAGGGGTTCCCTACCATCTTTCTCCTGAAGGCCATGTCGTATTCACGCCATGCACCTTCCTTAAATCTCGTACGGATATCCTCTATGGTATCCTGGTACTTAAACAGGTTGTGCCCCTGCAATGGCCATCTGTCAACATAGCACGCAGCCAGCACACGGAAGCATTTAAGCCATTCCTCATACGTCTCCGGCCTACGCACTTTCTTTGGGCCTGAGCCGTCCGCCACTCTTTCTTTGGCCCTAAACGCGTCTAGAGAGAGCTCAAATACATTAACGTATCTTCCCTCCTGTATCTTTTTAACGACCTTCGCTTTCAAATGACCGTAAAGCGAGTGGACCAAACAGGGGTACGTATCCCCTTGTGCCGCCACTTTACGTGGCACTGATCCCACTTGCGTTATAGTGCCCCCTAAAGATTGCGACCCCTGCAGCTCAAGTGCCTGATCTCTAGCGCCTGCCTTGTCTTTAGCTTGCACCGACGCCATCTTCTTTATCCACCTAAACATCCTGCGCTGACCCTTCCCCACTAATCCGAGATCCTCCCCGCTATCTGATCCTGACTCACTAGAGGATGACCCCGTGTCAGTGTGCATGATGTCTGGTGCATTGCACTCACCCTCGCCTTGAGTCCCAGCTCCAGAATGGGTTGCTTGACTTGCGGCACTCTGTATTCCGCTGGGCCCTGCCACTGCCAGGGCGCTGCTTGGGCTTTATGCCATCTCTGCTGTGCTTGACTGGACCTGTTGAGACAAAACAACTTGGGGGGTACTCTGGTCTGCGAGAGGGACAACAGGTGAAACTCCCTCTCTCTCCTCCCCTGGCCTCCCCCCAACCGACATACCCAGCACATTAGCCACAGCATTCCTAATAATTGCCTCCTGCGCAGCCCCATCCCGGTCGAAACCACTAAACCCAGGCTGGGGCCTCGCAGTATCCCTTGCATGTAGAGCTGCCTCAACAGCTCTCCTGATCATATACTCATCCACCCAACTATGTGTCTGACCCCCACTAGGGATCTGCCCCCTGTCATACTGCGTATCATTCAGCACATCACTCGGTCTCACAACTCCCCCAGCCCTAAAGTGAGAAGTTCCCTCATATACATGCGTCATCCCCGCATGACCCCAACCCCTATGTGGTTCATAACTTATTCCAGTCTCCAATCGACCATATGCCCCCATAGGCCCACCGGCCTCTGGTACTGCATCTGCGCCGTCATACCTCAGGTTCATACCCCCTCTCATGCAAGCTTGTCCCGATGCGACCCCTCTACCAGCGCTCCGTAATGTGCCTCCACTCTCTCTCACAACAATCGCGGGCCTTTGCCCTTCATTGCCTCTATCTGTAACCACCACCTGTGCACTCGTGCTAGGCCGCTCTGAAGGCCTTTCCCCTGAACACACTGATCTGCCTGACACACCTGATGGGCCCGTATGAGGACCGCGATCTACCGCCATGTGCGCATGCGCACTATCAACATGCATAGCCACGTGGGAGCCAACTGCGCCACTCGTTCTCCTTCCGGCACCTGGACCATCAGCCATACTCCTACCCGGTAAGTGGCCCCCACTGCTACCTGCCTGCCCCCCTGGTGACCCGCTCACGACCCGGAGTCCCTCCAAGTTACCTTCGGGGCTCCGGTCACGCAAGCTGGTCCGTTCACCTCCATGTCTTCCCTCAGAATGGTGGCCGCGATCTCCCTCCTCCTCAGAACTCTCGGAGGAGGAGATCTCGCGGGAACCGCCAC
Organism: Bombina bombina; assembly: GCF_027579735.1. Taxonomy (NCBI): domain Eukaryota; kingdom Metazoa; phylum Chordata; class Amphibia; order Anura; family Bombinatoridae; genus Bombina; species Bombina bombina. Next base: position 1,538,726,278 of record NC_069499.1, read on the forward strand.
CCGAAGGGCCAGACTCCGCTGCGCACTCTGCAATGTGGCTGCGCTCTGGGCCTGGTCCCATACCACCGCCGGCCCCCGCGCCAACCACGCCAAGGCCCCGATCCCCCACAGGAGAGCCCCCAGTGAAAGACTGGGCCAAGGCCAGGACTGCCGCCAAGGCCGCCGGCGGCAAGGCCGCAATCTGCCCTGCTAGACTGGCCCCTGCATCCGCTGGGGCCACCGGATTCGACCCCCTCTCAGTTCCCACCATAGAACCCCTCACAGTAGAGATAACCCTGCCTGGCTGTGGCCCAGGGCTGGATGCTACCTCCTTAACCCCACTAGCCTAGGCCTTCCCCTTAGGGCCTGTACCCCCTCCGGTTCCCCCAGCTCTCCCCTTTCCCTTATTAAAACTCCTAGTTGGTGGGGATTTTTGGGGAATGGGAGGTACCACATCTTCTGATTCAGGCTCCTGTCTTTGCTTTGCAGGTCCTTTTTTCCTCGCAGCCATCTCCACCACCTCCCTGTAACACTTGGGAGGAACAGATCTTCTCTTGGATCTCTCCATGCTTAACTTCAAGAACCTTCAGCCAACTTCAGAAACCTTCTCCTTGAAGTCTGGAAACCGAAAGAGGCTGATCTCACTGTTGCAGGACCCTATAAAGGTAAGAAACAGACACCTCCTCTCCACTTTGCAACATTGTAACAACACCATTTAGCATTACTCCAGACTTCAATTTGGTAAACCCTTAATTTTGTTCCAGGCCCACTAGAGGGCCCTCCACTACCATATTGGTGTAGATCGTCCCTTTTCAAAGCCTACCATGTACAATCCATTTTTATTCCACATTATCTGATGATATTGGTGATATTGCAAAGATAAACACTGTGGGGGACTTTAAAGGGACTCCGTCATCAAAAATATTATTTTGTAATTCAGTTAAATACATTTATTGAATAATTAATTTGTTGTTTAAAATTAATTTCCATGAAAGTATTTTGAGTAATTTCATGTCAAAGTGCTGTCTTGGGGGCAACCATTTTATAAAATGTATTTGTCAAATTCAAACAATAGGCAGTACATATTACCTTAGTATATGTAATAAAAGGGCAGCTGATGCTAAAACCTTCCATCCACCTTACATTATTATTTTTTCCTCTGTTGTTATATTAACTGTGAGCTGTGCTAACCATCAGGTTCAGAATACATAAACATGTTAGGATTCTAACTAGTATTTTTATTTCTTTGAGAGGACTATATATATATATGTGTGTGTGTGTGTGTGTAAAAAATAAAAAAGTTTTCAGAGGGGGTGCAGTTCAGGGTATCTGATCTGATGCATAATGTGCGTATGTGACAGAGCTTTAGGGTCTAATTTGAGGTCTCTTCTGTGCATTTGACTAACAAGTAATACAGGGTCAGGAGTCTAAGCACTAATCTCATGTGTTTTGTAGATGTCAGTGGGGCCATAGGGGCAGGGGGTCTTTATATGGAGATATGACTCTCAGAGAGGCTGCAGGGCAATGAAATATCATGTTTTTGTAGCTATAGGGCTGGAGCAGTACTAGTAAAAGTCCAGTGTGCTGAGGGAGGGAAAGAGTTTGATGCATAGCATAACAGAAAGTGAGAGACTGTAGAGTTATGTGCATGTCCCTTTAAGTTTACACTGTATAGTAAGCATAGGCAAACTTGTGTATATGGTAATTAATTATCTTCTGCCAAAAGCAATGTTTATTTGTTTTTTTTCCTTCAAAATGTGCCTTTCACATGGGGGTCTCCACACTCCTTGGTCTGATAATAGACAAGGAGGTGGTGTTGGAATTTTACTTTCCTCTCATTGCACCTTTCAACAAATACAGCCCTTCTCTTCCCTCACATTTTCTTAATTCGAAACACACATGATTCACTTATTCTCTGCAGTCATATACCGCCCCCTGGCTCCTCAACTCTATTTCTAGATCACTTTGCTCAGATACCCCTGCCCTCATTGTTGGTGTCTTCAACCTCCCTGTTGATAATCCCACTGCCTCCTCTGCAAAACAGCTTCTGCAACTCACTTCCTCTTTTGGCCTGTCACAATGGACTGACTCTCCCACTCACAAGGATGGTTACTCCCTTGATCTGATTTTCAGCTATCGATGCACTCTCAAACTTAACTAACTCACATTTTCCTGTTTCTGACCATCACCTCCTCACTTGTAACATCACTTCCCTCCCTACAACTCTTCCTCCTTCTATCCCTCACACCAAACTTCACAGAAGAATCAAGTCATTAGATTAGCAACAGCTTGAAAGCTCTCTCAAACCTCTCCTCTCTTCCATCCCCTCCTTTTCCTGCCCTAATAAATCTATCTGCCACTACAACTCCACCCTTACATCGGTCCTTGACAATCTGGCCCCACCTACCATAGCTCGGAAATCATACACTCATCCTCAGCCCTGGCATACTCCTCTGACATGGTACCTACGCAGATGTTCCCGTGCTGCTGAGCGACATTGGAGGAAATCTCGGAGTTCAGCTGACTTTCTTCACTATAAGTTCATCTTGAACTCTTACTATTCTGCCCTTAATCTATATAAACAACATTACTTCTCTATTCTTATCTCTACTCTTTCTTCAAACCCAAAATGTCTGTTCTCCACAATCAATACTCTTCTCCGCCCACCCTCACCTCCCACTACAACTTTTCTCTCAGCTCAAGATTTTGCCAGCTACTTCAACAACAAAATTGACTCCATCAGAACTGAAATCGGCTTGCAACATACTACCGGTCTCACACCCCCCCAAAAGCTCACAATCATCCAAAACCCACAAAGCCAAAAATTTAGCTCTTTTACCCCTGTTACAGAGGAAGAAGTTTCTGCCATTATACTATCCTCTCACCTCACTACCTGTCCCCTCGATCCATCTCCTCACAGCTACTCCCCTCCCTCTCTTCTACACTTACCCCTATACTCACATACATCTTGAACCTCTCCCTCAGCAGTGGTATATCTCTTAAACATGCACTGGTCACACCTATCCTCAAAAACCTTCTCTCGATCCAACCTCCCCATCCAACTACCGCACTATTTCCCTACTCCCTCTTGCCTCAAAGCTTCTTGAAAAGGTAGTATATGCACGTCTATCCCATTTTCTTACATTAAACTCCCTCCTTGACCCACTGCAATCTGGATTTTGCCCCCTACACTCCACAGAGACAGCAATTGTTAAGGTCATCAATGACCTACTTACAGCAAAATCCAAAGGCCACTTATCTCTACTTATCTTCCTTGATCTATCTGCAGCCTTTGATACTGTTGACCATCCTCTTTTGCTCCAAACCCTCCATTCTTTCGGCATCTGCGACACAGCTATCTCATGGTTCTCTTCCTATCTGTCTAACCGTACCTTTAGTGTAGCCTTCTCTGGGGCCTCCTCTGCCTCGTTACCTCTTTCTGTTTGGGTACCGCAAGGCTCTGTCTCTGTCCTCAGTCCCCTCCTCTTCTCAATCCACACGTCCTCATTAGGTTCCTTAAAGTCCCACAATTTTCATTATCATTTGTATGCCAACGAAACCCAAATCTACCTCTCTGCACCCGAACTATCTCCTTCCTTGCTAACCCGTGTCATTAACTGTCTCTGTCATATCTCATCTTGGATGTCCTCTCACTACCTCAAGCTAAATCTCTCCAAAACTGAGCTCCTTATTTCCCCCCCTTCTTCCAAAATCTCCCCCCCAATTTCTCTATAACTGTTGATAACTCCATCATTACCCCAACCCCACATGCCCAATGTCTTGGGGTCATAATTGACTCAGATCTATCTTTCACTCCTCACATTCAGTCCTTGGCTAAAGCCTGCCACTTCCACCTTAAAAACATCTCTAAAAATAGACATTTCCTTACACAAGACACAACTAAGATTTTAATCCACTCTCTCATCCTTTCCCGCCTCGACTACTGCAACTCCATCCCCTCTGGTCTCCCTAGCTGCCGCCTAGCTCCTTTACAATCCATAATGAATGCCTCTGCCAGGCTCATCTTATACATCAATCTTCATCTGCTGCACCTCTCTGCCAATCCCTTCACTGGCTTCCTCTTGCCTCCAGGATTAAACACAAAATTCTCACTCTGACACACAAAGCCCTAAACTGCACTGCTCCCCTCTCAAACCTTGTCTCCAGATACTCTCCCTCCCATCTCCTTCCCTCCACTCATGATCTCCTATTCTCTTCCTCTCTTGTTACCTCCTCACATTCCCATTTACAAGATTTTTCCAGACTGTCTCCCATCTTATGGAACTCTCTGCCTTGCTCCACAAGCCTCTCCCCTAGTTTTCAAAGCTTCAAGCGCTCCCTGAAGACTCTACTATTCAGGGATGCATACAACCTACACTAACCTTCCCATCTCCACTGCTATCCCCTTAAACCCCATAGCACGTAAGTCTATGAGCCCAGCTGCTTGTAGTTCACAATTATAAAAGCTGACTACAACAGTGCAACTCTCGGCAGGGCCCTGTACCCACTTGACCCCCTGTAAATGTTTTTTTGTATACCACCTATGTTCATAGCACTGCGGAATCTGTTGGATCTCTACAAATACCTGATAATAATAATAATAACTCTAGTGAGTGTGTCTTTGCATAGTAATATCCATTAGTCCCCCATTTTTCGTCCTATGAAAATACTTTTGAATATGGACAACAAAACAATTTAGCAACTTTATTAGACAGCAGTATCCTTTCTGAATGCAGGTTCAGGTGACTAGCAATGTCACAGGTGGTCAGTTCACAGAAGAGTTCTCACAGTTGATACAGGAACCTTTCACTGACTTGACGTGCACACTCTCCAGAGTGTGCCTGAGGCTTAGATGTAGAGAAGCTGTGGAGTTCAAGTAAGGACTAAAACAAAGGAAGTCTGTGTTAAACATGTGTGTGTCCCCTTTTTGGGCTGATAACTGGATTCCTCAGCACCAGATAGGGAGACATAGGTGGCACAAGAGTATATATCTGTAGGGGCAGGAGTTAAAGTCAAGCAAGCAAAGTAGGCAATTGTAGCTGGAAGTGAGTCACTCAGTGACTGAAAAGTTGAGGCAGTAACAACAACCAAACAAGTAAACCTTTATTCATCATCACCTTAATCAATAGCTCCCAAACAAAGATGCTCCATGAAGATAGCGTGATCTCTTGCACTTCCCACAAGAGATTCTGGAAACCATCTGTGCCTTTGTTACACATTGTCCTCATCGGACCTCTGCAGCAAGACACTGACAGCAACAACCACATAGACAATCACAAGCAACCAATACAGGATCCCCATTAGCAGCTAAAATAAATTTGAAAGCCTTGAGATTTTGCAAAGCAACCATTTTATTTTGGGTTTGTGTTTGTTCCTGGTTTAACTTTTCAATACTGTTAGTTGGATGATTTAGAACCCAATCTATATATGTTGCAAGGTCATTATGTTTCTGAGCTTGTCGTATAAACCTATAAAAATTTAAAAAGAAACCACCTTCTTTCATCATCTCAAGTACTGAACTGAAGCTGTAAGAGGGATTAACCTTCTCTTTCTAAGTATCCCATTTTACCTAGTTTGTCCATCTATCTAATTGCACTCATTATATTTCCTAAATAACAATTCTTATACTACCTTCAATATAAGTTATCTGCTTGTTCTGCAAGGGTATAAGTGCATATAACATTTAAACCAAACTAGGGAGTACTTGTATGATTTTACCCTTTGTACTAGAAAAGTGCGCTTGAACCATTCCATTGAGGATTTAGTATACTGTTCAAGCTACAGCTTCTGGTCTTCTGCATTATCAGATAGCTCACATATACCCTTACATAGTTATCTATACAGTCTCCAGTTCCTCTTACATGTATTGGTCTCCCAACCTTTATTATTACAGAATAATTAGCTTAGGCAAGAGCTTGGGGTTTACATAAATATTGTTAAATCTGGACATGAGATAATACTTGTCAAGGGCATTTCTTTGGCTTATTTTTTTATTTTTAATACATTTACTTACTCATTTATCACTATAGCTGTGACTAAATATTTACTGTAGTGTTTGTTACCAAGAAAATGTAATATTTTTTTTTCCTGTGGCTCCAAATAATATTTCTTTCCGAATTATTTTTTACTTACGGTATATCTGCATCCAACTTTCAAGGGAGTGCACCCTGAAATCTTCTTTCTGTTGGCTGTACAGCATTGGCTATATAGAAAATACTTTAAAATATTCATTAGTTTTCTAAAATACAGCACCAAAATATCATCCTGCAAATACAAAAAGTTTTATTAAATCAAGCAATCAGATTACACCTTCCCCTTTTTTTTCTTTCTACGAGACACATCTTGTGTCATAAGAACAATATATGGTAACACGTTAAAGTGAAGTTAGTAAAACTGTCTGCCATGGTTTGGTTGCCCCTTGTTTTATACACGGGTCTTACTCTTCTATAGGTCATATAAATAAATATCATATCATGTCAACAGATAAAGAAACTGCCTTTGTCACATCTGGTAACATTTATTGTACTATATTGCAGCACTGCATGTGTAGCAGTAATGCCAGTAAATACAACTACTTTAGTGTATGACCATCTTAATTATTTTAACAAAAGAACAGACCGCAAGCTTAATATTTAGAATAAGGATCATCTAAAGGAAGCTATTAATTGCACAACCTTAAAATCTGTTCAATGCAAAATGCATATCTAACACAAATAACCCTTCTCTGAAAAATTGCTCAAGACAACTATATACTAAACATATTAAACATATTATATAGTTTGGCTTTACATAAACCTTTCACAAACACAATTTACTCAGCCAGAATGAGCATCAAATACAACACTCATTATAAACACTTAATAAATACACCAGAGCCTACAGTAAATAAACTACCAGCATTTTGTACTTGAAAAAATAATTTGTGACCTAATGAAACAAAAATATAGTTCCTCATATCTTTTACATGGCACCTGTTTGAAAAGTGGAATGATAATTTTTAACACACACAGTATAGAGGAAAGATAACAGTGAAATTAATCTATTTGAAGTCTACAAAAAAAGGTACAATTGTTGATCTTGATTTTTCAAATTTATATATCTTTAGGACATTTCTTACAAGTATAAACTGCAAAATTTCAAGTAAATTCTTTAAGCGCTTATTGAGATATATTGATTTGATTTTTTTTTACAAACTTTCATTTGGGTTAACATTGCCTTTGCTATTGTTTTTGAATGAAATATCACATTAACCCCTTAGTGGCCAGACCATTTTTCAATTTTCTTACTATTAAGGACCAGGGCTGTTTTTACATTTCTGGTTTGTTTGTGTTTAGCTGTAATTTTCCTCTTACTCATTTACTGTACCCACACATATTATAAACCGTTTTTCTCGCCATTATATTGACTTTTTAAAGTTCCCATTATTTTCATCATATCATATAATTTACTATAAAAAAATTATAAAATATGATGAAAAAATTGAATTTTTTTTTTCTTCTAACTTTGACCCCCCAAATCTGTTAAACATTTACAACCACCAAAAAACACCCATGCTAAATAGTTTCTACATGTTGTCCTGAGTTTAGAAATACCCAATACCCAATGAAATACCCAATGTTTACCCCCCTTAGTCCCTTAGAGGACTGGGAATTTCAGACTATAACTTCCCCAAAAGACCAGAGTATTTTTAGCATTTTTGCTATAACTCTATTTAAACAGAAATAGAGCCTTTTTAACATTTTCCTTTCAAAATCATATATATATATTTTTCTCTTGTTAAGTGTATCCAGTCCACGGATCATCCATTACTTGTGGGATATATTCCCTTCCCAACAGGAAGTTGCAAGAGGATCACCCACAGCAGAGCTGCTATATAGCTCCTCCCCTCACCTGTCATATCCAGTCATTCTCTTGCAACCCTCAACATAGATGGAGGTCGTGAGAGGACTGTGGTGTTTATACTTAGTTTATTTCTTCAATCAAAAGTTTGTTATTTTAAATGGCACCAGAGTGTGTTGTTTTTTCTCAGGCAGTATTTGGAAGAAGAATCTGCCTGCGTTTTCTATGATCTTAGCAGAAGTAACTAAGATCCACTTGCTGTTCTCACACATTCTGAGGAGTGAGGTACTTCAGAGGGGGAATGGCGTGCAGGTTTTCCTGCAAATTAGGTATGTGCAGTAAAATATTTTTCTAAGGAATGGAATTGACTAAGAAAATGCTGCTGATACCGAAGTAATGTAAGTAAAGCCTTAAATGCAGTGAAAGCGACTGGTATTAGGCTTATTAATAGAGATATATACTCTCAAAAAAAATGTGTTTTAAAACGTTTGCTGGCATGCTTAATCGTTTTTTAACGTACATTTGGTGATAAAACTTATTGGGGCATAATTTTTCAACATGGCTGGCTTAATTTCTGCATAGAAACAGTTAACTGAGGCTTCCCACTGTTGTAATATGAGTGGGAGGGGCCTATTTTAGCGCTTTTTTGCGCAGTCAAAATTCAGACTCAGACTTCCTGCTTCTTCTTGCATGATCCAGGACTTCTCTAGAGGGCTCAAAAGGCTTCAAAAGTCATATTGAGGGAGGTAAAAAGTCACAATAGAGCTGTGGCAGCGTGTGTGACTGTTTTAAAAAACGTTTTTTTCTATTGTTAGTCCGTTTTGGGTATTAAGGGGTTAATCATCCATTTGCAAGTGGGTGCAATGCTCTGCTAACTTAATACATACACTGTGAAAATTTGGTTGGTATAACTGCTTTGGTTCACTGTTATTTCAACTTGGGACAGGTTTTGTGCTTCTTAAAGGCGCAGTAGCGTTTTTTATATTGCTTGTAAACTTGTTGTAAAGTGTTTTTCAAACTTGCTAGTCTTATTGCTAGTCTGTTTAAACATGTCTGACATAGATGAATCTACTTGTTCATTATGTTTGAAAGCCAGTGTGGAGCACCATAGGAATATGTGTACTAAATGTATTGATTTCACTTTAAATAATAAAGATCAGTCTTTATCTATAAAAGAATTATCACCAGACGACGAGGGGGAAGTTATGCCAACTAACTCTCCTCACGTGTCAGTACATTCGCCTCCCGCTCAGGGGGCGCACGCTAATATGGCGCCAAGTACATCAGGGACGCCCATAGCAATTACTTTACAGGACATGGCTACAATCATGAATAATACCCTGTCAGAAGTATTATCTATATTGCCGGACTTGAGAGGCAAGCGCGATAGCTCTGGGATTAGGAGAGATGCAGAGCGCGCAGGTGCTGTAAGAGCCATGTCTGATACTGCGTCACAGTTTGCAGAACATGAGGACGGAGAGCTTCATTCTGTAGGTGACGGATCTGATCCGGGGAAACCTGATTCAGAGATCTCTAATTTTAAATTTAAGCTTGAGAACCTCCGTGTATTGCTTGGGGAGGTTTTAGCTGCTCTGAACGACTGTAGCACAGTTGCAATTCCAGAGAAATTGTGTAGGCTGGATAGATACTATGTGGTGCCGGTGTGTACTGATGTCTTTCCTATACCTAAAAGGCTTACAGAAATTATTAGCAAGGAGTGGGATAGACCTGGTGTGCCCTTTTCCCCTCCTCCTATATTTAGAAAAATGTTCCCAATAGACGCCACTACACGGGACTTATGGCAAACGGTCCCTAAGGTGGAGGGAGCAGTTTCTACTTTAGCAAAGCGGACCACTATCCCAGTTGAGGACAGTTGTGCTTTTTCGGATCCAATGGATAAAAAATTAGAAGGTTACCTTAAGAAAATGTTTGTTCAACAAGGTTTTATCCTGCAGCCCCTTGCATGCATTGCGCCTGTCACTGCTGCTGCGGCATTCTGGTTTGAGTCTCTGGAAGAGGCCATTCACACAGCTCCATTGGATGAAATTATGGACAAGCTTAAATCACTTAAGCTAGCTAACTCATTTGTTTCTGATGCCATTGTACATTTGACTAAACTAACGGCTAAGAATTCCGTATTCGCCATCCAGGCGCGGAGGGCGCTATGGCTTAAATCCTGGTCAGCTGACGTGACTTCTAAATCTAAATTACTTAATATTCCTTTCAAGGGGCAGACCTTATTTGGGCCCGGCTTGAAGGAAATTATTGCTGACATTACTGGAGGTAAGGGTCATACCCTTCCTCAGGACAGGGCCAAATCAAAGGCCAAACAGTCTAATTTTCGTGCCTTTTCGAAATTTCAAGGCAGGAGCAGCATCAACTTCCTCCGCTCCAAAACAGGAAGGAACTGTTGCTCATTCCAGACAGGCCTGGAAACCTAACCAGTCCTGGAACAAGGGCAAGCAGGCCAGAAAACCTGCTGCTGCCCCCAAGACAGCATGAAGGAACGGCCCCCTATCCGGAAACGGATCTAGTGGGGGGCAGACTTTCTCTCTTCGCCCAGGCGTGGGCAAGAGATGTCCAGGATCACTGGGCGTTGGAGATCATATCGCAGGGATATCTTCTGGATTTCAAGGCTTCACCTCCTCAAGGGAGATTTCATCTTTCAAGGTTATCAGAAAACCAGATAAAGAAAGAGGCATTCCTAAGCTGTGTTCAAAACCTCCTAGTAATGGGAGTGATCCATCCAGTTCCGCGGACGGAACAAGGACAGGGTTTTTATTCAAACCTGTTTGTGGTTCCAAAGAAAGAAGGAACCTTCAGACCAATCTTGGATCTAAAGATCTTAAACAAATTCCTCAGAGTTCCATCGTTCAAAATGGAAACTATTCAGACCATCCTACCAATGATCCAAGAGGGTCAGTACATGACCACAGTGGATTTAAAGGATGCCTACCTTCACATACCGATTCACAAAGATCATCATCATATTCTAAGGTTTGCCTTTCTAGACAGGCATTACCAGTTTGTAGCTCTTCCCTTTGGGTTGGCCACAGCCCCAAGAATTTTTACAAAGGTTCTGGGCTCACTTTTGGCGGTTCTAAGACCGCGAGGCATAGCGGTGGCTCCTTATCTAGACGACATCCTGATACAGGCGTCAAGCTTTCAAATTGCCAAGTCCCATACAGAGATAGTTCTGACCTTTCTGAGGACGCACGGGGGGAAAGTGAACGTGGAAAAGAGTTCTCTTGTCCCCAAGCACAAGAGTCTCCTTCATAGGGACTCTTATAGATTCTGTAGAGATGAAAATTTACCTGACGGAGTCCAGGTTAGCAAAACTTCTAAATGCTTGCCGTGTCCTTCATTCCATCCCACGCCCGTCAGTGGCTCAGTGCATGGAAGTAATCGGCTTAATGGTAGCGGCAATGGACATAGTGCCATTTGCGCGCCTGCATCTCAGACCGCTGCAATTATGCATGCTACGTCAGTGGAATGGGGATTACTCAGATTTGTCCCCTCTACTAAATCTGGATCAAGAGACCAGAGATTCTCTTCTCTGGTGGCTATCTCGGGTCCATCTTTCCAAGGGTATGACCTTTCGCAGGCCAGATTGGACGATTGTAACAACAGATGCCAGCCTTTTAGGTTGGGGCGCAGTCTGGAACTCCCTGAAGGCTCAGGGATCGTGGACTCAGGAGGAGAAACTCCTCCCAATAAATATTCTGGAGTTAAGAGCAATATTCAATGCTCTTCTAGCTTGGCCTCAGTTAGCAACACTGAGGTTCATCAGATTTCAGTCGGACAACATCACGACTGTGGCTTACATCAACCATCAAGGGGGAACCAGGAGTTCCCAAGCGATGTTAGAAGTCTCAAAGATAATTCGCTGGGCAGAGTCTCACTCTTGCCACTTATCAGCGATCCACATCCCAGGCGTGGAGAACTGGGAGGCGGATTTTCTAAGTCGTCAGACTTTTCATCCGGGGGAGTGGGAACTCCATCCGGAGGTGTTTGCTCAACTGGTCCATCGCTGGGGCAAACCAGAACTGGATCTCATGGCGTCTCGCCAGAACGCCAAGCTTCCTTGTTACGGATCCAGGTCCAGGGACCCGGGAGCGATGCTGATAGATGCTCTAGCAGCTCCTTGGTTCTTCAACCTGGCTTATGTGTTTCCACCGTTTCCTCTGCTCCCTTGACAGATTGCCAAGATCAAACAGGAGAGAGCATCAGTGATTCTGATAGCGCCTGCGTGGCCACGCAGGACCTGGTATGCAGACCTAGTGGACATGTCATCCTGTCCACCATGGACTCTACCTCTGAGACAAGACCTTCTAATACAAGGTCCTTTCAATCATCCAAATCTAATTTCTCTGAGACTGACTGCATGGAGATTGAACGCTTGATTCTATCAAAGCGTGGCTTCTCCGAGTCAGTTATTGATACCTTAATACAGGCACGAAAGCCTGTTACCAGGAAAATCTACCATAAGATATGGCGTAAATACCTTTATTGGTGCGAATCCAAGAGTTACTCATGGAGTAAGGTTAGGATTCCTAGAATATTGTCCTTTCTCCAAGAGGGTTTGGAAAAAGGCTTATCAGCTAGTTCGTTAAAAGGACAGATCTCTGCTCTATCCATTCTTTTGCACAAGCGTCTGGCAGAAGTTCCAGACGTCCAGGCTTTTTGTCAGGCTTTGGTTAGGATTAAGCCTGTGTTTAAAACTGTTGCTCCTCCGTGGAGCTTAAACTTGGTTCTTGAAGTTCTTCAAGGAGTTCCGTTTGAACCCCTTCATTCCATTGATATTAAACTTTTATCTTGGAAAGTTCTGTTTTTGATGGCTATTTCCTCGGAGTTATCTGCCTTACATTGTGATTCTCCTTATCTGATTTTTCATTCAGACAAGGTAGTTCTGCGTACCAAACCTGGGTTTTTACCTAAGGTGGTTTTTAACAGGAATATCAATCAAGAGATTGTTGTCCCATCATTGTGCCCTAATCCTTCTTCAAAGAAGGAACGTCTTTTACATAATCTGGACGTAGTCCGTGCCTTGAAGTTCTACTTACAGGCAACTAAAGATTTTCGTCAAACGCGTAAGTACCCCACCAATAACCCATACCCTCTCAACAATTTACAAAATTCTAACACAAACCCTCCCAGGTCACTTACCCCCTTTTATTGAAAGATGGGAAGAAGAACTAGGTAGAGTAATACTACCACTAACTAGCACCATAATATTCCATAATGTAATTAAATCCTCGATCTCCCTCTCCATGCAGGAAATAAATTTAAAAATCCTCCATAGATGGTACCTTTCCCCAGTCAAATTAAACCGCCTATGCAAAAGCAAATCCCAATGTTGCTGGAGATGCGGCCATAGCTTTGGTAACCTAGCGCACATGTGGTGGTGGTGCAATTCAATCCAAAATTTTTGGAGATCTATAATTGGAGAAATGGAGTCCATACTTGGGATTCAATTCTCGTTGGACCCTATAGTGTGGCTCTTGAACAAACCCCCGAAAATTAAAACCAAACACTGCCTTAAATTATTCTACATAATGTCCAATAGCGGGAGATACCTCCTTGCTAGAAATTGGAGGTCTAGAGAGGCCCCTACCTTGCTCATGTGGCAAAACAGAGTTACGGAATTACTTAATATAGAAGAATTCTATTATCTTAAAAATCTCAAAATGGAAGTATATGCAGAAATGTCCATCTTGTGGGAACAGTACCTTAAGAAATAACGATTCATAGTTTGTTTCTTAATCACTCAACATACGAAGATATGACCCCTAATTTATTACAACCATAGCAGGTGGGATATAGCCTTTGGGCTCAACTACATAGTTTACTAAGTTTTCAATAATTCTTACAATTTTGTCGGCTCCGGTTATCCCAACTCTTCCACTTTATTTTTTTTTTTTTAATTTTTATTTTTTTTATTTTCTCCTCACTATTAGACAGTGTAATCATTCCTTCTCCTCCCATCTCTCTCCCTCTCCTTCACTCCTTCCTTTTCTCTCTTACTTTTAACCCATTACAAGCAAATATGATGTAATTGCATTTTTGGTCACATAAATATCGCTTGTATACTAGTATTTCTCTTTATTGTTAATTACAGTTTATCTCGTAAAACTTTGTCGATTTTTGCTTTGGGAAGCTGCGTCTTCCAACTTTGTACTTCTTTTTTTTTGATAATAAAGTCGACATTTAAAAAAAAAAAAAAAAAAAAAGATTTTCGTCAAACATCTGCCCTGTTTGACGTTTACTCTGGACAGAGGAGAGGTCAAAAAGCTTCGGCAACCTCTCTCTCCTTTTGGCTTCGAAGCATAATACGCTTAGCCTATGAGACTGCTGGACAGCAGCCCCTGAAAGGATTACAGCTCATTCTACTAGATGAATGAGGAAAAAGGAATGCTGAGACTTGAGGTGGATGAAAAGAAGTTTTATTCAGGAGCAGGCTTATCATCAGACACAGGGTAAGCTCCTATCTTACGCGTTTCGCGCATGGGCACATGCGCTTCATCAGAGATAATGGTCTCTGCTGGTCAGGATCCTTATAAAGGTGTGAGTGACCAATCATGGGTGGTGATTTGTTAACCCTTTAGTAGATGTGAATTTTCACAGATTGGTTTTCTATTGATATCGTGCACACCTGGCTTAGTGGTCCTGAGCAGCAGAGTACCCTCTTGAACAGATGGTATGTTAAGCAAATATATAAATACTATGTACTTGTTAGCAAACAATTTTCCAATAATTGACTTTGAAGTTGTTGCAATGCTTCTACTTATGCCTTAAAAATTGGGAAAGGTAATAGCTTGGTGCTTTTAAAAGAGAGCTGCAGATAAAAGTATGTGTGTTTATAGATAGTTATTTTTCCCATTTTTTATAATTATATATGAAATGGGCAGTTGTATAAAAACACAATAAGCTTTGTCTGCTTTTGTCAAAGTGAACCAAAACTGTCACTTGCAGAAAAAAAGGTGTTGTATGTCTCTCTTTAAAATCTCAGCACTGTGTTTCTTTTTTTATTTTAGGAATAGCACAGTTACATGTAAGTATGGTAGACTTTATCTGCTTGTGTTAGAGTGGACAAAAATGGTCACTAGCCGAGAGAAGACATTATGTAACTCTCTATAAAGCCATAGTTATATAACAACTATTATGTAACTTACTATAAAGAAGCAGCAATATGCAGGACATGATTATTCGTTAAAATGATTAATAACATTTCTGGGACATTGAGAAAATATCTAAAAATAGCACTCTATTGGCTATGGTTTCTATATGGAACCCCTAGCTAATGTGATATTGTGTATAATATATTTCACATTGTTTGTTATGAAACTATAAGAAAGACTGAATAGTAGTCTTGATTACAAATGTACTTGTAAATCTAACCCTAAGGAGGAAATATTGGGTTACATTAAATAGTTGGTTCATAACTTGATAGTTTTAACTATGCTAAAATTAGATGGATATGGCTAATGGATAAGTTATGTTAAAAACATTTTCTTATGAAGTATTGTTGGAAAGATTATTTTTTAACTCATTTTTTAATTCCTTTTTTAATTAGTGAGGGATAGGTTATGCTTAAATAAATAAAGCATAGACAATTTTAGCAAACCTTTGGTGGGAACAGAGAGGAGTGAGTTAGAGACTAATAGACTGAACCCTATGTATTGTTGATTTGATTATTACTGGATTCAAAGTAATTTTATCTATGTAATTGGTGAACCTAAGATATGATGTTGTGTATATGAAATGTGTTATTGTTAGTTGTATTTGTTTAATGAAGCAGTATATGGAAGTTATTTATGATATAGAAGTGAAACATACATTACTTACTCTATATATAGATTAACATCATATCTTTTGTTCATACCTTGTGGTGCTCTAGTTTGCAACATGAATATCCAATATACTTCTCTTTTGGATAACATCTTATTTCTGTCACCCCCTAATGGATTATTTGTTATGTGTTCTATGGCTTTGAATGAAAAATGGCTAAGTTTATTATCATGTGTATGAAAGTGTTTTGCCACAGGTGTCCTAGGGAATTCCTCTTCTATTGATAAGAGATGTTCTCTTATACGGTCCTTCAATGGACGTGTCGTGATGCCTATGTATTGTTGTTGGCAATGTGTGCATGTAATTAAATATATTATGTGGGTGGACGTACAGTCCATTCTATCGGTTATTGGATATGATTTATGTGTTTCTGAAGAGCTAAACGTAAAACATTTTTCAGTATATTTGCAACTTTTACATGGTACATGGCCACATCTGTAATTACCTTTGGTGGGGGTTAGCCAATTGGTGGTTGGTAAAGGTTTTTTATGAAATTTATGTGTGATCTTATCACGTATAGTTGGTGCTTTTTTGGCTACAAATCTTATATGTTTTTGTAATTTATTTCTCAAAGTGATATCACTATTGAGAACTGGTAAATATTTCTTGATGATCTTTGTGATGGTATAAAATTGATTGCTATATTTTGTTACAAAGCAAATATCTTCTGTAAATGTGGAGTTTTTGTTGCTACTGCTGATTGTTCCTGTTGTGGTTTTTTTGTTGTTAAATAATGTGGCCCTATCTATCCTTGCTACTTGGGATTTGATTTTAAGAAGCACACTTTTTTTGTAGCCTCTGGATATGAGTCTATTTGTGAGTTCTTCTGCTTGTTTAAAGTATAATTGTAGAGAACTGCAATTTCTTCGCAGTCTTAGATATTGGCCCTTGGGAATGCCTTTTTGCATGTGTGGGGCATGGCAGGAATCTGCTCTAAGTATTGTATTTCTTGACAGGGGTTTTCTGAATGTACTAGTTGTAATCTTCCCTTCATCGTTGTGCTCTAGTGTAAGATCTAAAAAATTGATGGTCTTGTCATTATTTTGGTGGGTGAATGACAGATTGAGTGTATTGTTGTTAAAGAAATCAACGATTTCCTGGACAGTAAGTTCAGTGTTTTTGTTATAGATGAATATCAGGTCATCTATAAACCTGCCATATACTACTACTTTGTCGTCGAGGGCCAGTCCACCCCCAAAGAGATACAGATGTTCAAAATACCCCATATATAAGTTTGCATAGGAGGGGGCGAATTTGGCTCCCATGGCCGTGCCACATTTTTGGAGGTAGTACTGCCCCTCGAAGACAAAGTAGTTGTGTGTGAGAAGGAATCTTGTAAGTTCTTCTAGAAATGTGATAAATTCCTCTGGATAACTGGTGTGTCTCTTTAACATGTATGTAAGGGCTTTAAGGCCTTCCTCATGGGAGATACTAGAATACAGAGCTGATACATCCACACTTAGCCAAGTGTAGTCTTGCTGCCATGTAATGGTTTGGATTTGTTGTATGAGATGTGTGCTGTCTCGTATGTATCCTGGTAGGGACTTAACTATAGGTTGTAGTATGTTGTCTAGCCAATTACCTATCCTTTCGCATAGTGAACCTCTGCTGGCTACAATAGGCCTGCCAGGTGTATCAATAAGAGATTTATGTATCTTCGGTACTATGCGAAAGGTGGGAATGATGGGATATTCTACCAGGCAATGATCTGCTGTTTCATGATTTAGAAACCCTTCCTCTACTGCTGAATCTAACAGTGTATGAAGTTCTTGTTTGTACTTATTGGTAGGATTGTAGGTAAGTTTATGGTATGTCTCTCTGTCATTGAGTTGTCTATATACTTCTCTTCTATAATCTTCAGTATTGAGGATCACAACTGCTCCGCCTTTATCTGCTGAGGTGACTACTATGTCATTGTTGTTACTAAGTGACTTTAGTGCTTGTTGTTCACTGATGGATAAGTTTTGTTTACTCATAAGGTTAGTGATTGTGGTAGAGGCAGACTCTGTGGTGGAGTGCAGACTAGTAAGTTCTAACTCTACAAGATTCTGAAACATTTCTATTGCTTCACTCCTGCTGTGTACTGGGTAAAAATACGATTTAGTGTGTGTTGAAATTTTAGGTTTGGGAATGGGATCATAAGTGCTGACTTCTCTAAGTGTGATCGCTTGCAGTGTAGTTCAGATCACATAGATCAGTAAATTTTAGACCTATAGAGTATGCCTCTCTATGTGGTATGTTTTCTAACAATGTGCAGTTCTCTTGTGTATCTGTAGTGTTTTTTATTTGTGAGAAGTGTTTATATAGAGTGATTTTTCTAACCAGAGCATTAATGTCCAGTATAGTGGAAAACAAATCAAAATTGGTGGAAGGTGCAAAAGATAACCCTTTGTTTAATAAACTAATTTGGGAGCTAGTGAGGGTAGTGCTAGACAGATTGATTACTGATCCTACTTCTTTTGTGTTGTCTTTTTTATTCTGCTTGGGTAGCGTAGTGGTAAATCCTTTTTTGGTGTACTGCTAGTGATGGGTATTTGTACTAATGTTGATAATTTTGGTCTGCCTTCTGGGATTTCATGACTAGTTATTTCTTCATTAGAAGTGTGTGCTTGTGTGTCTTCTGTGGTCAGTGATCCCTCTGTATTGTCTGTGTCGATACTTGAGAATGTAACTCGTTTGGCATTTGGTGTGTGGTTAAAAGTACCTTTTCTTTTGTTTTTATTTTTATTCTTATTTCTATGGTTGTTATGTTGGGAATGGCTCTTTTGTCTATTTGGTCTATCTTTTTGCCATGAATATACGATGTCTAATTCGTAATCTTTTACATCCCTTTGGTACTTGCTCACTTTTCTTTCTGATAGTGTAGAATCTAATTGTTGCATGGTAGTGTCTAATTGTGTTTTGTAATCTGTATATTTCTTTGTCTGTTCAAATGGTTTTAGTGACTCTACAATCTCCTCTATTTGTGCTAGTAAAGAATCCCTCTCTTCTTTTTTATGTTTTAACAGCTGTTTCATCAAGATGATGGAGCAGTTGGTCAAATTATTATTCCATTCATCCATGAAATCCTGGTTATTTAATGCAAAAGAGGGATACTTTTTCATCCTCAGTCCCCTAGGGACTTTTCTTTCATTAATATAGAGTTCTAAGAACTCTATGTCCCACCAAAGGTTGCTTTCTTTGTATTTCTTATTTTCTAAATCCGAAAAGATATTGGTTAAATCCCCCTCCAAAGGTTCATCTGTTCTGGTGGAGTTACCTTTAAGTGCAGTACTCATTATTAGCTTTCTTCTATCTATATCTACTACTCCTGTGAGAATGTTACTTTCAGCCATAATGGTAAGCAAATGTGTCTATATGTATTGGTATACTAGTGTATAAGTAGAGATAAATGGTATTGTTGGGGTAAGCCTGAAAAATTGTGTTTGACTAGAAACTTGGAAGGCTGGAGATCCTGAAAAAGGGATCTTGGGATATGGTTTCTAGGTTAGAAGCTGGCTCACTATGTGTGAGAGTGTGTTCACAATGCAGGTGATAACGATAATTGCTTTAAGATGTTCTAAAGATTGTATGCTTAGTTCAGGGGTGTCCAAACTTTGCTCTCCAGAGGTTTTGGAACTACATTTCCTATGATTCTCAGCCAGCATTTTATCTAGCTGAGCATCATGGGAAATGTAGTTTCAAAACCTCTGGAGAGCAAAGTTTGGACACCCCTGGCTTAGTTGATAAGATATCTTAATTGCAGGTGTGAGTCCTGGGTGAGTAATCGTACATGCAGGGTTACAAGATAGTGAGATTGCTACGTTACACCTTCATTGGTATAAAACTTATATAGTTAAAGGTGAAGGTGTAAATGATGAATTTATGTGATGGTTAAGGCAATTACTAGCATAGGGATGTTGAAACTATGAAACTGGGCTTATTGAATAGTTAGTCAAGAAGGCTGTTAGTACAGAGCTACTATCAAATAGTCCCTCCCCTGCAATGACACCTGTAAAATATGCAATATTTAGGAAACTTGTCAGATATGATACACAATCCTGTCTGATGGATAATAGAACAATACACTATTAGAGCTGTGGCTTCCACCTGGGCCTTTAAAAATGAGGCCTCTGTTGAACAGATTTGCAAGGCTGCGACTTGGTCTTCGCTTCACACTTTTTCAAAATTTTACAAATTTGACACTTTTGCTTCTTCGGAGGCTGTTTTTGGGAGAAAGGTTCTACAGGCAGTGGTTCCTTCCGTTTAAGTTCCTGCCTTGTCCCTCCCATCATCCGTGTACTTAAGCTTTGGTATTGGTATCCCACAAGTAATGGATGATCCGTGGACTGGATACACTTAACAAGAGAAAACATAATTTATGCTTACCTGATAAATTTATTTCTCTTGTAGTGTATCCAGTCCACGGCCCGCCCTGTCCTTTTAAGGCAGGTCCAAATTTTGAATTAAACTACAGTCACCACTGCACCCTATGGTTTCTCCTTTCTCGTCTTGTTTCGGTCGAATGACTGGATATGACAGGTGAGGGGGGGGAGCTATATAGCAGCTCTGCTGTGGGTGATCCTCTTGCAACTTCCTGTTGGGAAGGGAATATATCCCACAAGTAATGGATGATCCGTGGACTGGATACACTACAAGAGAAATAAATTTATCAGGTAAGCATAAATTATGTTTTTTTAGTAGACCAATCCAAAGTATTGATCTAGACCCATTTTGGTATATTTCATGCCACCATTTCACCGCTAAATGTGATCAAATAAAAAAAATTTGTTAACTTTTTTTACAAACTTTAGGTTTCTCACTGAAATTATTTACAAACAGCTTGTGCAATTATGGCAAAAATGGTTGTAAATGCTTCTCTTGGATCCCCTTTGTTCAGAAATAGCAGACTTATATAGCTGTGGCATTGCTTTTTGGTAATTAGAAGGCTGCTAAATGCAGCTGCGCACCACACTTGAATTATGCCCAGCAGTGAAGGGGTTAATTAGGTAGCTTGTAAGGTTAATTTTAGCTTTAGTGAATAGATTACCCTCCCACCTGATACATTCTACCCCATGATCCCTCCTTTATCCCTCCCTGATCCCTTTCAAACAGCTTTCTTCCCTCCCCCACCCCCCAATGGCCCCCATATCTTAAGTACTGGCAGAAAGTTTGCCAGTATGAAAATAAAATGCCTATATATATATATATATATATATATATAAAAACCCATAATCCTCCCCCTCTACCTATTTGCCGCGATCTTAGGTTTGGGCAGCTGTCTGCCACTACCCAGATTGCTACAAATTATACTATTTTTTATTAACCCTTTCACCTTGTAGTTCTTCCTTGTTTGATGTGGTAAATAAAGATTGTATTTATGTGATTTCCTTTAGAAAAAATAAATTAAAAATTAAGCTGAGTCAGCAGACTCTCTATTTGGGGTTCCAGCTCTTGTCATCAAAAATGTTAGGGAGATGGTTCTCATCTTGTTTGTTAGATATGTTACTGTTTCACAAGTTACGTGCCTTACTTTTTGGTTGAATTATTTTGTTATATTATTTGTTATCATATTTACTTTATCCTATTTTGTCTCAATTGCCTCCTTTTAGGCATACTGACCATGTGATCACGTTTTACCTCTGTAATTACCTTGTATCTAAGACTCTGCAGAATGCCAACTTATTTCAGTTCTTTTGACAGACTTGCATCAGTGCTCACTGCTTGGTAAATTCACGTGCATGAGCTCAATGTTATCTATATGAAACACATCAACTAACTCCCTCTAGTGGTGAAAAATTGTCAAAATGCTTTTAGATTGGAGGCTGCCTTCAAGGTCTAAGAAATTAACATATGAACCTCCTATGTTTAGCTTTCAACTAAAAATACCAAGAGAACAAAGCAAAATTGGTGATAAAAGAAAATTTGAAAGTTGTTTAAAATTACATGCCCTATTTGAATCATGAAAGTCATGAAAGAGCCGTAAACCTGATGCACCCAAGCACCCCCGATAAAACGCTTTTAAAGGGACATGAAACCCAATTTTTTTTCTTTCATGATTTAGAAAGAGCATGTAATTTTAAACAACTTTCTAATTTACTTCTATTATCTAATTTGCTTCATTCTCTTGATATCACTTGCTGAAAAGCATATCTAGATATGATCAGTAGCTGCTGATTGGTTGCTGCACATAGAGGCCTTGTGTGATTGGCTCACACATGTGCATTGCTATTTCTTCAACAAAGGATATCTAAAGAATTGAGCAAATTAGATGATAGAAGTAAATTGGAAAGTTGTTTAAAATTGCATGCCCTATCTGAATCATGAAAGTTTAATTTTGACTAGACTGTCCCTTTAACTAGCCTGTATCTGTTAGCGCTCCACTCGTAATCTAGTCCTAAATGTTATTTATTTAAATGTTGCATTCTGAAGATTATATAGTGTGAATCTTTAAAGGTATTATTAAATATTTTTAATATTTTTTTTTTCCAAGAAAGAGAAATAGTTGAAAATATGAGAAATGGAACATTACAGATAGAATTTCACATCTTGGCTTTTTGCAGTTTTGGAAACTTACAGCTGGTATTTTGTGCTGCTGCTTTGGTAATGTACATCCTTACTGTGCTTGGAAATATCATTATTATCACACTAGTATGTCTTGTATCCCAGCTACAGACACCAATGTACTTTTTCCTGTGTAACCTGTCAGTCCAGGATATTATCTATGTCTCTGCCATCTTACCAAAATTAGTGAGTATAACACTTACAGGTGACACCAGTATTTCTTATTTGGGATGTATGTCACAAGTATTTTTGTTTTCATTCTGTGTTCTTTCAGAATTTTTCCTGCTGACCTCCATGGCTTATGATCGCTATGTTGCTATTCGTATACCGCTGCACTATTCTGTTATCATGAATAAAAAGAAATGCGCTCTTTTAGCCTCGACAACCTTGTTCTTTGCTATTTTGAATTCTACAAAATTATGTTCAGTGATATCTAATTATTCCTTCTGCAAATCCCAAGACATTGACCATTTCTTCTGTGATATTAAAACAATGAAAAAGCTTTCCTGCAGCGATACAACAAATCTGCTGAAAATGATAGTAGGTGAAGCTGTCTTTCTTGGATTTATTCCACTTGCACTGATATTTATTTCTTATGTGCGCATTTTATTTACTATCTTAAAAATCCGCACATCAACAGGAAGACGTAAGATATTTTCCAGTTGCTCATCTCATCTTATCTCATCTCACTATTGTTATCATTTTCTTTGGAACTTCATTGAGTTTATACTTGAACCCAGAGTCTGCACATGCTCAAGAAAAAGACAAATTACTCTCCCTGCTGTATGTTGCTGCAGTTCCAATGTTGAATCCTTTAGTGTACAGCTTAAGAAACAAACACGTTGCACATGCCTTTAAAAAACTAACTGGGAAAATAATATCTATTTAATAAATCATATAAACTGGATATAGTACCTGCCGTTGACCCACCTATGCCTTGTGCTGATCTTACTATAACATAGCACTGCTATAGACGTTGCTGCTAAAATTTGAGTTTATTGACACCGTTGCTTGAAGTAATAATAGGTTTTCTGTTATACCTTTTTAACTGTATTTTATATTGCTACTGTAATCTATATTGCAACTGTATTTTATATTGCTACGGTATTTTCCACAAGGGAGACATCCCTTCATTATTCTATTAATTGGATTAAAGTATATTAATAAAAATTTTTTAGTGATATATTTTATGGTTATTAATACAATTATTTAGACCGTACTCTATTACTCCATTGTTTCCTTCTCACGCCCCTTATTCTATATTGTTTTAGGTGTTCATTGGGTTGGCTATATTCTGGGAAGGGTTAGTCTGAAAAGGAGCTGTGTGAGTACATTTCTGTGTGCCCTGTTCTCTGTCTTTTTTAATAAATATTAGCAGCCCTGGTGCTAGGATTTTTTGCTGCACAGGCAAAGACTACCATGAAATGATATACAGAATGTTCTAGTGATTTATTAAACAGCTTTACGTAACTATTTTATCTATAATGATAGGGAAAACATATTTCCATTGTCGCATAAAATTCTTGACTGTTAATAGCTATAATGGTTATTTTCTGTGTGAAAAAAGAACAAGAGCGCAACCTCCGACTCAAGTGTAGTTTTATTAGATTCACAATAAGCGCTAATACAAATGCACTTATGAGAGTTAAAACAATAGTCAGCCTGTCAATACATCAAGTCCGCTGTGTTCCTGCAAGTGAGCCTGAGCCCTTGTTATGGTTCCGTAGTCTTTGTTATAGATTCACCGATCTCAGTGGGACCTCCGTGGGCTGTTTATCACTGCAAGCAATGTCCAAACTGTGTGCTCCTCAACGCGTTTCCCCCAATGCCAGTCGGGCTTTCTCAAGAGGTTAGATTGTGTGATAGCTTCGGCATACGCTGGTTTTTTGGTATAAAAGGAACTGCCCCCTAATACCATATAACCAATCACTCAGTGTAGATTGGTGACGTTGCCGTAGCTGTCAGACAATGTTTCTAACAATATCGAGGCATCACTGCAATATACAGGGTACGTCGCTGGTCCTTAAAGACCAGTTTGTGTAAGACGTACCCTGTACGACTTGAGTCGTTAAGGGGTTATAGAAATAGACCTCAAAGGGAACAAGATCTGTAGTATATTTCCATGTTATAGCTGTAAAGCCTGTGAGCACAGTATAAAAGTCAAAAACATTCACATCTACAAGAACAGGTAGAAAATATGAGCTAAAGGACACCATTCGGTGTAGAAATAAAGGGATATTATATATCCTTCAGTGTTCATGTAAATTACAGTACCTAGGTGAAACAACAAGAACATACAGAGACAGAATAAGAGAACATCTGTATAATATAGAGAAGGGGAAGTTGGAATCTCGTCTGTATGATCATTTTTTAAAAAAGTACATAAAAACAGCACGAAAAACATAATTTGCTGGGCTGTAAAAAAGTAAAAAAGAAGTGGAGAGGTGGGAACTATGAAAAATTATTCTTAGAAAAGAAGCAGAACTTATACATGAATTAGGAACGCTATACCCTGCAGGTCTGAATTCAGAATTTGATTTGACCCCTTTAATTCTGGATTAATTTAATATAATTTATGAATTTTGATCAAATTGGAAGAATTCTATCTAGAACCGTATAGTAACTCTATATATCAAGTACATACAACATCTATCAAATGTTTTTAAAAAAAATATAGCCTATGGTATGTTTTACAGTTAACACCGTGTTATATATGTAGTAAGTTACTTTATTCCTTTTTTTTTATATATATATATTTTTATTGAGGTTCAATGCAGGCATAAATGAACAGAAAACAAAAACCAAGCATAAGAATAATAACATACAAGCTTCATATGATACAAATCCATAAGTACATAGTATATTTCAAAAGGACATTTTAGAGATATAATATACAGATAGAATGCCTATTATTCTTGAGAGCCTCCCAACTGATATAAGAAGCCACTATTGGGCCCCATATATGTGAAAAAGAACATATGGAAGGATATTGCTAGCAATGGAAACCGCTTTTGGATTTCCAGACAAGAACCTCATTTTTTAATTTTGATGAGAATGCACATAGTTATGATCTCTTTCATATGGTATATTTTCTGTTTGAGTGTATGAGATATATAGAATCATTTAGATATATGATATATTTTACGATAGAAAATAATGAATGCTGGTAAATTATACAGTAATGAGATAGAATGAGCTTGCTAAAAGAGGCCCAGACCCTTAATGCATTGCTGAGACTTAGGAGCATATTACCATGTGTTGCCACACAGGAGCAAGTACCTGAGTTGTGTAAAATTACATTTTTGTTGCAATACGTAAAATAGAGGACTATATTCTAAAATACAACCCAAAGCATAAATATACCAGCAAGTAGATAGACTAAAGCCATCCCACTGAGGGCTACCACAACTTCTTTTCATATCAAGTGTGATTAAATGTAAATTCTTAAATAAAAATTGAAGACCAATACAAAATAGAGGTCTCATAGGTCTGTAAATTAAGGATATACCTAATTTATCATACAGTTCAATTAATAGATAACAGCTAGCAAATAAATTGAAAGCCTAAGAATTTGAACATTAGATAGACCACATCAAAGTATACACAAATATTATCTGCAGTTCTGAAAAAATATAAACTCAGCTGAACAAATATTAACATTTTAACCCCCCCAAAAAAACAGCGGCATGCTTAACTGTAGATAATTAGGATCCTAAGTATGAAGTATATAAGGTTCAAATATGCATGGGGAGGTTAATAGTAGTATAAGGCTGTCTATTACAAAGTTAAGTGAGCCAGGTAACTCTTGTGAGATGTAGGTGCGGAATGAGGGGTTATGACTACCTAATGTTGTATGTTGTAATGCTTACTATGCTTCCCACCCCGGCCGCAGGCAGGAAATAGGGACACCCCTAGTGAACACTCTGTATCTCACAGAGTATGTGGTGAATATGCCTACCTATGTGTTTGACTTTGCGACATATAACATACATAATGTCCTATCCAGAATAGCATGAGTCTACAGATCACAAAGTGCTGACTAACCTGTTACAAAAGAAAGCGGCAATGAAAATAAGTTCCAATATAAAGGCTTCTGTTGTAGCTGATAACGCTCAAATATAGACAAAACATAAGTATGGGAATTTAAGGCAAAAAGTCTGCAAACGGCCTTTATATTTAGTCCAGCTACCCAGTGACCAGTGATGTTAATAAAAACTGACCTTAAGGATATATTAAAACATAGTACCTAAAAATAAAAACAAAAGTCTGACAAATGAACATTGTTCTCGAAGGAGTCTACTGATATCACTATGTAAGGTCCCTCATTCTGAGATAAACCAGGCATCCAATACCAGTCAACAAATGAGGTACAAATTACTCAATTCCAGATTTCACGGCTCGTTTGCAATATGTATTAGGGGTAAAGCAAATGAAGGTTCCGCAAGCTGTTCTAGCTAGCCGCTATCTTGTCACCGCCACAGTTGCTTGAAACCGAGTTGCACATGGGAACACCACGAAAAGACCTCCAAGCTGTATCGGGTCAGATCCAAACAAGGTTGGTGGTAGTAGCAATGAGGTTATAGAATTTTGAATAGGAGCTTTAGTGGGGAGAACAGCAGATCCAAATGCCCGGTCTTCTTGTGTTAGCGTTGAGAGGGAGCGGATCACAGGCAAATGTACAGTATGCTCCATGAGTTTCTCTGCAATATCAGCCGCTCTGTATCGTACCTTTGCCTCCACTGACCAAGAAACCTTCAACGGCCCAGTATAGGTGAGTAGCGGGCACCGGGGCCCCAAGGTGTCACCACCCACCTTATAATGCGATGTGGGGTCTATTGAGACAGCCTGTTTAGAAGCACTATTGCCGGCATCCTGAATTTCTGTGCTTAAGGGCGCTGCAAATGTGTTGAGATAGCCTTCCAGCACCTGTTGCATAGCCACGATTATGATCCTAGCGTCCTCCATGGCAAGTTCTCATAGCAAATGTAAAACCAGCTTAGATGTAGTTGTCAATTTCCTAGGTAAAGCACACGAGGTGCTGCATAATGACAGGGCCAAGGGCGCCCTGCCAGGGGGTATAGTAGAGGCCAAGATCTTGTAATGGCTCCAGGCGCCGATACCAACAGCAATTCTCGTAATTTCAGGCACATTAATAATGGCTTCCAAATTGTAAATCAACTCCCATAAAATGTTACAGGAATCAATCAGCTAAAGAGTGAATTTTATGATGGTTTCACTGAAAAGCTTTAGCAGCATGCGGCAGTTCGACTGAACATGGCCACTGCCCGGAAGTTCCCCCTATTCATTTATTTATTTATTTGAGTATACATATTTCAAAATTAGTGTGTGTAATGTACTACACAGCTAACAATACAAGAAGAAACAATAGAGAATGGGGAATATTATCCAAATCTCACAATGATACCCACAAGAAGGAAGAAGAATACACATTCCCCCATAAAGAATAAATCCACCTTAAGGTGAGAAGAGTGAAAGAATGGACCAATCGCAGCCCTGAGGAGGGGTATTTAAGGGTTCAGCAGACACCAGTCATACATCTTGAAAAAGCCTTGATTTAAGGCACAACGTGTTGATTGAATGACTGTGTCTGTCTGAGTGGCTCAGGAGCTATTTGAGCCATATCTCTGTGCAGAGTAGAAAGAACTTTAGTACCCTACGAGGGCTCACTTACACAAGCCAACTTTGGAAGGCAGTTATTGGCTGGATCATCACACGTGACGCGGAAGAAGCAAAGACAGGCAATCACTGCTAAGCCATTGGCCGAAGATAAACACGTGACGCGGTAGCATCTAAAAGAACAACTACTCCACACCAAAAATCAAGGTGAGGACTTGTATAAAAGAACTTTCCACCAACACACAGAGATTACTCTTTCTCTTCATCCACTAAGAGTGGGAGGCCTGATAAGCAGGTTATTGAACAGAGCTGCCAGGTCTGTGGAAAGGAGAGGTTTGTCGACTTTGAACATATTGTCATACAAGTTTGAACTGTAACAGTAGGATTTGATATGATACCATAGTGACTTTTCAGACTTCAACGTTAGGTTGTTTTATATTTGTATAATTTATTATTATTATTTTTTAAACTTATATGGTATTTTATAGTGACCGGTCACTTATTAACTTATTCAGATACATATAGATTGTACAATAAACAAATGTCCCCCTCTAAACAACTCCAGACCCTTCACTGTACTCCTGTAGAAAAATAAAAAACCGCCAATCAGGGAAACTTGTGTTTTTGCCGTAGCAATCTTTACACTTTAAGTCCTCCACAATTATCTTGATTAAGCAGAGTAACAAAGGTAGCACTCACCCCAGCTGCAGTGGTCCTTTAAGCTGACCGGACTCGCAAGTAACCAGCGGATCGTTCACCACTGCTCCTTACAGGTAACTGTCACTGTTGCATGGGTCCCCAGGCTGGTATGGTCCTTCACGTCTAGCTTTTTGTGCTCTGTCTTGGGGTGAGCCCTGGCAGTGTCTGATCAAATCTGCGTCTCTGTGCGTCCCTGTGCGGTATGCCTTTTCACACTATGCTCGCATTGATGACGTCATCGGCTGCTCTTTGCTGTGAAATATGTGTGCTGCAGGTCCCAGATTCGCCGAGGTTTGAGCTGGTTGTCGACCATGAATGAACAAGAAAAAAGATCCAGCAAACCTTCTAGGCGTAAGTCAAATCAGCATTTATTATAAAGAAAACCGTGCAATAATAATAAAAGAATAGTAGTTATAAACAAAGTCCCAACATTCTGGGCAAAAGATTAGTTTGTCCTACACGTTTCGCAATATATTATATGCCTTAGTCATGGACATAGTTTGTTCAAGCAATGAGTGCTCCTTAAATACACCTGTGTCCTCAGGTGATACACACCTCAGAAACTAAATTTAAAGGGACATGCCTAAAGAAGAGGGTTAGATTTATTAAGAGGAGCAATTTTTACTAACGTAAATGCTTAGTTCAATATACATATTATAGTTAATGAATCAAATACTAGCAAATATTACAGCAACTTAAATATATATGCTAATTGGCAAATATGGGGAAATGGATACAATGGATATCAATTGATAAATTTAAAATAGAGCTAGATAACTTTAAGCTAAAGAAATTAGTTAGAGACAGTGAAGATCAAGCTCATGACAGGGTCTGTACCTGGCATACACGTAATAATACTACATATAATAGATCTAGATCTGGATCCAGGTCCAGATCTAGGACAAGGGGTAGAGCTACATCACCAGTAGAGAAACATGTAACTTTCTCTGATACCCAACACACTGAGGACACAAATGTATACCAGGGTTCTGAGGAGATAATTCAAGAACAGTCCAATATACAAAGGGATATAACAATGAGACCCACAAGCAATATTCGTATTGATCCTATTATTACTAGGAAGTACAATAGCAATAGTACAAAGTCATCTAAAGATAATAGGGTTGTCTCACTAGCAGAGATGAGGAGACAAGAATTCTTAAGTGATACTCCTGGCCCTAGCCCTAATAGTCACAGTGCAGATTCTACAAGAGGTAGGGATGAGCAACAGGTTTTTCAGAGGGACCCCAGTATAAGAGAAAGAGGGGGAAATGTAGGAAGAGGACCAAGAGGCAGAGGGGTAAGAAGGCAAAGAAGAGGAGGCAGGAACAAATATGCCCTTTAAATGTAATTAACATCTCTAGCTATTCACTTACAAAAGAAGAAAAAGAGGTCTTGAGTCTAGGCTTGGGCTTTGTTCCCACTAACATATTTAATCTATTCAATACAATTGTTGGCGTTAATAAAATCATACGTGACCTTACACTTAAGAAATTCTTTTGGAATAGGGATTTAGCAGAGTCCACTATAGACATGGATAACCCCTCAAATAATTATACCCTGCCTAAAATTTATGATACAGTGGATTTCACTGAAGCATGTGACCTGTTGAGTGCACATGACTTGGCTAAAGAATCACTGGTAGACTTAATACCGTTGAAATCCACACATGGAGGGTATAAACCTAAGTCCATCTTTTACCCTACCAGGGAAAGAGGCCCTTTCCTTGAAGCCTTTCATTACAGAGTAGAAGAAGACCTTATTAAACTTTCCACTGATACTAAACAACCTCGCCCTAACCTCAGTAATGCACAGTCTACAGCCCTTGACAATCTCAAGTCAAGAGAGGAGATTGACATTAAAAAGGCGGATAAGGGTGGCTGCGTGGTTGTTCAGGATAGGGAAACCTATTTGCAAGAGGCACATAGACAGCTGAATGATCCTGATGTATATGTTACATTACGGTGTAATCCAACTGATAGGTATAAAAAGGAGCTGGAATCGCTCCTTGATGATGGACTTGAAATGGGTATCCTAGATAAGGATATGGTTGATTTTCTTTATGTTCACAATCCTATTACCCCAATTTTTCATCACCTCCCCAAGGTTCATAAAACCTTGGGGGAGGTGAAAGGGAGGCCTATTGTGGCTGGAATAGGATCCTTATTTGAGAACATTTCCATCTGGATTGAATCACTGTTACAACCCATAGTCTATAGTCTTCCATCTTATTTAAAAGATACAAAGCACCTTTTGAACTGTTTGCAAGAGGTTACCTGGACAGATAAATCAGAATGGTTGACAGTTGATTTTGTGGGTTTATATTCCACTATCCCACACTCAAAGGGTCTAGAGGCAATTATGTATATGCTAGATAGATTTAGTAATTATGATGACAATCTAAAGGCATTTTTTATTAAGACTTTAGATTTTTTATTGTCTCATAATTTTTTCCAATTTGAGGGTAATTTCTATCTCCAGAGACATGGCACTGCTATGGGGGCGAAATTCGCCCCTGCCTACGCCAACCTATATATGGGTTGGTGGGAGGCATGCCGCGTCTTTGGAGATACAAATCCCTATAAGAGTGATATACAGATGTTTAAAAGATACATTGATGACCTCCTGTTCATTTGGACAGGAGGTCCTGAGAGATTAAGTGGTTTCATTGCCTATTTAAATGACAATGAAGCTAATCTTCAATTCACTTATGCCAGCAACCGAGAAAATATCCAATATTTAGATCTATTGCTCATAGGTGACACTGACACCCACAGGGTTAAAACTACCCTATACCGAAAACCTATTACTGCAAATGCCATTTTACATGGTCATAGTAATCACCCTAAACATATGGGCTTCTGTATAGCTAAAGGCCAATTCATCAGGTTAAAAAGGAATTGCACTGATGATGAGGTCTTTGCTAGAGAGAGCAATAATATGAGAGAGGATTTGCTCAAAAGAGGTTATCATATAAAGACAATTAATCAAGCACTTTTGGAAGTGAGCCGTCTAGATAGAAAGAGTTTACTCTCTGATCATAAGGGTTGGTCAGTATCCGATTCACATAAATTTGATGTTACAAAACCTACTTTTATAACTACCTACAGTGCTCAGTTCAATGAGATATGTGATATAAAAAAACATCTTCCTATTCTCACAGCTGAGGATAGCCTTAAAGAACACGTAGCCAATGGTTGTAACTTCGTCTCTCGCAGAGGGTTCACGATTGGCAATGCCATTTCTCCAAGTTTGCTACGCAATAAACAGATAAAGAGAAACAGCTGGCTAGAAGTGAAAGGGCATTACAAGTGTCATTTTAGTAACTGCATTGCTTGCGGTTTTACTTTAGTTACTTAAAATTTCCAGTCATATGCCACTCAAAAAATCTATGATTTAGATTCTTACACCAATTGTCGTTCTACTTTTGTGATCTATTTAATCAGCTGCACGGAATGTAAGAAGCAATACATAGGATGTACCTCTAGGGAGGGTAGGAGCAGGATAAGAGAACATCTAAAAAACATAGATAATGGTGTGGAATGCTCAGATCTTGCTAGACATTTCATTCATGCTCACAACAAATCAGTGATAACTCTGAAATGGCAGATCATTGATCACATAAAACCCTCTATTCGACGGGGAGATAGAATAGCTAAACTGTCTTATAAAGAGGCTTTTTGGATTTTTAAAATGCAAACTAGAATCCCTAAAAGATTCAACATTATTGGAGATGTAATCAATTTTTGGAACCATTATTAGTATTCTATCTAAGACACTCAGTTTAGTTTATTCCACATTACATAGAAGGGTTAGCCAATTATGACACTATTTCTTAGAGACAACAGTATTAGGTATTTAGGTTTACATAGGAGTTTTGTTCTATTATGCAATAGTTATAAAAATGTGTGTAGTATTTAACATGGCCTTTTTCAATAGGTATATTTATCTCCTAGCTAAGAACTACTTATACATTTACAGATCATTTAAGATTATTTTTATTTTTTTGTGCCCAATGTACTTCATTACTGGCCTAATGTCTAGTAGGTCATAGCCAATAGGCCCTTCCCGATTATAACTAGGGTTTCAATATCTATAGTTCAATTTACACTGATGTTTATATTAACTTGCAATGGTATTTAAGCCTATTAGCATATATATTTAAGTTGCTGTAATAGTTGCTAGTATTTGATTCATTAACTATAGTATGTATATTGAACTAAGCATTTACGTTAGTTAAAATTGCTCCTCTTAATAAATCTAACCCTCTTCTTTAGGTCTGCCCCTTTAAATTTAGTTTCTGAGGTGTGTATCACCTGAGGACACAGGTGTATTTAAGGAGCACTCATTGCTTGAACAAACTATGTCCATGACTAAGGCATATAATATATTGCTGAAACTCGTAGGACAAACTAATCTTTTGCCCAGAATGTTGGGACTTTGTTTATAACTACTATTCTTTTATTATTATTGCACGGTTTTCTTTATCATAAATGCTGATTTGACTTACGCCTAGAAGGTTTGCTGGATCTTTTTTCTTGTTCACATATAGATTGTGTATAATAAATTATTATTACGTTAAGACACAGTCGCCTAGATTACGAGTCTTGCGTTAGCCTTAAAAAGCAGCGTTGAGAGGTCCCAGCTCTGCTTTTTAACGCCCGCTGGTATTACGATTCTTGCAGGTACAGGTGTACCGCTCACTTTTTTGGCGCGACTCGAAAATACCGCAAATCCACGTCAATTGCGTATCCTATTTTTTCAATGGGATTTTCCTAGCGCCGGTATTACGAGTCTTCCTAAAAGTGAGGGTTACACCCTCTCCAGCCTGGTACCGCATTTGAAAGTCAGTAGTTAAGAGTTTTAAGGGCTAATGCCGTAGTATAAAACTCTTAACTAAAGTGCTAAAAAGTACACTAACACCCATAAACTACCTATTAACCCCCAAACCGAGGCCCCCCCACATCGCAAACAGTTAAATAAAAATTTTAACCCCTAATCTGCCGAACCGGACATCGCCGCCACTTTAATAAATGTATTCACCCCTAAACCGCCGCACTCCCGCCTCACAAACACTTGTTAAATATTATTAACCCCTAATCTGCTGTCCCTAACATCGCCGACACCTACCTACATTTATTAACCCCTAATCTGCCGTCCCCAACGTCGCCGCCACTATATTAAATGTATTAACCCCTAAATCTAAGTCTAACCCTAACACCCCCCTAACTTAAATATTATTTAATACATCTAAATAAAATAACTACAATTAACAAAATTATTCCTATTTAAAACTAAATACTTACCTATAAAATAAACCCTAAAATAGCTACAATATAACTAATAGTTACATTGTAGCTATCTTAGGGTTTATTTTTATTTTACAGGCAACTTTGTATTTATTTTAACTAGGTAGAATAGTTATTAAATAGTTATTAACTATTTAATAGCTACCTAGTTAAAATAAATACAAAAGTACCTGTAAAATAAAACCTAACCTAAGTTACAATTACACCTAACACTACACTATAATTAAATTAGTTACCTAAATTAAATTACATTAATTACAATTAAATGAAATAAACTAAAGTACAAAAAAAAAACAACTAAATTACAGAAAATAATAAAATAATTCCAAGTTTTTTTAAATAATTACACCTAATCTAATCCCTCTTAATAAAAAAGCCCCCCAAAATAAAAAAAAGCCCTACCCTATACTAAATTACAAATAGCCCTTAAAAGGGCCTTTTGCGGGGCATTACCCCAAAGTAATCAGCTCGTTTACCTGTAAAAAAAAAGTTCAATACCCTCCAACATTAAAACCCACCACCCACACACCCAACCCTACTCTAAAACCCACCCAATACCCCTTAATAAAACCTAACACTAACCCCTTGAAGATCACCCTACCATGAGAAGTCTTCACCCAACCGGGCCGAAGTCCTCAAAGAAGCCTCCAGACAGGCAGAAGTCTTCATCCAGACGGCATCATCTATCTTCATCCATCCGGCGCGGAGCAGGTCCATCTTCAAGCCATCCGACGCGGAGCATCCTTCCTGGCCGACGGCTAATGACGAATGAAGGTTCCTTTAAATGACGTCATCCAAGATGGCGTCCCTTGAATTCCGATTGGCTGATAGAAATCAGCCAATCGGAATTAAGGTAGGAAAAATCCTATTGGCTGATGCAATCAGCCAATAGGATTGAGCTTGCATTCTATTGACTGATTGAAACAGCCAATAGAATGCGAGCTCAATCCTATTGGCTGATTGGATCAGCCAATAGGATTGAACTTCAATCCTATTGGCTGATTGCATACCTTCATTTGTCGTTAGTCGTCGGCCAGGAAGGATGCTCGACGTCGGATGGCTTGAAGATGGACCCGCTCCGCATCGGATGGATGAAGATAGAAGATACCATCTGGATGAAGACTTCTGCCCATCTGGAGGACCTCTTCTGCCCGGCTTTGATGAAGACTTCTGCCCATCTGGAGGACCACATCGCCTGGCTCCGTTGAGGACTTCGGCCCGGTTGGGTGAAGACTTCTCAAGGTAGGGTGATCTTCAAGGGGTTAGTGTTATGTTTTATTAAGGGGGTATTGGGTGGGTTTTAGAGTTGGGTTGGGTGTGTGGGTGGTGGGTTTTAATGTTGGGGGGTAATGTAATTTTTTTTTTACAGATAAAAGAGCTGATTACTTTGGGGCAATGCCCACCAAAAGGCCCTTTTAAGGGCTATTTGTAATTTAGAGTAGGGTAGGGCTTTTTTTTAATTTTGGGGGGCTTTTTTATTTTATTAGGGGGATTAGATTAGGTATAATTAGTTTAAAAAACTTGTAATTTTTTTATTTTCTGTAATTTAGTGTTTGTTTTTTGTACTTTAGTTTGTTTTATTTAATTGTAATTAATTTAATTTCATTTAGGTAATTAATTTAATTATAGTGTAGTGTTAGGTGTAATTGTAACTTAGGATAGGTTTTACTTTACAGGTAAATGTGTCTTTATTTTAACTAGGTAGCTATTAAATAGTTAATAACTATTTAATAACTATTGTATCTAGTTAAAATAAATACAAAGTTGCCTGTAAAATAAAAATAAACCCTAAGATAGATACAATGTAACTATTAGTTATATTGTAGCTAGCTTAGGGTTTATTTTATAGGTAAGTATTTAGTTTTAAATAGGAATAATTTAGTTAATTGTAGTAATTTTATTTAGATTTTTTAAAATTATATTTAAGTTAGGGGGTGTAGGGTTAGGTTTAGACTTAGGTTTAGGGGTTAATAACTTTATTATAGTGGCGGCGATAGGGGCGGCAGATTAGGGGTTAATAAGTGTAGGTAGGTTGAGGCGACATTGGGGGCGGCAGATTAGGGGTTAATAAATATAATGTAGGTGTCGGCGATGTTGGGGGCAGCAGATTAGGGGTTCATAAGTATAATGTATGTGGCGGCGGTGTCCGGAGTGGCAGATTAGGGGTTAATAATATAATGCAGGTGTTGGCGATGTCGGGGCGGCAGATTAGGGGTTAATAATTGTAATATTAGGGGTGTTTAGACTCGGGGTTCATGTTAGGGTGTTAGGTGTAGACATAAAATGTATTTCCCCTTAGGAATTAATGGGGCTGCGTTAGGAGCTGAACGCTGCTTTTTTGCTGGGTTTTTTTCAGCCGGCTCTCACCCATTGATTCCTATGGGGAAATCGTGCATGGGCACATTTAGCCAGCTCACCGCTACCGTAAGCAGCACTGGTTTTACAGTGAGATGTGGAGCTAAATTTTGCTCTCCGCTCACTTTTCTGCGGCTAATGCCAGGTTTGAAAAAACCTGTAATACCAGCATTGTCTGTAGGTGAGCGGTGAGCAGAAACTGCTTGTTAGCACCGTACAGCTTTACCGACAAAACTCGTAATCTAGCCGAGTGTGTTTATACTCTATCTTCCTTCTGGTTGATTTTTCTTGCTGTACTAGCGCTGTTCCAAAAAAAAATTCTTTACCCTTTCTGCATAGCTTTTCACAGCTGTTAGGGAGAGCTGTACTTTGGAATAGCCTGAATCATCTTCAGGGTTGCGCTGTGGTATAACTCCTTTGTGCGTATTACAACTTACTTAAAACGGCAAAATATATTGTTTACATATTACATTTTGTTACGAATACCTGAAATGGTTAAAGGGATAGAAAAGTCAAAATAAAACTTAAATTATTCAGATAGAGCATTTACTTTTAAAACCCTTTTAAATTGACTTCTACATTCAAATTTATTTTGATCTCTTGGTACCCTTTGTTGAAATATAGTATGAACATATTCTACAATACTGGGAGTCCGCTGGTAATTGGGGGCTATAAACACATATGCTTGTTTTCATTGGCTCATCAGATGTTTTAAGTTAGCTCCCAGTAGTTTATTTCTGCACTGGAGCTGACTTTAACTATGTGTTTAACCACTTTAAATGGATTAAACACACAGTTATATAAAGCAATGGTGCAATAATAAAATGGTCTAAGAAATATCCCTTTAATGAATCAGTATTATCTCAGATGTGTAAACTTTGTCATCTAACTTTTGTGCTTGTTATAGAACTTGAAAATGATTTTTGCTGAAAACTATTCATCCTTTCTTTTGGGAATATCTCCCAACGGTGAGAGAGAACTTTACATCACTATTCTTTTATAAAGACAAACCTTACTTCTATTCTCTGCTTTAGAAGATTCATCCTCAATAGGTAAGGTTCAGCTGATTAACTAATTGTATCCTTTATCCTACACATCTAGCACGTTAGGCCTAACCTTGGTTTATTTACTTGAATATTTTTTTGACACATACTTGTTTACTGTTTAAATGGACATTATGCAAGTCTTGCTTTTGAATAAAAATGATGCTTCTTTCACACTACTAAACTAAAGAGCAAAATGTTTAAGTTTTCTTTAAAATCTTTCTAGATATCAAAAATATATGACTGCTTAGAGCTTCATTTATCAATAGTTGGCGGAATAGTTGTCCACCTGAGCTCTCCTTAGGCGGGCTGCAATTCGCTGCTTGAATTTAACATTGCATGCGAGCGCTCCTTTGCGATCGCATGCAATGCTCTGCCTGCCCAAAGCCAATCAAGTGCGGGCAGGAGCTGTCAATTTTCCCGGTCGGACGAGACTCCTAATAGAAGGAGAAAGGGTAGGGAAATAGTAGTCTGATGACCGCTGCTTGATAAATCCTCTTGTGCAAACCTGAAGTTAAAGGAGGAGAAGGGCTTCATAAATTGAGCCCTTAGAGTAGCGGACACACTCTGTGACAGCCCTAATTGGCCACATTTTAGTGAAATAAGATAAAGATTCTGACCAGGGTTCTAAAGTTTTGCAACCAATTCATAAGAAGAGTTCCAAGTTCTTTTATAACATTTATTTCCTGTGTAGGTATTTTTATATATTTTATATACACTATAAATATATTAATAAATTACTTCAATGTCAATTTCCCAGAGTAGATTAATCATAGTCACTTTAATTCAAATTCACATAAATAAGTTTAAAAGAAAAATAGCAGAATATCTGATAGCTAAAATATTTACAGCATGGGGGAAATATTAAATTATATATACAGGTATAAAAACCCTTTGTCCAAACTGCTTAGAACTGGAATAGGTTTGGATTTTGAATATTTTAAACGGGACAGCTTGAATAGTGGATGGGATTAAGTGTAAATAAAAATATTGTAAATTAAATGTACAAAATGTACATCCTGTAATACAGCAGTAGCTTTATATATATTTTATACCTTTCTAGAACTGTACCATAATCAGAAAGTTATAGTTGTTTAACTTGTTTTAAAAATATATAGACTATTATATGCATTTTATAACACAAAGCCAAACCAAAGACATAGGCAGAGAAGATACTGAAGGAGAAAAATTATAATGTTTAATATTTTTTTCTCATATTAATTAATATCAATGAAAATGTTTGTATTTTGGAATTTCAGATTTGGAGATTTGTACCTTTATATTGCAACAAATGAATATATTCTTTATCTGTCTATTTTGCAAACCTGCACAGACCCTTAGGAAATAAGAAAACAAACACAGGAAAATGTTGCTTAATGAATATTCCCCCCCCCCCCCCAAAAAAAAAAAAAATATTTATATTCTAATGTGTGAATATTTTGCTATTTCTGTAATATAGTTAAAAGTATTGGTCCAATAAATAATTTTACTCAGTATATAATATAATTACTTAACAGATTAACATAATAAGTAAATACACTTTTGAAAAGCTAATGCATTTTAAAGATCACTGGCATAATTTTTGCATTGATATGCATTTTATATTATATTTATTATTATTATTATTATTATTATTATCATTATTACCATTATGAACAAAAACATCAGTTATTTTTAGTAAATAAAGTGAATGTTCTGTATGTAATTGTTCCGTGTATTTTAATAAAATTATACATTTGCACACCTACATACACATACATACATATATTTACACATGCAGTACATAGATATATATAAATATATACACACATACAGATATACACCTTTGAGCTTTTCCCAGTCCAACACCTTTTCATATAACATATCCCTTTTAACACTTTTATACATTTATTTAGATAATAAACTTATATTATGCATTTATTATACTGTATATATATAAACTGTAATACTTTATATTAATACGTTTTACATACGTTTTGTTATACTTTTATTCTAACCCAAACACTTTTTTTTCAGGTCTCAAGTTGTGCATTATGCTAATTAATGGCTGTAAATGCAAAAGCAAAAAGGATAATGTAAGTCAATGTACTTAAAATGTTGCAAGGTGTGCTGTGTATTAAAGGGACTATGAAACCCAAAAATGTTCTTTCATGATTTAGGTAGAACATACAATTTCAAACAACTTTCCAATTTACTTCTATTATTTAATTTGCCTCATTTTCTTGTTATCCTTTGCTGAAAGGTTTATCTAGGCAAGCTCAGCGAGCAGCAAATAACCTAGGTTCTAGCTGTTGATTGGAGGCTGCATATATATATATATATATATATATATATATATCGATTGTGATTGTCACCTATGTGTTCAGTTAGAAACCATTAGTGCATTGCTGCTCCTTCAACAAATGATACCAAGAGAATGAAACAAATTCGATAATAGAAGTCAATTAGAAAGCTGTTTAAAATTGTATTATCTATCTGAATCACAAAAGAACATTTTGGGGTTTCATGTCCCTTTAACCCCTTAATGACCACAGCACTTTTCCATTTTCTGTCCGCTTCGGACCAAGGCTATTTTTACATTTTTGCGGTGTTTGTGTTTAGCTATAATTTTCCTCTTGCTCATTTACTGTATCCACACATATTATATACCGTTTTTCTTGCCATTAAATGGACTTTCTAAAGATACCATTATTTTCATCATATCTTATAATTTACTATAAAAAAAATTATAAAATATGAGGAAAAATGGAAAAAAACACACTTTTTCTAACTTTGACCCCCAAAATCTGTTACATATCTACAACCACCAAAAAACACCCATGCTAAATAGTTTCTAAATTTTGTCCTGAGTTTAGAAATACCCAATGTTTACATGTTCTTTGCTTTTTTTGCAAGTTATAGAGCCATAAATACAAGTAGCACTTTGCTATTTCCAAACCATTTTTTTTTTTCAAAATTAGCGCTAGTTACATTAGAACACTAATATCTTTCAGGAATCCCTGAATATCCCTTGACATGTATATATTTTTTTAGTAGACATCCCAAAGTATTGATCTAGGCCAATTTTGGTATATTTCATACCACCATTTCACCGCCAAATGCGATCAAATACAAAAAATCGTACACTTTTTCACAAATTTTTTCACAAACTTTCGGTTTCTCACTGAAATTATTTACAAACAGCTTGTGCAATTATGGCATAAATGGTTGTAAATTCTTCTCTGGGATCCCCTTTGTTCAGAAATAGCAGACATATATGGCTTTGGCGTTGCTTTTTGGTAATTAGAAGGCCGCTAAATGCCACTGTGCACCACACGTGTATTATGCCCAGCAGTTAAGGGGTTAATTAGGGAGCTTTTAGGGAGCTTGTAGGGTTAATTTTAGCTTTAGTGTAGTGTAGTAGACAACCCCAAGTATTGATCTAGGCCCATTTTGGTATATTTCATGCCACCATTTCACCGCCAAATGCGATCAAATTAAAAAAAAACTTTAAATTTTTCACAATTTTAGGTTTCTCACTGAAATCATTTACAAACAGCTTGTGCAATTATGGCACAAATGGTTGTAAATGCTTCTCTGGGATCCCCTTTGTTCAGAAATAGCAGCCATATATGGCTTTGGCATTGCTTTTTGGTAATTAGAAGGCCGCTAAATGCCGCTGCGCACCACACGTGTATTATGCTCAGCAGTGCAGGGGTTAATTAGGGAGCTTTTAGGGAGCTTGTATGGTTAATTTTAGCTTTAGTGTAGTGTAGTAGACAACCCAAAGTATTGATCTAGGCCCATTTTGGTATATTTCATGCCACCATTTCACCGGCAAATGCGATCAAATAAAAAAAAAACTTAAAATTTTTCACAATTTTAGGTTTCTCACTGAAATCATTTACAAACAGCTTCTGCAATTATGGCACAAATGGTTGTAAATGCTTCTCTGGGATCCCCTTTGTTCAGAAATAGCAGCCATATATGGCTTTTGCATTGCTTTTTGGTAATTAGAAGGCCGCTAAATGCCGCTGCGCACCACACGTGTATTATGCCCAGCAGTGCAAGGGTTAATTAGGGAGCTTTTATGGAGCTTGTATGGTTAATTTTAGCTTTAGTGTAGTGTAGTAGACAACCCAAAGTATTGATCTAGGCCCATTTTGGTATATTTCATGCCACCATTTTACCGCCAAATGCGATCAAATTTTAAAGAAAAAGTTAAATTTTTCACAATTTTAGGTTTCTCACTGAAATTATTTACAAACAGCTTGTGCAATTATGGCACAAATGGTTTTAAATGCTTCTCTGGGATCCCCTTTGTTCAGAAATAGCAGACATATATGACTTTGGCGTTGCTTTCTGGTAATTAGAAGGCCGCTAAATGCTGCTGCGCCTCACACGTGTATTATGGCTAGCAGTGAAGGGGTTAATTAGGGAGTTTGTAGGGAGCTTGCAGGGTTAAATTTAGCTTTAGTGTAGAGATCAGCCTCCCACCTGACACATCCCACCCCCTGATCCCTCCCAAACAGCTCCCTTCCCTCCCCCACCCCACAATTGTCCCCGCCATCTTAAGTACTGGCAGAAAGTCTGCCAGTACTAAAATAAAAGGGTTTTTAAAAATAATAAAAATTTTTTTTAGCATATTTACATATGCTACGGTGTAGGATCCCCCCCTTAGCCCCCAACCTCCCTGATTCCCCCCAAAACCGCTCTCTAACCCTCCCCTCTGCCTTATTGGGGGCCATCTTGGGTACTGGCAGCTGTCTGCCAGTACCCAGTTTACAAGAAAATATGTTTTTTTTTATTTTTTCCCCGGTTTTTCTGTAGTTTAGCTTCCCCCTCCCCACAGACCAACCCCCACCACCTAACTGATGTGTTTTTTTATCTGATTTTTTTATTTTATTTTTACAGTTTTTTTTTATTTTCCTACACTTTTTTTTCTGTGTGTAGCGGTTCCCACCCGCTCCCTCCCCGTGCACGCGCCCGCCCCCACCCTCCCGTGCACGTGAGCGCGTCAGTGGGCATCCCCGCCCACTATCCCGCCCCCTCCACATCACGAGGGCCATCGATGGCCGCCACCCGCTTCCCGGTCCGGCTCCCACCCACCAACGCAGTAAGCCACCGATCTCCGGTGCAGAGAGGGCCACAGAGTGGCTCTCTCTGCACCGGATGGCTTAAAAAGGTTATTGCAGGATGCCTCCATATCAAGGCATCACTGCAATAACCGTAAAGCAGCTGGAAGCGAGCAGGATCGCTTCCAGCTGCTTTCCACACCGAGGACGTACAGAGTACGTCCTCAGGCGTTAACTGCCTTTTTTTTTAGGACGTACCCTGCACGTCCTCGGTCGTTAAGGGGTTAAGTATTAGTTTAAGTTACTTTTATGAATTTCAAAAATATATTATACATATTCTGTTAGGGAAGGACTCAGTTACACGTCGGGTGGCCACTCGTCCCTTAAAATACAGAACACTTATAAGTTACACATGCTGCAGGGTGTGCAGGGGGGAATATGAATAGTGCTGT
This sequence comes from Bombina bombina, assembly GCF_027579735.1. Lineage (NCBI taxonomy): Eukaryota > Metazoa > Chordata > Amphibia > Anura > Bombinatoridae > Bombina > Bombina bombina. Next base: position 1,538,769,036 of record NC_069499.1, read on the forward strand.
CCAGAAACACAATACATGTTCCTACTTGCACACCCTGCAGCATGTGTAACTCATAAGTATCCAGGAAAACATGACTGAGGTGGCAACCCTAGTTAAGGGGGTTTTTTACACTAAGAATGAGCAGATCAAAATGATAACATCTATTTTTTTGTGCATTGCTTCAGCAAACATTTATTTAGTAAAGAGAATAAATATTTATAAATATTTTAAGCAAAAACCACAGTTTCCACCAGTGGAGTATTTAGGTTTTTTTGCTGCCCTAGGCACTCAAAATTCTGTTGTCTCCCTCCCCCAACCCATAAGGATTAGGCCTTTTTTGGGTATAATATTTTTTTGTTGACGATGTAAAGTGACTTTTTTATGGCAAATGTTCACCAAGGCTTGCAAAACACTTGAATACACTCATGTGGGTTGAATATATATTTATAATACAGATAGAGACAGCTTGGACTATTTAATTCACCTGTTGCTCCCAACAGATACTCAAAAGTGTTGCCCCCCCAATCTGCTGCCCTAGGCAAGTGCCATATTTGTCTAGGCCAACATACGCCTCTGCTTTACACAAGTGAGTGATTTATTCTGTATCATTTCTTAGCCTTTCATCCATGCAAAAACCATTTTTATTCCGCATGATCTGATGATAATGTAAAGACTAACACTGTGGGGGACTTCAAGACTGCCTGAGATGAGTACAGGTCTATCCTACAAACTAATTAATGGGATTTTAAACACTAATACATTTTATAAAGTCTACTTTTAAAGGGATAGTAAACCCAATTTTATTTCTTTTGTGATTCAGATAGAGCATGCAACTTTAAGCAACTTTCTAATTTACTTCTATTATCAATTTTTCTTCGTTCTCTTGCTATCTTTATTTGAAAAAGCAGGAATATAAGCTAAGGAACCGACCCATTTTTGGTTCAGTACCCTGGATAGCGCTTACTGATTGGTGGCTGCATTTAGTCACCAATCAGCAACCCAGGTGCTGAACCAAAAATGGGCCAGCTTCTAAACTTACATTCTTGCTTTTCAAATAAAAATAGCAAGAGTACAAAGAAACACTGATAATAGGAGTAAATTAGAAAGTTGCTTAAAATCACATGCTCTATCTGAATCATGAAATAAAAAATGTGGGTTTACTATCCCTTTAATCATGGGTGCCCCTTTGTTCACAATCTTGCTTTCACTTCTTTCCAGTGCTGATTTTTTTGCATATGTGCTTCAACTCTCCTTCAAATATCTACAGTGAAATCTAGGTTCCAAAATGGTAGTACCCATAATTAGAGGGAGGTATATGAAATATTTAGGGCTAGAATATATCTGGCACACTTTTGTTTTTTTTGGGCAAGTGATATCGGTTTTTGCGGCCGTTTACAAACAAGTTACATTCCACTCATATTACAAGTTGAAAGCAAATGCTAGGGATGTGCAGGGATTAAGTTTTTCTTACAAATCAAAATTTCGTAATTTGAGGAAATTCCTTTCCCCTAATATTCGTTTCCTGCACTATTCATTTTTCATTTAATTTAAAAGAAAACAAAAAACTAATTTTCGTTAAATGTTTACTTTCGTTTATGTTAAAACAAATGTTAATATTTCGAAGCTACAAGTGAAAAGTTTGCCTGTAGCTATATATTTACTTTTAAAGTGTAAAATATTTACCTTAACGTGCTCTGGAGAGCGAGCTTACCCGATCCTCTTTTTGCCTGCGCCCTGGCGTGCTAACTGGAGGTTTAACGTTTTCGGTTCCCAGGACCTGCACTAAACTTAGTGCAGGTCCTGGGTGTCAAGCACACTAAACCTCCTATTTAGTGCCGCTGGGACCTGTCAGGAAGAAGATCGGGTTATCGCATGCTCCAGAGTGTGTTAAGGTATTTTACCCTTTAAAAGTAATTTAAAAGAAACTAATAAATACTCACAAATTTCATCAGTATTTTTTGTTTTCTTTATGTTTAGTTGGTGCATTCATCCGGATGTTCACAAAAACAAATATCCAATTTTTCGGTACTAATGTTCATTAGTCTGAAAACAAATGAACATCCCTAGCAAATGTAAATGTGTGAGAATAATCCCTATTTATGAGTTAAAGAGACGTGAAATCCTAAGTTTTTCTTTCATGATTTACATAGAGCACACAATTTTAAACAGTTTTCCATTTTACTTCTATTATCTTATTTGCTTCCTTCTCTTGATATCCTTTGTTTAAATGCATATCTAAATAGGCTGAGTAGCTGCTGATTAGTGGTTGCACATAGATGCCTTGTGTGATTGGCTTACCCATGTGCATTGTTATTTCTTCAACAAAGTATATCTAAAGAATGAAGCAGATTATACAATAGAAGTAAATTGGAATGATGTTTAAAATTGTATTCTCTATCTGAATCATGAAACAAAACGTTTGGGTTTCATGTCCCTCTAACTGTAACGCTAAAATAATCAGTTGCACAAAACACATAGTGATACATTAAAAAGTACAGTTGCACTCATAATAATGCTGTCTGATAAAAATACTTTTCTTAAGCAATTGCTTTAAAATGTTATAAGAGCTCAGTTAGAAGGTGTTAGAAAAAAATGGCTGCAAAGGGCTTTCCCATAGAGATACATATACACTATGCCTTAATATCTGTATGTATATAAATATGTTTAAAACCAGGGCTCAAAATTTCTCTTCGCCATTGGCGAGTGGAAATGTAATGGTGGCGAGTGAGTTAGTTAGTGAATGTTGAGTCTGACGTCTGGCGGAATATTGTAAGTAGCATAGATAGCACATTGTATTTGCAGAATGTACATTCCTATTGCAGCACTGACAAACACACATTTTGGGCTATGTTATAAAACTATTATCTAAAGGGATATTTTATAGCCATGAAAGTGCAAGGATATGTTATTCCCCTAGGGCTGTAGGGACCCCATTAGTGCTTAGACTGTTACTTCTGAGAGGGTAAACAGGGCAGAGAGAGCAAGAGATTCAAGAGGAAAATTAAAGTGGAGAAGAAGGTAGAGTTGAGACAATGGGACTGAATTATCAAGCTCCAAACGGAGCTTAATGCCCCTGTTTCCGCGCAAGCCTTCAGGCTCGCCAGAAAGACCGCTGCTCCATAACTGGTCCGTTGCCTCTGAGGCTGCGGTCTGCAATCTGACTGATCCAATACGATCGGGCTGATTGACACCCCCTGCTAGCGGCCGATTGACCATGAATCTGCAGGGGGCGGCATTGCACAAGCAGTTCTGGTGAACTACTTGTGCAATGTTAAATGCCGACAGCGTATGCGTATTCAGTGATGTCTGTCGGCCATGATATGCTACAGTGTTCCATGTCAGACAGACATTGATAAATCGGACCCATGGAGAAAAAAAAGTGAAGATATGAGAGAGGGGAAAGAAAGAGAAGATATGGCCTGAGACAGAAGAGAGGGTAAAAAGTGAGATTGAAGAGAGGAGGGAGTCAAGAAAGACAGTTAAGATCCACATGGGAGACCTAATAATTATAATAAAAAAAAATTGAGGTCTGCTATGACCTTCCATGACTGTCAGCACTCTCTGCACTCTCTCAGTTCAACAACTTCCTTTTTCTATCCATATGTTGTCTTCCCCAGTTGATGTTAAATTTATTATGGTATAAATTAAAAACAATATTACAAAATGTTTCACAATGGCTAAATATATGCCAAGAGGGGGGGAAGTAGTGGGTGTGGTGCGAGTGGGATTAAAACTGGCGAGTAACATTTTGTCCTGGCTAGTAGCTTAGGACATGAAATTTTGAGCCCTGTATAAAATATGTATTTATATGTGTTCATATGTATTTACAGACATATATACACATATAAACACATAAATACATATGTACACATATATAGATAGGTGTTCATGGCTGTGCTGCATATTATTAATTAGAGTCTACTAACCGATGTCTCCCGGGGTATTCATTGAGGGCCCACAGTTATTACATGCCACGTGGGCAAGATGGGGTCCGCCATACTCACAATGGTGTTATGCCAGCTCTATAGCAGGTCATCAGATGTCGCTAATGGCACTGTCCTTGCAACCAGGGGTTCCAGCAGTGTTAAGAAAGTTAAGGGTGAGTGAAACCCCCTGTGTTTGCCCCAATAGGATTACAGATAAGGTTCACATTGTGTTTGTGGAGCTCACATTAAAGTGTGCCAATTCCCAGAGACAGCCGGCTCCAACCACCCCATATAATTTTTATTAGATTTTGTTATTATGAGTGTAAGTGTACTTTATAATGATTCCAGCATAAACTCAACTTGTAATATCAGCCCAATTAAAAAGGAGCGCAAACGATCGTGAAAACCTTCACAAAATTGTTTGCTCTACAGTTGCAATCTATCCATTGATCCTTTTTTTAATTTTTAAGATATTAACAAAAATTCGTGGGCTTATTTGGAGCATGCAATTGTGCAATAATAGGTTGGAAGATACAGTTACGTGCTTGTCCCACCTTGAATGTTGCCCCTGACATATATATATATATATATATATATATACACACATAGAGAAATGCACTCACAGGAACGAACAACCAGCTCAATACCATTGTTAGCCTGTTCTATGGCGATTTACCACCTGGGTGCAACTTCTTTTAGCCCAGCAATGCTTTTCACACAGTAGAACTTTCCTGTAGTATATCAGTCTGATCCCGCCTATTACGGTCAGTCCAGCGCAGAAATACCAGGCAATTCCTCTCTGAACAAGGAACACAGCAACCCCAGACGATCGATTTGGCCTTCATTGGGCCTCGTCAGTGAGGTGTAGCAGTATTCCTCTAAGCACACTGAGCAAGGCGTCCACGTCTGGTTTCCCCTTTTTCCCATAGGGAGACTAAATACACACATAGAGAAATGCACTCACAGGAACGAACAACCAGCTCAATACCATTTCTTCTCTGTGAAAAGCATTACTGGGCTAAAAAGCTGCACCCAGGTGGTAAATCACCATAGAACAGGCTAACAATGGTATTGAGCCAGTTGGTTCGTTCCTGTGAGTGCACTTCTCTCTGTATGTATTTAGTCTCCCTATGGGAAAAAGGGGCAACCAGACGTGGACTCCTTGCTCAGTGTGCTTAGAGGAATATAGCTACACCTCACTGACGAGGCCCAATGAAGGCCGAAACGATCGTCTGGGGTTGCTGTGTTCCTTGTTCAGAGAGGAATTGCCTGGTATTTCGGCGCTGGACTGACCGTAATAGGCGGGATCAGACTGATATACTACAGGAAATTTCTTCTCTGTGAAAAGCATTACTGGGCTAAAAAGCTGCACCCAGGTGGTAAATCGCCATAGAACAGGCTAACAATGGTATTGAGCCAGTTGTTCATTCCTGTGAGTGCACTTCTCTCTGTATGTATTTAGTCTCCCTATGGGAAAAGGGGCAACCAGACGTGGACTCCTTGCTCAGTGTGCTTAGAGGAATATAGCTACACCTCACTGACGAGGCCCAATGAAGGCCGAAACGATCGTCTGGGGTTGCTGTGTTCCTTGTTCAGAGAGGAATTGCCTGGTATTTCGGCGCTGGACTGACCGTAATAGGCGGGATCAGACTGATATACTACAGGAAATTTCTTCTCTGTGAAAAGCATTACTGGGCTAAAAAGCTGCATCCAGGTGGTAAATCACCAAAGAACAGGCTAACAATGGTATTGAGCCAGTTGTTCGTTCCTGTGAGTGCACTTCTCTCTGTATGTATTTAGTCTCCCTATGGGAAAAAGGGGCAACCAGACGTGGACTCCTTGCTCAGTGTGCTTAGAGGAATATAGCTACACCTCACTGACGAGGCCCAATGAAGGCCGAAACGATCGTCTGGGGTTGCTGTGTTCCTTGTTCAGAGAGGAATTGCCTGGTATTTCGGCGCTGGACTGACCGTAATAGGCGGGATCAGACTGATATACTACAGGAAATTTCTTCTCTGTGAAAAGCATTACTGGGCTAAAAAGCTGCACCCAGGTGGTAAATCGCCATAGAACAGGCTAACAATGGTATTGAGCCAGTTGTTCGTTCCTGTGAGTGCACTTCTCTCTGTATGTATTTAGTCTCCCTATGGGAAAAAGGGGCAACCAGACGTGGACTCCTTGCTCAGTGTGCTTAGAGGAATATAGCTACACCTCACTGACGAGGCCCAATGAAGGCCGAAACGATCGTCTGGGGTTGCTGTGTTCCTTGTTCAGAGAGGAATTGCCTGGTATTTCGGCGCTGGACTGACCGTAATAGGCGGGATCAGACTGATATACTACAGGAAATTTCTTCTCTGTGAAAAGCATTACTGGGCTAAAAAGCTGCACCCAGGTGGTAAATCGCCATAGAACAGGCTAACAATGGTATTGAGCCAGTTGTTCGTTCCTGTGAGTGCACTTCTCTCTGTATGTATTTAGTCTCCCTATGGGAAAAAGGGGCAACCAGACGTGGACTCCTTGCTCAGTGTGCTTAGAGGAATATAGCTACACCTCACTGACGAGGCCCAATGAAGGCCGAAACGATCGTCTGGGGTTGCTGTGTTCCTTGTTCAGAGAGGAATTGCCTGGTATTTCGGCGCTGGACTGACCGTAATAGGCGGGATCAGACTGATATACTACAGGAAATTTCTTCTCTGTGAAAAGCATTACTGGGCTAAAAAGCTGCACCCAGGTGGTAAATCGCCATAGAACAGGCTAACAATGGTATTGAGCCAGTTGTTCGTTCCTGTGAGTGCACTTCTCTCTGTATATATATATATATATATATATATTCAGATAGTCTGGACTTTTATTATGATATCAAGAACAGACACCATATGACAAACATACATATACAGGCAACCTCGTGCTTTAAACTTGATGCATTACAGTTTTTTTTTTACAGGGATCTTTATAATTATAATGCAAACAGCTGCTGAATTGTTTAGGTTTGATGAACAAAGGGTTAATAACTGTTCTCAAATGGGAATCCCCACCCTTCTCCCCTCCACCTATATATTTGTTGTTTGATTTGTTTACTGATGACACACAGAGAAAGACAGAAACACCTTAGGAAAGTACTGAAGCCTAAAGGTAATATTTTTTCAGGCACCAAGTCCCCTCTGATTGCGGTATATACCGCCAAGGGGATAGAAATCACGCAAGCTTGAAACACTGGCACATATGCCAGGACACGTTCCAGTAAGGTAATATACCTATTGCTAATCCTCTTTGAATATTTATTTGAGCTAAAACCAATTCCTTTACTGGCTACGAGATAATCAGTGACTCTGCAAAGGAACAGACAAGAAGATATTCTTTGACTATGTTACGGGAGTCCTATTGACTTTGTTGCTATTGTTACCCATTTGGTCTCTAACTATACTAAGAGTAACGATTGTTGTCTTCTTTATATCTTGTAATCCATGTTTTATCTTAGCCCCCGAAGGGTGTCTATTATCTAAGATTGTAAAGCTGCTTGTATATTTGTCTGGGAGACGTCCCATATATATGTCTTTTACACTTATGTTTTTTAAGAGACATATTTTTTAAGTTGTAATAACTTTGTTTTTATATTTGCTTTATATTAAATAGTTGCTACCGTTAAATTTCCTCTGAAAGCTTAATCTGTAGCTTTTAGTTAGCGCTGTTCTCACATATTGATATTTGTTTACTGATGACCCCAGACAGGAAGGATGAAGTCCAGACTACTCCATGCCAGTTAGTTTTAGCTTTGGACAATCAGGTTTTCCTGCAGTGAAATGCTCTGTGTAATAGAGGACTATAAAGTGGGAGATAACACGCGGCCCTTTAGAGGGGGGGAGGTGAAGGGGAGAGGGAGACTACAAACAATACTACTACTATGAAGCATAGCTCTGAATTATTGCTCCTTCCCTACTATGTAGCAGAGTAGGAATTATCAGCTTTAACCCTTGATGGCATGCAGTGGTGGATTTAATGCATTGAGGGCCCTGGTGCAAGAATTTTTCTAGGCCCCCCACATTCTAGGGGGTAGTTATCAAGCCGTCAACCTCAAATACGCTGGAATTCTGCAGCGTATTTGTGGCGAGGCTGATTTGCCTTAGTTATCAAAGGGTAGACACCGGCAAAAGTAGAATTTTGTGACGTAAGCTTCGATCCGCCGGACTCAGTCCGACACAGATCGATTCTTACGTCACTCCAGATGTTCCGCACACAAGTGCGGCACTATCTGACTACTTTTGCTAGTTATCAAAAAACTAGCAGGTACGCTCGGCACTTTTCCGGCCCAGCGTACCTGGTTTTACCTGGAGGTGGCGGATCCCATAGGAATCAATGGGAGTCTGACCATAGCGAAAGTACAAGTTCGCTGCTGCCAGACATCCCATTGATTCCTATGGGAGCTGTCTACACCTAACACCCTAACATGTACCCCGAGTCTAAACACCCCTAATCTGTCCCCCCCCTACACTGCCGCAACTAAATAAAGTTATTACCCCCTAAACCGCCGCTCCCGGAGCCCACCGCAAGCTACTCTATACATATTAACCCCTAAACCGCCGCTCCCTGACCCCGCCGCAACTATAATAAATGTATTAACCCCTAAACCGCCGCTCCGAGGACACCGCCGCAACCTACATTATACCTAGTAACCCCTATCCTGCCCCCCTATACCGCCGCCCTCTATAATAAAGTTATTAACCCCTATCCTGCTGATCCCGCACCTTGCTGCAACTAAATAAATAGTTTAACCCCTAAACCGCCGTTCCCGGACCCTGCCTCAACCTATATTAAATTTATTAACCCCTAATCTGCCCTCCCTACACCGTTGCCACCTATAATACATTTATTAACCCCTATCCTGCCCCCCACTACACCGCCGCCACTGTAATAAATTTATTAACCCCTAAACCTAAGTCTAACACTAACCCTAACACCCCCCTAACTTAAATATTAACTAAATAAATCTAAATAATATTTCTATTATTAACTAAATTAATCCTATTTAAAACTAAATACTTACCTTTAAAATAAACCCTAATATAGCTACAATATAAATAATAATTATATTGTAGCTATCTTAGGATTTATTTTAATTTTATAGGTAACTTTCAATTTATTTTAACTAGGTACAATAGCTATTAAATAGTTATTGACTATTTAATAGCTACCTAGCTAAAAGAAATACAAAATTACCTGTAAAATAAATCCTAACCTAAGTTACAATTAAACCTAACACTACACTATTATTAAATAAATTAAATACAAATAACTACAATTAAATACAATTACATAAACTAACTAAAGTACAAAAAAATAAAAAAAGCTAAGTTACAAAAAATAAAAAAATAGGTTACAAACATTTAAAAAATATTACAACAATTTTAAGCTAATTACACCTAATCTAAGCCCGCTAATAAAATAACAAAGCCCCCCAAAATAAAAAAAATTCCCTACCCTATTCTACATTAAAAAAGTTCAAAGCTCTTTTACCTTACCAGCCCTTAAAAGGGCCTTTTGTGGGGCATGCCCCAGAGAAAACTGCTCTTTTGCCTGTAAAAGAAAAATACAACCCCCCAACATTAAAACCCACCACCCACATACCCCTAATCTAACCCAAACCCCCCTTAAAATAACCTAACACTAATCCCCTGAAGATCATCCTACCTTTAGTCGTCTTCACTCAGCCGAGCCACCGATGGAACTGAAGAGGAGATCCGGAGCGGCAGAAGTGATCCTCCAAAGGGCGCTGAAGAAATCTTCCATCCGATGAAGTGATCCTCCAGGTGGCGCTGAAGAAGCCTTCAACCCGGCGATGTCATCTTCCAAGCGGCGCTGAAGAAGTCTTCTATCCGGGCGATGTCATCTTCCAAGCGGGGTCTTCAATCTTCATCCCGCCGAGGCGGAACATCCTTCTTTCCCGACGGACTACCGACGAATGAAGGCTCCTTTAAGGGACGTCATCCAAGATGGTGTCCCTTCATTTCCGATTGGCTGATAGGATTCTATCAGCTAATCGGAATTAAGGTAGGAAAAATCTGATTTTCTGATTGAATCAGCCAATCAGATTGAGCTCGCATTCTATTGGCTGATCGGATCAGCCAATAGAATGCAAGCTCAATCTGATTGGCTGATTGGATCAGCCAATCGGATTGAACTTCAATCTGATTGGCTGATTCAATCAGCCAATCAGATTTTTCCTACCTTAATTCCGATTGGCTGATAGAATCCTATCAGCCAATCAGAATTGAAGGGACGCCATCTTGGATGACGTCCCTTAAAGGAGCCTTCATTCGTCGGTAGTCCGTCAGGAAAGAAGGATGTTCCGCGTCGGCGGGATGAAGATTGAAGATTGAAGACCCCGCTTGGAAGATGACATCGCCCGGATAGAAGACTTCTTCAGCGCCACTTGGAAGATGACACGCTTGGAAGATGACATCGCCCGGATGGAAGACTTCTTCAGCGCCGCTTGGAAGATGACACGCTTGGAAGATGACATCGCCCGGATGGAAGACTTCTTCAGCGCCGCTTGGAAGATGACACGCTTGGAAGATGACATCGCCCGGATGGAAGACTTCTTCAGCGCCGCCTGGAGGATCACTTCATCGGATGGAAGATTTCTTCAGCGCCCCTTGGAGGATCACTTCTGCCGCACCGGATCTCCTCTTCAGTTCCATCGGTGGCTCGGCTGAGTGAAGACGACTAAAGGTAGGATGATCTTCAGGGGATTAGTGTTAGGTTATTTTAAGGGGGGTTTGGGTTAGATTAGAGGTATGTGGGTGGTGGGTGTTAATGTTGGGGGGTTTGTATTTTTCTTTTACAGGCAAAAGAGCAGTTTTCTTTGGGGCATGCCCCACAAAAGGCCCTTTTGAGGGCTGGTAAGGTAAAAGAGCTTTGAACTTTTTAAATGTAGAATAGGGTAGGGAAATTTTTTATTTAGGGGGGCTTTGTTATTTTATTAGGGGGCTTAGATTAGGTGTAATTAGCTTAAAATTGTTGTAATATTTTTAAATGTCTGTAACCTATTTTTTTATTTTTTGTACTTTAGTTAGTTTATGTAATTGTATTTAATTGTAGTTATTTGTATTTAATTTATTTAATTTATTTAATGATGGTGTAGTGTTAGGTTTAATTGTAACTTAGGTTAGGATTTATTTTACAGGTAATTTTGTATTTCTTTTAGCTAGGTAGTTATTAAATAGTTAATAACTATTTAATAACTATTCTAACTATCTAAAATAAATATAAAGTTACCTGTAAAATAAAAATAAATCCTAAAATAGCTACAATGTAATTATTAATTACATTGTAGCTATCTTAGGGTTTATTTTACAGGTAAGTATTTAGTTTTAAATAGGAATAATTTATTTAAGTATAGTGTAGTGTTAGGTGTAATTGTAACTTAGGTTAGTTTTTATTTTACAGGTAAATTTCTCTTTATTTTAGCTAGGTAGCTATTAAATAGTTAATAACTATATAATAGCTATTGTACCTAGTTAAAATAAATTGAAAGTTTCCTATAAATTAAAAATAAATCCTAAGATAGCTACAATATAATTATTATTTATATTGTAGCTATATTAGGGTTTATTTTAAAGGTAAGTATTTAGTTTTAAATAGGATTAATTTAGTTAATAATAGAAATATTATTTAGATTTATTTAATTAATATTTAAGTTAGGGGGGGTGTTAGGGTTAGTGTTAGACTTAGGTTTAGGGGTTAATAAATTTATTACAGTGGCGGCGGTGTAGGGGGGGCAGGATAGGGGTTAATAAATGTATTATAGGTGGCGACGGTGTAGGGGGGGCAGATTAGGGGTTAATAAATTTAATATAGGTTGCGGCAGGGTCCAGGAGCAGCGTTTTAGGGGTTAAACTATTTATTTAGTTGCGGCGAGGTGCGGGATCAGCAGGATAGTGGTTAATAACTTTATTATAGAGGGCGGCGGTATAGGGGGGGCAGGATAGGGGTTACTAGGTATAATGTAGGTTGCGGCGGTGTCCGGGAGTGGCGGTTTAGGGGTTAATACATTTATAGGAGTTGCTGCGTGGTCTAGGAGCGGCGGTTTAGGGGTTAGTAACCTTATTGAGTTGCGGGGGGCTCCGGGGGTGCCGGTATAGGGGGTAGAACAGTGTAGTTAGTGTGGGTGCTTAGTGACAGACTAGCAATAAAGCTGTCAAAAAGCCGAAGAGCAGCGAGATTGGATGAGTGATAACTCTCACAGTCCGCTGCTCATCGCCCCGTACTTGGTGCGCGGCTTTTTGACAGATTTATTGATAACTTTGGCAAATTTTTTCAGGTCCGCGGCGGCGATGGTAGGCGAGCTTAGGCAGGCGTATTGGGCCGGCGAAGGCAGGAAAGTTGACACGTTGATAACTATCCCCCTCTGTGTTTACATAAAAGCATATCAACAGCTTTGGGATATGCATTGAAAATATGGTTTACAGCAAAATTATATATCTCTCTATATATCAGCCAAGTGAATGATACACTGGGAAATCATAAAGGTTTTTTTTAAAATAAATTTTCCCCTAAAGTGTAGCATATCTGTGCTTTTGCTATACTGTTTATACTTTAAAAGAGTCTAATGTGCATGGTAAGAACATGACTCTAAATCCTTCTGAGGAATACATTCACAATTCAGATTGGGGGTTATGCAGTGTCTTGTAGATGTCTGGGAATCATGTGGTTAAAAAGATTAGCAAACCAGACACCTAATAGCATGTATATCAGATTTTGTTTGTTTTTTACTAGTAAGTGTTTTAGCAATGTTGAAGGATTTGGGGCTAAGGCAGCTAAAGTTGAGTTACAAAGTAGCAGCCAATATGCAAGTAGTCTGCAAATTTTGTGCTGTTGTCATTCAAGCAAAACATAAGAAAACCAATCCCTTTAAAAGTTAAAGTGATCACAAATCATAAACCTCCCAGACATGTTCATTACAGTAGTTCCCTCTCACACTGTTGCCCTCTCCCCAGTATCAGATGTGTGGGTGTTAGGTTTGTGATTTGCAATCACTTTAACTTTTAGTTTTCCCTCTCCCTTTACCTGACTGTTGCCCTTTTCAACTGTTTGAGCTGCTGAACTTCAAGTGACAGCCAGTACACGCTCCAAAACAAACAGACAATTACCCAAATTCTGCTGCTCGTTCTAGTCTAATAGACACTTATTCCCTATGTTAACCTGTGTTAAATAAAAGCTATTGTTTATACTAGCTCAGTGAGTGCAGTCTTTTCCTGGAAAACTGCATTACTTTTGACTTTGCACCATGGCAGCTGCATAAGTGAGTTGGTAATTTGAGTGCAAAATTACCTTGAAACTATATATATATATATATATATATATATATATATATATATATACACACATATACATACAGTATGGACTGGGTACACATCCTAAGCCACTGTTAACTCCACAGCCCTGAACACTGACAGACAGCTGCAAAGTTCCCTGCAACCCAGGCAGTTAACCCCCGAGCAACCTGGGTGTCAGGTCCGCAGGGGAGCATTACAAACATTAACACAAAACACCCAGCACTCACTAGCAGATTCACAGCAATGTTTAAAAGCAAAACTGGGGGAAGTCAGTTACATTTGGCGCCAAAGGATCAAGCCCAGGACCACAACAAGGTCTCCCCCTTCCTGGGACCCTAACCAGCACCCACACAATGCATACTTCCAAACAAACCAACTGGGAACCTCCCAGGGTGACACAGGCTTTTGTAACCTCCCCTATGTAAATACAAAACACAGGAATGGACCGCACTCACAGACTGGACTGGGTACACATCCTAAGCCACTGTTAACTCCACAGCCCTGAACACTGACAGACAGCTGCAAAGTTCCCAGCAACCCAGGCAGTTAACCCCCGAGCAACCTGGGTGTCAGGTCCGCAGGGGAGCATTACAAACATTAACACAAAACACAAAAAACCCAGCACTCACTAGCAGATTCACAGCAATGTTTAAAAGCAAAACTGGGGGAAGTCAGTTACATTTGGCGCCAAAGGATCAAGCCCAGGACCACGACAAGGTCTCCCCCTTCCTGGGACCCTAACCAGCACCCACACAATGCATACTTCCAAACAAACCAACTGGGAACCTCCCAGGGTGACACAGGCTTTTGTAACCTCCCCTATGTAAATACAAAACACAGGAATGGACTGCACTCACAGACTGGACTGGGTACACATCCTAAGCCACTGTTAACTTGGCACTTTGTACTTTGAGTCAGACGCCAGATCACTTTCATTTGCAGAGGAGGCAGGATTTACTTAGCAATTGTTTTTTATTTCTTTGTGCAATTTCAGATTGTAACTTCAGTGTGGTAGTAGTTGTATGGTGGGGCCAGGGGTACATAAAACACATTTTTTTAGCAACAGTGCATTTATGATTATTTAACAATCCTGTAGAAAGTCTATATTTAAAACCATGCAGAATTTGTCAGATATGCATTTTTTTAATTTTATATATATATATATTACATTTCAGTTTACTGCCCCTTTATGCAAGGACTTGCCAGATGCAAGGAGGCATTTTATTTAACAATTTTACATCTGCATAACATGTTATACTCTCAGACTAAGATTGCTCAGTGTTTGAAATGATACAGGTTAACTTAAAACCGTTCAGTTTACACTACAGCTGACTTAATTTTGAATTACATACCAACAAGCCTAAATCCTGCATTTAACCAGATCTAATGGTATGAGTACCACAGCTTATGGTTCCACCAAGACCATATAGAGTACAGCATTTTCAGAATCCATAAGTACAGCTGACAGATGGGATCATTTGTATACTATATTTGAAGTGGTGCTCTTGGTTGGGGAAAAAACAAACATATGTCAACCTTTTAAAAGTACTTTTCTTCATCTAGCCATCTACCCAGATCATTAATGTACAATTTTGAATTCACAAAATTATTTTTGTTTGCACATTCACAAATATGATTCTTTAAAAAGTGATCTCTTAATTTCTGCATTTTTTTTTATCATGCATGTCACACACTGTTGATTTAAGGGATGCAAGGTGCATAAATGTTTCCTCCTGTAAGTGTTTCTGTGGGTGTCTGTGTTTATGTCTTTGTGCTTTGGTTTGTGTCTCTGAGTGTGTATGTATTTTTCTTCTGTGGGTCTTTCTGTGAGGGTTGGTGTGTATGTCTTTGTGCATTTTCTATGGATGTCTGTGAGGGTGTGTGTGCATATGCCTTTGAGCTTTTTCTATGGGTGTCTCTGTGAAGGTATGTGTATGTTTGTCTTTGTGTATTTTCTCTGGATGCCTCTGTGAGGGTGTGTGTGTGTGTGTATGTATGTATGTCTGTGTTTTCTGTGGATGTCTCTGTGAGGGTGTGTGTTTTCTGTGGGTGTCTCTGTGAGGGTGTGTGTATGTCTTTGTGTGTTTTCTGTGGATGTCTCACTGATGGTGTGTTTATGTATGTCTTTCTGTGTTTTATGTGGTTGTCTCTCTGTGTGTGTATGTCTTTGTGTGTTTTCTGTGGGTGTCTCTGTGTGTGTGTGTGTATGTCTTTGTGTTTTCTAAGGGTGTCTCTGTCAGTGTTTCCTTGGGTGTATGTGCAAGTTTGAGTTTGTGTGTGTGTTTCCATTGTCTGTTCCTTTTTAGGACATTTTGACCTTGCTACTGATTATTTAGATCTTTCTACAGACTTTGAGACTAACGAGACCTTTCCGGAAGTCACCAATCCACCATTTAACCTTTAAATGATTGTTTAGGCAGTTCAGGGCCCTTCCTTTCAGCCACTGCATGCTGTTGTCATCATTTAGTTGGCATCTTCCTTTACAAAAAGATAATCAGAACTCCATATTTTCTTTTGTAAATCTCCTTTTTTTTTTTTTTTTTACAAAACTGTAGTTTACCTCATCAGGTCAATGTAAACAATTGCTGAGTGTCTGTTTGGTGTCTGTGTCTGAGTGTGTTTCTTTGCATGTCTGCTAGAGTGTCTATATGTGAATCCTTATGTGTGAGTGTGTTTCAGTGTATGAGTGTGTCTGTGTGTGTGTATGTTACTACCTTTACAACATTTCCAAGTTTAAATAGACACTTAAGAATAAAGTGCATATACGTTTTAGTCACTTGGTCAAAAATTGCACATGTCAAAGGGGGGGGGGGGGCTGATCAACGGTTAAGTCAGGGGCCCAAAAATTTCTAGTGGCAGCCCTGCACCCCTCTCATTTTTGTAAATATTTTATTATATCTTTTCATGTGACAACACTGAAGAAATTACACTTTGCTACAATGTAAAGTACTGAATATACAGCCAGTACCTGTATAACAGTGTGAATTTGCTGCCCACTCAACATAACTCAACACACATCCATTAATGTCTAAACTATTGCCAACAAAAGTGAGTACACCCCTAAGTGGAAATGTCCAAATTGGGGCAAATTAGCCATTTTCCCTCCCCAGTGTCATGTGACTCGTTAGTGTTACAAGGTCTCAGGTGTAAATGGGGAGCTTGGGTTAAATTTGGTGTTATCACTCTCACACTCTCTCATACTGGTCACTGGAAGTAAAACATGGCACCTCATGGCAAAGAACTCTCTGAGGATCTGAAAAAAAGAATTGTTACTCTACATAAAGATGGCCTAGGCTATAAAAGGATTGCCAAGACACTGAAACTGAGCTGCAGCATGGTGGGCAAGACCATACAGCAGTTTTACAGGACAGGTTCCACTTAGAACAGGCCTCACCATGGTCAACCTGCACATGCTCAGCGTCATATCCAGAGATTGTCTTTGGGAAAAAAGACCTATGAGTGCTGCCAGCATTGCTGCAGAGGTTGAAGGGGCGGGGGTCAGCCTGTCAGTGCTCAGACCATACACCACACACTGCATCAAATTGGTCTGCATGGCTGTCGTCCCAGAAGGAAGCCTCATAAAGATGATGCACAAGAAAGCCCGCAAATACTTTGTTGAAGACAAGCAGACTAAGGACATGGATTACTAGAACCATGTCCTGTGTTCCAATGTGACCAAGATAAACTTATTTGGTTCAGATGGTGTCAAGCTTGTCTGGCAGCAACCAAGTGAGGAGTACAAAGAGTCAATCATGGTGGTGTGAGTGTCATGGTCTTGGCCTGCATGAGTGCTACCGGCACTGGGTAGCTACAGTTCATTGAGGGATCCATGAATGCCAACATGTACTGTGACATATTGAAGCAGAGCATAATCCCCTCCCTTCGGAGACTGGGCCGCAGGGCAGGATTCCAACATGATAATGACCCCAAACACACCTCCAAGATGACCACTGCCTTGCTAAATAAGCTGAGGGTAAAGGTGATGGACTGGCCAAGCATGTCTCCAGACCTAAACCCTATTGAACATCTGTTGGGCATCCTCAAACGGAAGGTGGGGGAGCGCAAGGTCTCTAGCATCCACCAGCTTTGTGATGTCATGGAAGAGTGGGAAAGGACTCCAGTGGCAACCTGTGAAGCTCTGAATAACTCCATGCCCAAGAGGGTTAAGGCAGTGCTGGAAAATAATGGTGGCCACACAAAATATTGACACTTTTGTCCCAATTTTGACATTTCCACTTAGGGGTGTACTCACTTTTGTTGCCAACGGTTTAGACATTAATGGCTGTGTGTTGAGTTATTTTAAAGGGACAGCAAATTTACACTTTTATACAGGCTGTACACTCACTACTTTACATTGTAGCAAAGTGTCATTTTAAAAGATATAATAAAATATTTACAAAAATGTGAGGGGTGTACTCACTTTTGTGAGGTACTGTATGTATATATATATATATATATATATATATATATATATATATATATACACTGTATATATACATGAGTATATATAGGTATAGATATATACAGATAAATAGGAATTACTTTTTATAAACACATAGAACATTTTCTGCTATGTTCATAACTTTGGAATGTCAAATATTTCGAATAAAAATCCATCCTTAGACATGTATATGTATGAATTTCTATGTTAAAGGGACATGCATTTTTTTCTTTTATTTTTCAGACAGAGAACACAAATTTAAACAACTTTCAATTGTATTTCTTTAATTGCTTCATTTACTTGATATTCTTTGTTGAAATGCATATCTAGATAGGCTCAGAAGTTGGGAGCTAGATGCTGATTGGTGGCTGCACATATATGCCTCTTGTGATTGGCTTTTCAATATGTACAGCTAATTCCTAATAGTGCAATGCTGCTTCTTTAAGAAAGGATTCAAAGAGAATGAAACAAAATTGATAATAAAAGTCAATAGGAAATCTGTTTACATAAGTGTTCTCTGTCTGAATCATGAAAGAAAATGTCTTAGTTCAGTGTCTCTTTAAAGCCCTTTGCCTGCCTTTTTTTCTAATACCCAAGGCCTCAAATCTTTGAGCCCTTATAACGTTTTGTTGCAATATTGTTGTTTTTTTTTATAATTTTTTATTAAGCCCTGTTATTTATTTAAAGGGACAGTCTACACCAAAATATTTATTATTTAAAAAGATTGATAAACCCTTTATTACCCATTCCCCGTTTTTGCATAACCAACACAGTTATATTAATACACTTTTTACCTCTGTGATTACCTTGTATCTAAGCCTCTGCAGACAGCCTCCTTATCTAAGTGCTTTTGACAGACATGCAGTGTAGTCAATCAGGGAAGATTCCTAAATAACTTCACGGGAGTGAGCACAATGTTATCTATATGACACACTTGAACTGATACTGTCTCACTGTGAAAAACTTTCAAAATGGGGCGCGATCCGATATCGATCGCAGTTTGCGGCGCAAGCGAGGGAACCGGCGTCGCCCGCAGTTTCAGCTCACAACTCGAGCCATCCCATATAGGTCGCCGTCAGATGCTAACGTGCCGTAAGTCTCACAAACCAGCGATGTCCAGAAATCTGCGTAAGTACAAATTTCTGGCGTCGCCAGTGACTTGCGGCACGTTAGAAACTGCCGGCGCCTATAAAACCTGACTAAAGTTTAAAACACCCGCACTGTCTAACACGCCTCCCTAACATAGCCCGCACTGTCTAACCCTCTATCCGCTATCCCCCCTCACTAGCCTAATAATAAAAAAGCTATTAACCCCTAAACCGCCGCTCCCGTACCCCGCCGCCAGCTATATTATATCTATAACCCCCTAAAGTGAGCCCCTAACACCGCCGCCATCTATATTAAAATTATTAACCCCTAATGTAAGCCCCTTACACCGCCGCCATCTCTATTAAAATGATTAACCCCTAATTTAATCTACCTACCCCGCCGCCAGCTATATTATCTATATTAACCCTAAGTATATTATAGTTAATATAGTTATTACATTATATATATTAACTATATTAACCCTAATTATATTAGGGTTAATATAGTTAATATAGTTACTATAGTATTTATATTAACTATATTAACTCTATCTAACCCTAACACCCCTAACTAAATTTATATTAAATTAATCTAATTCATTTATAAACTAAAATATTCCTATTTAAATCTAAATACTTACCTATAAAATAAACCCTAAGATAGCTACAATATAATTAATAATTACATTGTAGCTATGTTAGGGTTAATATTTATTTTACAGGTAAATTGTTAATTATTTTAACTAGGTATAATAGATATTAAATAGTTATTAACTATTTAATATCTACCTAGTTAAAATAATTACCCAATTACCTGTAAAATAAATCCTAACCTAAGTTACAAATACACCTACACTATCAATAAATTTAATAAACTACAAACATCTATCTAAAAATACAATTAAATTAACTAAACTAAATTACAAAAAAAAACAAACACTAAATTACAAAAAATAAAAAAAAGATTACAAAATATTTAAGCTAATTACACCTATTCTAAGCCCCCTAATAAAATAATAAACCCCCAAAATAAAAAAAATTCCCTGCCCTATTCTAAATTCAACAAATTTCAAAGCTCTTTACCTTACCAGCCCTTAAAAGGGCCTTTTGTGGGGCATGCCCCAAAGAATTCAGCTCTTTTGCATACAACAAATACAATACCCCCCCCCCCACATTACAACCCACCACCCACATACCCCTATTCTAAACCCACCCAAACCCCCCTTAAAAAAGCCTAACACTACCCCCCTGAAGATCTCCCTACCTTGTCTTCACCACACCGGGCCGAACTCCTGATCCGATCCGGGCGATGTCTTCCTCCAAGCGGCAAAGAAGAATTCTTCCTCCGGCGATGTCTTCCTCCAAGCGGCAAAGAAGAATTCTTCCTCCGGCGACGTCTTCCTCCAAGCGGCAGCAAAGTCTTCATTCTTCCGGCGGCATCTTCAATCTTCTTTCTTCGCTCCGCCGCCGCGGAGCATCCATCCCGGCCGACTGCTGAACTTGGAATGAGGTACCTTTAAATGATGTCATCCAAGATGGCGTCTGCCGAATTCCGATTGGCTGATAGGATTCTATCAGCCAATCGGAATTAAGTTAAAAAAATCTGATTGGCTGATTGAATCAGCCAATCAGATTCAAGTTCAATCCGATTGGCTGATCCAATCAGCCAATCAGATTGAGCTCGCATTCTATTGGCTGTTCGGAACAGCCAATAGAATGCGAGCTCAATCTGATTGGCTGATTGTGGGTGGTGGGTTGTAATGTGGGGGGGGGGTATTGTATTTGTTGTATGCAAAAGAGCTGAATTCTTTGGGGCATGCCCCACAAAAGGCCCTTTTAAGGGCTGGTAAGGTAAAGAGCTTTGAAATTTGTTGAATTTAGAATAGGGCAGGGATTTTTTTTTATTTTGGGGGTTTATTATTTTATTAGGGGGCTTAGAATAGGTGTAATTAGCTTAAATATCTTGTAATCTTTTTTTTATTTTTTGTAATTTAGTGTTTGTTTTTTTTTGTAATTTAGTTTAGTTAATTTAATTGTATTTTTAGATAGATGTTTGTAGTTTATTAAATTTATTGATAGTGTAGGTGTATTTGTAACTTAGGTTAGGATTTATTTTACAGGTAATTGGGTAATTATTTTAACTAGGTAGATATTAAATAGTTAATAACTATTTAATATCTATTATACCTAGTTAAAATAATTAACAATTTACCTGTAAAATAAATATTAACCCTAACATAGCTACAATGTAATTATTAATTATATTGTAGCTATCTTAGGGTTTATTTTATAGGTAAGTATTTAGATTTAAATAGGAATATTTTAGTTTATAAATGAATTAGATTAATTTAATATAAATTTAGTTAGGGGTGTTAGGGTTAGATAGAGTTAATATAGTTAATATAAATACTATAGTAACTATATTAACTATATTAACCCTAATATAATTAGGGTTAATATAGTTAATATATATAATGTAAAACCTATATTAACTATAATATACTTAGGGTTAATATAGATAATATAGCTGGCGGCGGGGTAGGTAGATTAAATAAGGGGTTAATCATTTTAATAGAGATGGCAGCGGTGTAAGGGGCTTACATTAGGGGTTAATAATTTTTATATAGGTGGCGGCGGTGTAAGGGGTCAGATTAGGGGATAGATAAGGTAGATGGCGGCGGTTTTAGAGGCTCACAGTAGGGGGTTAGTTTATGTAGATGGCGGCAGGGTCCGGGAGCGGCGGTTTAGGGGGTAATAACTTTATTAGGGATTTCGGGGGGGGGGGGGGATCGCGGTTGACAGGGAGATAGACATTGCGCATGCGTTAGGTGTTAGGTTTATTTTAGCAGATCGCGGTTGACAGGGAGATAGACATTGCGCATGCGTTAGGTGTTAGGTTTATTTTAGCAGATCGCGGTTGACAGGGAGATAGACATTGCGCATGCGTGAGGTGTTAGGTTTATTTTCTAGTTAGTTTAGGGAGTTACGGGGCTCCAATAGTCAGCGTAAGGCTTCTTACGGCTGCTTTTTGTGGCGAGGTGAAAATGGAGTAAGTTTTCTCCATTTTCGCCACGTAAGTCCTTACGCTGCATATTGGATACCAAACTGCGCGGGTTTGGTATACCTGCCTATGGCCCAAAAAACTGCGGGCGACGGCAGAAATATACGGGCGTAACTTCTAGGTTACGCCGTATATGTGATACCAAACCCGCGCAAATATTGGCGTCGCCGGCTTTTGCGGGCGACGATTTATATCGGATCGACCCCATGATCTGAGCTAAGAGGCAGTTTTCAACTGTTTAGAAATCAGTTTGAGCCTAGCTAGGTTTAGCTTTCAAAAATATCACCAAGGGAACAAAGCAAATTTGATGATAAAAGTAAATTGGAAAGTTGTTTAAAATTGCCTGCCCTATCTGAATCATGAAAGTTTAGTTTTGACTTTACTGTCCCTTTAACCCCTTAATGACCGGACCATTTTTCAGTTTTCTGACCCTTAATGACAATGGCTATTTTTAAATTTCTGCAGTGTTTGTGTTTAGCTGTAATTTTCCTCTTACTCATTTACTGTACCCACACATATTATATACCGTTTTTCTCGCCATTAAATGGACTTTCTAAAGATACCATTTTTTTCATCACATCTTATAATTTAATATAAAAAATATATAAAATATGAGGAAAAAATGGAAAAAAACACACTTTTTCTAACTTTGACCTCCAAAATCTGTTACACATCTACAACCACCAAAAAACACCCATGCTAAATAGTTTCTAAATTTTGTCCTGAGTTTAGAAATACCCAATGGTTACATGTTGTTTGCTTTTTTTGCAAGTTATAGGGCAATAAGTACAAGTAGAACTTTGCTATTTCCAAACCACTTTTTTTCAAAATTAGCGCTAGTTACATTGGAACACTGATATCTGTCCGGAATCCCTGAATATCCCTTGACATGTATATATTTTTTTTTAGAAGACAACCCAAAGTATTGATTTATGCCCATTTTGGTATATTTCATGCCACCATTTCACTGCCAAATGCGAGCAAATAAAAAAAATTGTTCACTTTTTCACAAATTTTGTCACAAACTTTAGGTTTCTCACTGAAATTATTTACAAACAGTTTGTGCAATTATGGCACAAATGGTTGTAAATGCTTCTCTGGGATCCCCTTTGTTCAGAAATAGCAGACATATATGGCTTTGGCATTGCTTTTTGGTAATTAGAAGGCCGCTAAATGCAGCTGCGCACCACACGTGTATTATGCCCAGCAGTGAAGGGGTTAATTAGGGATCTTGTAGGGACCTTGAAGGGTTAATTTTAGCTTTAGTGTAGTGTAGTAGACAACCCAGAGTATTGATCTAGGCCCATTTTGGTATATTTCATGCCACCATTTCACCGCCAAATGCGAGCAAATAAAAAAAAAAGTGACATTTTTCACAATTTTAGGTTTCTCACTTAAATTATTTACAAACAGCTTGTGCAATTATGGCACAAATGGTTGTAAATGCTTCTCTGGGATCTCCTTTGTTCAGAAATAGCAGACATATATGGCTTTGGCGTTGCTTTTTGGCAATTAGGAGACCGCTAAATGCTGCTGTGCACCACACTTGTATTAAGCCCAGCAGTGAAGGGGTTAATTAGGTAGCTTGTAGAGAGCTTGCAGGGTTAATTTTAGCTTTAGTGTAGAGATTAGCCTCCCACCTGACACATCCCACCCCCTGATCCCTCCCAGACAGCTCTCTTCCCTCCCCCACCCCACAATTGTCCCCGCCATCTTAAGTACTGGCAGAAAGTCTGCCAGTACTAAAATAAAAGGTGGTTTTTTTTTGTTTTTTGTTTTTTTTAATTATTCAGCTGTGATGGACCCCTGCCTTAACCCCCAACCTCCCTGATCCCCCCCAAACACCTCTCTAACCCTCCCCACCTACCTAATTGCCACCATCTTGGGTACTGGCAGCTGTCTGCCAGTACCCAGTTTTCCCCAAAAAATAAAGTGTTTTTTTTTTATTTTTAAATGTTTTTTTTTTTTTTTTTCTGTAGTGTAGCTGCCCCCCCCAGTACCCCCACCCCCCTAACCCTACCAGATCCTATTATTATTAAAAAAATGTTAGTTTGCTGCCCCCCTCCCTCTTACCAAAATTCATTGGTGGCAGTGCCAGTGATTGCTGCGCGCGCGCACACCCACGCACGCGCGTGCACGCAGCCCCCCCCCCGCACGCTCCCGGCATCCGGCGTGCACAATGCAGTTGAAGGAACCGGATGCCGGGTAGCGATGGGCCGCCCACCCTCCTCCCTGTAAGCTCCCACCCACCAACGAACGACCCCATCGCTACCGGTGCAGAGAGGGCCACAGAGTGGCTCTCTCTGCATCGGATGCTTTTTAAAGGGTATTGCAGGATGCCTCAATATCGAGGCATCACTGCAATACCCTGAGAGCTGCTGGAAGCGATTGCGATCGCTTCCAGCACTCTCTTAGACAACTGACGTACCAGGTACGTCCATTGTCACTAACTGCAAGTTTTTGCAGGACGTACCTGGTACGTCAGTTGTCATTAAGGGGTTAAATGTTGTATTCTGAAGATTATATACTGTGCATCTTTAAATGTATAAATAAAAACGTTTTTGTTTTTTCTTCAAGAAAGCGAAATGGATGAGAATATGAGAAATGGAACATTACAGATAGAATTTCACATCTTGGCTTTTTGCAGTTTTGGAAACTTACAGCTGGTATTTTGTGCTGCTGCTTTGGTAATGTACATCCTTACTGTGCTTGGAAATATCATTATTATCACACTAGTATGTCTTGTATCCCAGCTACAGACTCCAATGTACTTTTTCCTGTGTAACCTCTCAGTCCAGGATATTATTTATGTCTCTGCCATCTTACCAAAATTAGTGAGTATAACACTTACAGGTGACACCAGTATTTCTTATTTGGGATGTATGACACAAGTATTTTTGTTTCCCTTCTGTGTTCTTTCAGAATTTTTCCTGCTGACCTCGATGGCTTATGATCGTTATGTGGCTATTTGTATACCGCTGCACTACACTGTTATCATGAATAAAACGTTATGTGCTCTTTTAACCTCAGCAACCTGGTTTATTGCTATGTTGAATTCTATAATGTACTCTTCAGTGATATCTAAATATTCCTTCTGCAAATCCCAAGACATCAACCATTTCTTCTGTGACATTAAAACGATAATAAAGCTTTCCTGCAGCGATACAACAAACCTGTTGAAAATAATAATAAGTGAAGGTGTATTTATTGGATTTATTCCACTGGCATTGATATTTATTTCTTATGTGTGCATTATATTAACTATCTTGAAAATTCGCACAGGAAGACATAAGATATTTTCCAGTTGCTCATCTCATCTCACTATTGTTACAATTTTCTTTGGAACTGTACTCACTTTATATTTGAACCCCAAGTCTCTGCATTCTCAGGAACAAGACAAATTATTCTCCCTGCTGTATGTTGCTGTGGTTCCAATGTTGAATCCTTTAGTGTACAGCTTAAGAAACAGACAAGTTGCACAAGCCTTCAAAAAAATATTTGGAAAAACAGTATCTATTTTATAAATTTTAGCAGGCCAGGTGACAGGATTTTTGGCTACACAGGTGAAGACTCATTTTACCGCCCCACCAAGAAATGATATAAGAAATGTTCTAGTGATTTATTAAGCAGCTATAGGTAACTATTTTTATCCATAATGATAGGGATTTTGCCAGCTACTTCAACAACAAAATTTACTCCATCAGAAATAAAATCGGCTCGCAACATACTACCAGTCTTTCACCCCCCAAAAAGCTCACAATCATCCAAAACTCACAAAGCCAAAAATTTAGCTATTTTGCCCCTGTTACAGAGGAAGAAGTTTCTGCACTTATACTATCCTCTCACCTCACTACCTGTCTCCTCGACCCATCTCCTCACAGCTACTCCCCTCCCTCTCTTCTACATTTTCCCCTATACTCATACATCTTCAACCTCTCCTTCAGCACTAGTATATCGCTTAAACATGCACTGGTCACACCTATCCTCAAAAAACCTTCTCTCGATTCAACCTCCTCATCCAACTACCGTACTATTTCCTTACTCCCTCTTGCCTCAAAGCTTCTTGAAAAGCTAGTATATGCATGTCTATCCCATTTCCTTACATTAAACTCCCTCCTTGACCCACTGCAATCTGGATTTTGCCCCCTACGCTCCACAGAGATAGCAATTGTTAAGGTCATCAACGACCTACTTACAGCAAAATCCAAAGGCCACTTCTCTCTACTTATCCTCCTTGATCTGTCTGCAGCCTTTGATACTGTTGACTATCCTCTTTTGCTCCAAACCCTCTATTCCTTCGGCATCTGCAACACAGCTATCTCGTGGTTCTCTTCCTATCTGTCTAACCATACCTTTAGTGTAGCCTTTTCTGGGGCATCCTCTGCCCCGTTACCTCTTTCTGTTTGTGTACCGCAAGGCTTTGTCTCTGTCCTCAGTCCCCTCCTCTTCTCAATCTACACGTCCTCATTAGGTTCCTTAATAAAGTCCCACAGTTTTCATTATCATTTGTATGTTGACGACACCCAAATCTACCTCTCTGCACCAAAACAATCTCCTTCCTTGCCAACCCGTGCCACTAACTGTCTCTTTCATATCTCATCTTGGATGTCCTCTCACTACCTCAAGCTAAATCTCTCCAAAACTGAGCTCCTTATTTTCCCCCCTTCTTCCAAACCCCCCCCCCCATTTACCCCAACCCCACATGCCCGATGTCTTGGGGTCATACTTGACTCAGATCTATCTTTCACTCCTCACATTCAGTCCTTGGCTAAAGGTTGCCACTTCCACCTTAAAAACATCTCTAAAAATATACATTTCCTTAAACAAGACACAACTAAGATTTTAATCCACTCGCTCATCCTTTCCCGCCTCGACTACTGCAACTCCATCCCCTCTGGTCTCCCTAGTTGCCGCCTAGCTTCTTTACAATCCATAATGAATGCCTCTGCCAGGCTCATCTTACATGTCACTCTTCATCTGCTGCACCTCTCTGCCAATCCCTTCACTGGCTTCCTCTTGCCTCCAGGATCAAACACAAAATTCTCACTCAAAATCTCTCACACAGAGCCCTAAACTGAACTGCTCCCCTCTCAAACCTTGTCTCCAGATACTCTCCCTCCCGTCCCCTTCCCTCCACTCATGATCTCCTATTCTCTTCCTCTCTTGTTACCTCCTCACATTCCCATTTACAAGATTTTCCCAGACTGGCTCCCATCTTATGGAACACTCTGCCTCACTCCACAAGCCTCTCCCCTAGTTTTGAAAGCTTCAAGCGCTCCCTGAAGACTCTACTATTCAGGGATGCATACAACCTACACTAACCTTCCCATCTCCACTGATATCCTCTTAAACCCCATAGCATGTAAGCCTATGAGCCCAGCTGTTTGAAGTTCACAATTATAAAAGCCGACTACAACAGTGCAACTCTCGGCAGGGCCCTGTACCCACTTGACCCCCTGTAAATGTTTTTTTGTATACTACCTATGTTCATAACGCTGCAGAATCTGTTGGCACTCTACAAATACCTGATAATAATAATAAATCTAGTGAGTGTGTCTTTGCATAGTAATATCTATTAGTCCCCCATTTTTGTCCTATAAAAATACTTTTGAATATGGACAACAAAACAATTTAGCAACTTTATTAGACAGCAGTATCCTTTCTGAGTGCAGGTTCAGGTGACTAGCAATGTCACAGGTAGTCAGTTCACAGAAGAGTTCTCACAGTTGATACAGGAACCTTTCACTGACTTGACGTGCACACTCTCCAGAGTGTGCCTGAGTCTTAGATGTAGAGAAGCTGTGGAGTTCAAGTAAGGATTCAAACAAAGGAAGTCTGTGTTAAACATGTGTGTGTTCCCTTTTCAGGCTGATAACTGGATTCCTCAGCACCAGATAGGGAGACATAGGTGGAACAAGAGTATATATCTGTAGGGGCAGGAGCTAAACTCGAGCAAGCAAAGTAGGCAATTGTAGCTGGGAGTAAGTCACTCAGTGACTGAAAAGCTGAGGCAGTAACAACAACCAAACAAGTACACCTTTATTCGTCATCACCATAATCAATAGCTCCCAAACAAAGATGCTCCATAAAGATAGCGTGATCTCTTGCACTTGAGTTGGTGAGCTTCTGGAAACCATCTGTGCCTTTGTTACACATTGTCCTCATCAGACCTCTGCAGCAAGACTTAGGAGGTATTTTCAGTTCCTTAAAATCAGTTAGAGTAAAAACATCTGTAAGCTTAGAATATCTATCTTGGATTTGTTCCTGGTTTAACTTTTCAATACTGTTAGTTGGATGATTTAGAACCCAATCTATATATTTTGCAAGGTCATTATGTTTCTGAGCTTGTCTTATAAACTCATAAAAATCTAAAAAGAAACCATCTTCTTTCATCATCTCAAGTACTGAACTGAAGCTTTAAGAGGGATTAACCTTCTCTTTCTAAGTATCCCATTTTATCTAGTTTGTCCATCTATCTGATTGCACTCATTACATTTCCTAAATAACAATTCTTATACTACCTTCAATATAAGTTAACTGCTTGTTCTGCAAGGGTATAAGTGCAAATAACGTTTAAACCAAACTAGGGAGTACTTGTATTATTTTACCCTTTGTACTAGAAAAGTGCGCTTGAACCATTCCATTGAGGATTTAGTATACTGTTCAAGCTACAGCTTCTGGTCTTCTGCATTATCAGATAGCTCACATATACCCTTACTAACGCCTAGATTTAGAGTTCTGCGTTAGCCGTCAAAACCAGCGTTAGGGGCTCCTAACGCTGGTTTTGGGCTACCGCTGGTATTTAGAGTCGTGTAGGTAAGGGTCTAACGCTTACTTTCCAGCCGCAACTTTTCCATACGGCAGATCCCCCTATGCCATTTGCGTATCCTATCTTTTCAATGGGATCTTTCTAACGCCGGTATTTAGAGTCTTGGCTGAAGTGAGCGTTAGAGCTCTAAAGACAAAACTCCAGCCGCAGCAAAAAGCCAGGATTTAAGAGCTTTCTGGGCTAATGCCGGTTCATAAAGCTCTTTCTACTGTGCTCTAAAGTACACTAACACCCATAAACTACCTATGTACCCCTAAACTGAGGCCCCCCCACATCGCCGCCACTCTAATACATTTTTTAACCCCTAATCTGCCGACCGCAGAACGCCGCAACCTACATTATCCCTATGTACCCCTAATCTGCTGCCCCTAACACCGCCGACCCCTATATTATATTTATTAACCCCTAATCTGCCGTCCCCAACGTCGCCGCCACCTACCTACAATTATTAACCCCTAATCTGCCGACCGGACCTCACTGCTACTATAATAAAGTTATTAACCCCTAAAATGCCTCACTCCTGCCTCAAAAACCCTATAATAAATAGTATTGACCCCTAATCTGCCCTCCCTAACATCGCCAACACCTAACTTCAAGTATTAACCCCTAATCTGGCGAACGGACCTCGCCGCTACTCTAATAAATGTATTAACCGCTAAAGCTAAGTCTAACCGTAACACTAACACCCCCCTAAATTAAATATAATTTAAATCTAACAAAATAAATGATTTCTTATTAAATAAATTAATCCTATTTAAAACTAAATACTTACCTGTAAAATAAACCCTAATATAGCTACAATATAACGAATAATTATATTGTAGCTAATTTAGCATTTATATTTATTTTACAGGCAACTTTGTATTTATTTTAACCAGGTACAATAGCTATTAAATAGTTAATAACTATTTAATAGCTACCTAGTTAAAATAATTACAAAATCACCTGTAAAATAAATCCTAACCTAAGTTACAATTAAAAGTAACACTACACTATCAATAAATAAATTACATACAAATACCTACAAATAAATACAATTAAATAAACTAACTAAAGTACAAAAAATAAAAAAAGAACTAAGTTACAAAAAATAAAAAAATAATTTAAAAATATTACAACAATTTTAAGCTAATTACACCTACTCTAAGCCCCCTAATAAAATAACAAAGCCCCCCAAAATAAAAAAATGTCCTACCCTATTCTAAAATAAAAAATGAAAAGCTCTTTTACCTTACCAGCCCTTAAAAGGGCCTTTTGCGGGGCATGCCCCAATGAAAACAGCTCCTTTGCCTGTAAAAAAAAACATACAATACCCCCCCAACATTACAACCCACCACCCACATACCGCTAATCTAACCCAAACCCCCCTTACATAAACCTAACACTAAGCCCCTGAAGATCTCCCTACCTTGTCTTCACCACGCCGGGTATCACCGATCCGTCCACAAGAGGCTCCGAAGTCTTCATCCAAGCCCAAGCGGGGGCTGAAGAGGTCCATCATCCGGCTGAAGTCTTGATCCAAGCGGGGTTCCCTTAAAGGAACCGTCATTCGTCGGGAAGTCGTCGGTGAAGATGGATGTTCCGCGCCGGCGGGATGACCATGGATCCAGAAGAAAGAAGATTGAAGATGCCGCTTGATAGAAGACTTCAGCCCGATCATGGACCTCTTCAGCTCCCGCTTGGATGAAGACTTCAGTCGGATCATGGACATCTTCAGCCCCCCGCTTGGGCTTGGATCAAGACATCGGAGGCTCTTCTGGATCGATCGGTGAACCCGGCGTGGTGAAGACAAGGTAGGGAGATCTTCAGGGGCCTAGTGTTAGGTTTATTTAAGGGGGTTTTTGGTTAGATTAGGGGTATGTGGGTGGTGGGTTGTAATGTTGTGGGGGGTATTGTATGTTTTTTTTACAGGCAGAAGAGCTGTTTTCTTTGGGGCATGCCCCGCAAAAGGCCCTTTTATTAGCTGGTAAGATAAAAAAAGAGCTTTTCAATTTTTATTTTAGAATAGGGTAGGGCATTTTTTTATTTTGGGGGGTTTTGTTATTTTATTAGGGGCCTTAGAGTAGGTGTAATTAGCTTAAAATTGTTGTAATATTTTTATAATGTTTGTAAATTATTTTTTTATTTTTTGTAACTTAGTTCTTTTTTATTTTTTGTACTTTAGTTTATTTAATTGTATTTATTTGTAGGTATTTGCATGTAATTTATTTATTGATTGATAGTGTAGTGTTCGGTTTAATTGTAACTTAGGTTAGGATTTATTTTACAGGTAATTTTGTAATTATTTTAACTAGGTAGCTATTAAATAGTTATTAACTATTTAATAGCTATTGTACCTGGTTAAAGTAAATACAAATTTGCCTGTAAAATAAAAATGAATCCTAAAATAGCTACAATATAATTATTATTTATATTGTAGCTATATTAGGGTTTATTTTACAGGTAAGTATTTAGCTTTAAATATGATTAATTTATTTAATAAGAAATAATTTATTTCGTTAGATTTAAATTATATTTAAGTTAGGGGGGTGTTAGAGTTAGGGTTAGACTTAGCTTTAGGGGTTAATACATTTATTAGAGTAGCGGCGAGGTCCGGTCAGCAGATTAGGGGTTAATACTTGAAGTTAGGTGTCTGCGATGTTAGGGAGGGCATATTAGGGATTAATACTATTTATTATAGGGTTTTTGAGGCGGGAGTGAGGCGGATTAGGGGTTAATAACTTTACTATAGTAGCGGTGAGGTCCGGTCGGCAGATTAGGGGTTAATAATTGTAGGTAGGTGGCGGCGACGTTGGGGCCGGCAGATTAGGGGTTAATAAATATAATATAGGGGTCGGCGGTGTTAGGGGCAGCAGATTAGGGGCACATAGGTATAATGTAGGTTGCGGCGGTGTACGGAGCGGCAGATTAGGGGTTAAAAGTGTAATGCAGTGGTCAGCGATAGCGGGGGCGGCAGATTAGGGGTTAATAAGTGTAAGGTTAGGGTTGTTTAGACTCGGGGTTCATGTTAGGGTGTTAGGTGCAGACTTAGGAAGTGTTTCCCTATAGGAAGCAATGGGGCTGCGTTAGGAGCTGAACGCTGCTTTTTTTGCAGGTGTTTGGTTTTTTTTTCATCTCAAACGGCCCCATTGTTTCCTATGGGGGAATCGTGCACGAGCACGTTTTTCAAGCTGGCCGCGTCTGTAAGCACTGCTGGTATTGAGAGTTGCAGTGGCGGTAAATTATGCTCTACCCTCCTTTTTTGGAGCCTAACGCAGCCATTCTGTGAACTCTAAATACCAGTGGTATTTAAAAGGTGCGGGGGGGAAAAAGCAAGTGTAGCTAACGCACCCCTTTGGCCGCAGAACTCTAAATCTAGCCGATAGTTATCTATACAGTCTCCAATACATGTATTGGTCTCCCAACCTTTATTATTACAGAATAATTAGCTTGGGCAAGAGTTTGGGGTTTACATAAATATTGTTAAATCTGGACATGGGATAATACTTGTCAAGGGCATTTCTTTGGATCTTATCATTATTTTTAATACATTTACTTACTCATTTATCACTATAGCTGTGACTAAATATTTACTGTAGTGTTTGTTACCAAGAGAATTTAATATAATTTTTCTTGTGGCTCCAAATAATATTTATTTCCGAATAATTTTTTACTTATATCTGCCTCCAACTTTCAAGGGAGTGCACCATGAAATCTTTTTTCTGTTGGCTGTACAGCATTGCCTATATAGAAAATACTTAAAAATATTCATTAGTTTTCTGAGATACAGCACCAAAATATCATCCTGCAAATACAAACAGTTTTATTAAATCAAGCAATCAGATTACACCGTCCCCTTTTTTTTCTTTCCACGAGACACATCTTGTGTCATGAAAACAATATATGGTAACTAGTGATGTTGCAAACCTAAAATTTTGCGTTTGCGAACGGCGAACACAAACTTTGTCAAATGTCGGCGAACCGCCATTGACGTCAATAGGCAGGCGAATTTTAAAACCCACAGGGACTCTTTCTGGCCACAATAGTGATGGAAAACTTGTTTCAAGGGTACTAACACCTGGACTGTGGCATGCCGGAGGGGGGTCCATGGCAAAACTCCCACATAAAATTACATAGTTGATGCAGAGTCTGGTTTTAATCCATAAAGGGCATAAATTACCTAACATTCCTAAATTGTTTGGAATAACGTGCTTTAAAACATCAGGTATGATGTTGTATCGATCAGGTAGTGTAAGGGTTACGCCCGCTTCACAGTGACAGACCAAACTCCCTGTTTAACGCACCGCAAACAACCGCAAACAGTCCATTTGCACAACCACAAGATCGATAGATTTGATAGATAGATCCATAGATTACATAGATCAGTAGATGCAATATACATTTGATAGATACCAATTACATAGATCAAAAGATGCAATATACATTTCATAGATATGAATTACATAGATCAAAAGATGCAATTTACATTTGATAGATATGAATTACATAGATCAAAAGATGCAATATACATTTGATAGATACAAATGACATGGATCAAAAGATGCAATATACATTTGCTAGATACGAATTACATAGATCAAAAGATGCAATATACATTTGATAGATATTAATTACATAGATCAATCGATGCAATATACATTTGATAGATACGAATTCCATAGATCAATAGATGCAATATACATTTGATAGATACGAATTGCATAGATCAATTGATGCAATATACATTTGATAGATACGAATTACATAGATCAAAAGATGCAATATACATTTGATAGATACGAATAACATAGATCAAAAGATGCAGTTTACATTTGATAGATACGAATTACATAGATCAAAAGATACAATATACATTTGATAGATACGAATTACATGGATCAAAAGATGCAATATACATTTGATAGATACGAATTACATGGATCAAAAGATGCAATATACATTTGATAGATACGATTTATATCAATAGATGCAATATACATTTGATAGATACGAATTACATAGACCAAAAGATGCAATATACATTGGTCCTGGCACACACGCTGGCAGACAGGCAGGCAGGCAACTGCAATTCAATTGCACTAGCAGACTGATGTTTCACAGTCAAAAAAGTTTTTATTTAATATATTTACACTACTTTTATAACAAATATGATTGGTGGCACTAGCTGGAAAGTGGGCCTGGGACACACGCTGGCAGGCAGGCAACTGCGATTAAATAACACTAGCAGACTGATGTAAAAGTTTTTTTTTTAAAAATTTAAACTAATGTTACACCAGATAGGAGTGGTGGCACTCAGGATGGAAGTAGGCACAGTATATGCTGGGAGCCTAACACACAGGCTGGCACTAGTGGCACGCTGGCCTGGCAACTAAAATTAAATAACAATAGCAGACTGATGTAAAAGGTTTTTTTTAAAAAAAATTGCACTGATGTTACACCAGATATAAGTGGTGGAAAACAGAGCTATTAATCACAGTATATGCTGTGGGCCTGACACACAGGCCTGATGGAAAATTAAATTATATTACACTAGCAAAATGATGTAAAAGTTTTTTTTTTTTATTTTATTTACGCTAATGTTACACCAGATATAAGTGGTGGAAAACAGAGCAATTAGGCACAATATATGCTGTGTACCTGACACACAGGCCTGATGGAAAATGAAATTAGATTACACTAGCAAAATGAGGTAAAAGTTTTTTTTTTTTTAATTTACACTAATATTAAGCAGATATAAGTGGTGGCACAGAAGAATTAATCACAGTATATGCTGTGAGCCACAGGCTGACAGGCAGGCAAATGCAAATAAAATTACCAAAAAAAACAAAAAAAAAACGACTGAAGTTATAGCCCTAAAAAGGGCTTTTTGGGCTGAAGTTCTAGCCCTAAAAAGGGCTTTTTGGGGTGCTGTCCTTACAGCAGAGACTAGATGAGTCCTTCAGGACTGTAGTGGACACTAAATACACTAGCCTAGCTATCTATTTCCCTATAATATCAACAGCAGCAGCACTAAACCTCCTCTCACTAAGACAGCAGGATCGTTATGACTCTAAAATGGCTGCTGCCCAGTAGCTGGGAGGGTCTGGGAGGAAGTGTCTGCTGCTGATTGGCTGAAATGTGTCATC
This sequence comes from Bombina bombina, assembly GCF_027579735.1. NCBI lineage: Eukaryota > Metazoa > Chordata > Amphibia > Anura > Bombinatoridae > Bombina > Bombina bombina. Next base: position 1,538,803,817 of record NC_069499.1, read on the forward strand.
AGACTGTGAGACACAGGGTCAAAGTTTCATCAATGATGACTAATAGGGGGCTGATCGAACATCGCATATGTTCGCCCGCCGTGGCAAACGCGAACAAGCTAAGATCGCCGGGAACTGTTCTCCGGCGAACAGTTTGCGACATCACTAATGGTAACACGTTAAAGTGAAGTTAGTAAAACTGTCTGTCATGGTTTGGTGGCCCCTTGTTTTATACATGGGTCTTACTCTTCTATAGGTCATATAAATAAATATCATATCATGTCAACAGAAAAAGAAACTGCCTTTGTCACATCTGATAACATTTACTCTACTGTATTGCAGTACTGCATGTGTAGCAGTAATGCCAATATATACAACTACTTTAGTGTATGACCATCTTAATTATTTTAACAAAAGAACAGACCACAACCTTAGGGTGCAATCCGATATATAGTGCTGGTTTCGGCGCAAGCATGGAAACCTGCGCCGCCCGTAATTTCACCTTGCACATCAGGCTATTACATATATTTCGCCGGCATTTCCTAAGTGCCGGAAGTCTGATAAACTAGCGATGTCCAGAAATGAGCTTAGGTACAAATGTCTGGAGTCGCCAGTGACTTACGGTACTATAGAAACTGCCGGCGCCTAAAGAAAGTAACTAAAATGTTAAATCTCCCGTAACTGTCTAACACGCATCCCCAAAATAAGCCCGACATGTATACCCCTACATCCGTAATCCCCCCCTCTCACTCCTAATAATAAATGTATTAACCCCTAGACCGACAACCCCCCACAACTCAATAAGTCTAATTATTAACCCCTAAACCGCCATAGCCCACACCGCAATAAACCTATTCTAGTATTACCCCAAAACCGCCATAGCCCACATAGCCCATATAGCCTATTAAATCTATTAACCCCTATTCTGCCGCCGCCAACGTCGCCACCACTATAATAAAGTTATAAACCCCTAAACCTAAGTCTAACCCTAACACCCCCCTAACTTAATTATTATTTAAATAAATCTATATAATATTACTATTATTAACTAAAGTATTCCTATTTAAAACTAAATACTTACCTGTAAAATAAACCCTAAGATAGCTACAATATAATTAATAGTTACATTGTAGCTAATTTAGGATTTATTTTTATTTTACAGGCAACTTTGTATTTATTTTAACTAGGTACAATAGCTATTAAATAGTTAATAACTATTTAATAGCTACCTAGTTAAAATAATTACAAATTTACCTGTAAAATAAAATCTAACCTAAGTTACAATTATACCTAACACTACACTATCATTAAATAAATTAAATTAATTAAATACAATTACCTAAAATTAAATACAATTAACTAAAATAAACTAAAGTACAAAAAAACCCCCCACTAAATTACAGAAAATAAAAAAAATTACAAGAAGTTTAAACTAATTACACCTAATCTAAGCCCCCTAATAAAATAAAAAATGTTGGGGGGGGTTCTATTTTTTTTTTTACAGGTAAAAGCGCTGATTACTTTGGGGCAATGCCCTGCAAAAAGCCCTTTTAAGGGCTATTTGTAATGTAGTATAGGGTGGGGAATTTTATTATTTTGGGTGGATTTTTTATTTTATTATGGGGCTTAGATTAGGTGTAATTAGTTTAAACTTCTTGTAATTTTTTTTTTATTTTCTGTAATTTAGTGGGGGGGGGGGGTTGTACTTTAGTTTATTTTAGTTAATTGTATTTAATTTTAGGTAATTGTATTTAATTAATTTAATTTATTTGATGATAGTGTAGTGTTAGGTGTAATTGTAACTTAGGTTAGGTTTTATTTTACAGGTAAATTTGTAATTATTTTAACTAGGTAGCTATTAAATAGTTTTTAATAGCTATTGTACCTAGTTATAATAAATACAAAGTTGCCTGTAATATAAAAATAAATCCTAAAATAGCTGCAATGTAATTATTAATTATATTGTAGCTATCTTAGGGTTTATTTTACAGGTAAGTATTTAGTTTTAAATAGGAATACTTTAGTTAATAATAGTAATATTATTTAGATTTATTTAAATAATAATTAAGTTAGGGGGGGTGTTAGGATTAGACTTAGGTTTAGGGGTTAATAACTTTATTATAGTGGCGGCGACGTTGGGGCGGCAGATTAGGGGTTAATAGATTTAATAGGCTATGGCGGTTTAGGGTTAATACTAGAATAGGTTTATTGCGGTGTGGGCTATGGCGGTTTAGGGGTTAATACACTTTATTAATTATTGCGGTGGGGAATTGCGGTTGACAGGTAGATAGACATTGCGCATGCGTTAGGTGTTAGTTTTTTTATGCAGGCATTTTAGGGAGTTACGGTGCTCCCATACTCAGTGCAAGGCTTGCTACGGCTGCTTTTTATAGTGAGGTGAAAATGGAGTAAGATTTCTCAGTTTTCGCCACTTAAGTCCTTGCACTGGATATTGGATACCAAATTGCGCGTCTTTTATATGTTAGCTTATGGGAGTAAATATTGCGGGCGACGGATGAAATATACGCGCGTAACCGGCGCTGCCAGCTTTTGCGGGTGACGCTGCATATGTAATGGAGGCCTTAATATTTAGAATAAGGATCATCTAAAGGAAGCTATTAATTGCACAACCTTAAAATCTGTTCAATGCAAACTGCATATCTAACACAAATAACCCTTCTCAGAAAAATTGCTCAAGACAACTATATACTAAACAGATTAAACATATTATATAGTTTGGCTTTACATAAACCTTTCACAAACACAATTTACTCAGCCAGAATGAGCATCAAATACAACACTCATTATAAACACTTACGGCTAGATTTAGAGTTCTGCGGCCAAAGGGGTGCGTTAGCTACGCATGCTTTTTTTCCCCCACACCTTTTAAATACCGCTGGTATTTAGAGTTCACAGAATGGCTGCGTTTTCAGTGCGTTAGGCTCCAAAAAGGGAGCGTAGAGGCATATTTACCGCCACTGCAACTTTCGATAGCAGCGGTGCTTACGGACGCGGCCAGCTTCAAAAACGTGCTCGTGCACGATTCCAACATAGGAAACAATGGGGCAGTTTGAGCTGAAAAAAAATCTAACACCTGCAAAAAGCAGCGTTCAGCTCCTAACGCAGCCCCATTGTTTCCTATGGGGAAACACTTCCTAAGTCTGCACCTTACACTCTAACATGTACCCCGAGTCTAAACACCCCTAACCTTACACTTATTAACCCCTAATCTGCCACCCCCGCTATCGCTGACCCTTGCATATTATTATTAACCCCTAATCTGCCGCTCCGTACACCGCTGCAACCTACTTTATCCCTATGTACCCCTAATCTGCTGCCCCTAACACCGCCGACCCCTATATTATATTTATTAACCCCTAATCTGCCACCCCCAACGTCGCCTCCACCTACCTACAATTATTAACCCCTAATCTGCCGACCGGACCACACCGCTACTATAATAAATGTATTAACCCCTAAAGCTAAGTCTAACCCTAACACTAACACCTCCCTAAATTAAATATAATTTAAATCTAACAAAATAAATTAACTCTTATTAAATAAATTATTCCTATTTAAAGCTAAATACTTACCTTTAAAATAAATCCTAATATAGCTACAATATAAATTATAATTATATTGTAGCTATTTACTTTGTAATTATTTTAACCAGGTACAATAGCTATTAAATAGTTAATAACTATTTAATAGTTACCTAGTTAAAATAATTACAAAATTACCTGTAAAATAAATCCTAACCTGCTACAATTAAACCTAACACTACACTATCAATAAATTCATTAAATACAATACCTACAATTATCTACAATTAAACCTAACACTACACTATCAATAAATTAACCCTTTAAGGACACGGCTTTCTGTTTGCTCAATTGTTTTATGACGGAAAAATTCCGTCATATGTCCTTAAGAGGTTAATTAAATACAATACCTACAAATAAATAGAATGAAATAAACTAACTAAAGTACAAAAAATAAAAAAGAACTAAGTTACAAAAAATAAAAAAATATTTTCAAACATTAGAAAAATATTACAACAATTTTAAACTAATTACACCTACTCTAAGCACCCTAATAAAATAACAAAGCCCCCCAAAATAAAAAAATGCCCTACCCTATTCTAAAATTTAAATAGAAAAGCTCTTTTACCTTACCAGCCCTGAAAAGGGCCCTTTGCGGGGCATGCCCCAAAGAATTCAGCTCTTTTGCCTGTAAAAAAAAAAACATTGAATACCCCCCCAACATTACAACCCACCACCGAACCCAAGATCTCCCTACCTTGTCTTCACCACCCCGGGTTCACCGATTGATCCAGAAGAGCCTCAGATGTCTTGATCCAAGCCCAAGCGGGGGGCTGAAGATGTCCATGATCCGGCTGAAGTCTTCATCCAAGTGGGAGCTGAAGAGGTCCATGATCCGACTGAAGTCTTCTATCTTCCGGATCCATGTAGTTCATCCCGCCGACGCGGAACATCCATCTTCACCGACGACTTCTCGACGAATGACGGTTCCTTTAAGGGACGTCATCCAAGATGGCGTCCCTCAAATTCCGATTGGCTGATAGGATTCTATCAGCCAATCGGAATTAAGGTAGGAAAATTCTGATTGGCTGATGGAATCAGCCAATCAGATTCAAGTTCATTCCGATTGGCTGTTCCGATCAGCCAACAGAATGCGAGCTCAATCTGATTGGCTGATCGGATCAGCCAATCGATTGAACTTGAATCTGATTGGCTGATTCCATCAGCTAATCAGAATTTTCCTACCTTAATTCCGATTGGCTGATAGAATCCTATCAGCCAATCGGAATTCGAGGGACGCCATCTTGGATGACGTCCCTTAAAGGAACCGTCATTCGTCGGAAAGTCGTTGGTGAAGAAGGATGTTCCGCGGCAGCGGGATGACCATGGATCCGGAAGAAAGAAGATTGAAGATGCCGCTTGATAGAAGACTTCAGCCCGATCATGGACCTCTTCAGCTCCCCGCTTGGGCTTGGATCAAGACATCGGAGGCTCTTCTGGATCGATCGGTGAACCCGGCGTGGTGAAGACAAGGTAGGGAGATCTTCAGGGGCCTAGTGTTAGGTTTATTTAAGGGCGGTTTGGGTTAGATTAGGGGTATGTGGGTGGTGGGTTGTAATGTTGGGGGGGTATTGTATGTTTTCTTTTTACAGGCAAAAGAGCTGAATTCTTTGGGGCATGCCCCGCAAAGGGCCCTTTTCAGGGCTGGTAAGGTAAAAGAGCTTTTCTATTTTAATTTTAGAATAGGGTAGGGCATTTTTTTTATTTTGGGGGTCTTTGTTATTTTATTAGGGGGCTTAGAGTAGGTGTAATTAGTTTAAAATTGTTGTAATATTTTTCTAATGTTTGTAAATATTTTTTTATTTTTTGTAACTTAGTTCTTTTTTATTTTTTGTACTTTAGTTAGTTTATTTCATTGTATTTATTTGTAGGTATTGTATTTAATTAATTTATTGATAGTGTAGTGTTAGGTTTAATTGTAGATAATTGTAGGTATTTTATTTAATTAATTTATTGCTATTGTAGTGTTAGGTTTAATTGTAACTTAGGTTAGGATTTATTTTACAGGTAATTTTGTAATTATTTTAACTAGGTAACTATTAAATAGTTATTAACTATTTAATAGCTATTGTACCTGGTTAAAATAATTACAAAGTTGCCTGTAAAATAAATATTAATCCTAAAATAGCTACAATATAATTATAATTTATATTGTAGCTATATTAGGGTTTATTTTACAGGTAAGTATTTAGCTTTAAATAGGAATAATTTATTTAATAAGAGTTAATTTATTTTGTTAGATTTAAATTATATTTAAGTTAGGGGGGTGTTAGTGTTAGGGTTAGACTTAGCTTTAGGGGTTAATACATTTATTATAGTAGCGGTGTGGTCCGGTCGGCAGATTAGGGGTTAATAATTGTAGGTAGGTGGAGACGACGTTGGGGGCGGCAGATTAGGGGTTAATAAATATAAAATAGGGGTCGGCTGTGTTAGGGGCAGCAGATTAGGGGTACATAGGTATAATATAGGTTGCGGCGGTGTAGGGAGCGGCAGATTAGGGGTTAAAAAAAATATGCAGTTGTCAGCGATAGCGGGGCCGGCAGATTAGGGGTTAATAAATATTATGTAGGTGTCGGCGGTATTAGGGGCAGCAGATTAGGGGTACATAGGGATAACGTAGGTGGCGGCGGTGTGCGGTTGGCAGATTAGGGGTTAAAAAATTTTAATAGAGTCGCGGCGATGTGGGGGGGCCTCGGTTTAGGGGTGCATAGGTAGTTTATGGGTGTTAGTGTACTTTAGAGCACAGTAGTTAAGAGCTTTATGAATCGGCGTTAGCCCAGAAAGCTCTTAACTACTGACTTTTTTCTGCGGCTGGAGTTTTGTAGTTAGATTTCTAACACTCACTTCAGCCACGACTCTAAATACCAGCGTTAGAAAGATCCCATTGAAAAGATAGGATACGCAATTGACGTAAGGGGATCTGCGGTATGGAAAAGTCACGGCTGCAAAGTGAGCGTTAGACCCTTTCCTGACTGACTCTAAATACCAGCGGTAGCCCAAAACCAGCGTTAGGAGCCTCTAACGCTGGTTTTGAAGGCTAACGCCAAACTCTAAATCTAGCCGTTAATAAATACACCAGAGCCTACAGTAAATAAACTACCAGCATTTTGTACTTGAAAAAATAATTTGTGACCTAATGAAACAAAAATATAGTTTGCAAAGTGGAATGATAATAATTTTTAACACACACAGTATAGATGAAGGATAACTTTGAAATTAATACATTTGAAGTCTACAAAAAGAAATGTGATTGTGCAAGTAGAATTGTTGATCTTGATTTTTCAATTTATATATCTTTTGGACATTTCTTACAAGTATAAACTGCAAAATTTCAAGTAAATTCTTAGGCCTAGATTTGGAGTTTGGCGTTAGCCGTGAAAACCAGCGTTAGAGGCCCCTAACGCTGGTTTCTTACGGACTCTGGTATTTAGAGTTCATTTACCGACACTCAAAAATCACCCAACGCTCAAATTTCTACCGACACCTCAGACCCAGTAGTAAACATATACCGACAAAATAAACATTCACGAATCAAAAAACAAATATTACACAAAGTACACTTACACTCATACAAACACTACACTATATTTATTTTTCAGATTTAATAATTTTTCATCAAAATACAAAGGATCAAAGTTGCGAGATCTCGGGTGTTAGAAAAAAAACTACACAAATCCATTTTCCCATTGACTTACATTGACACACGGGAAAAGACCCTCATATACCTACATCTAACTAATAAGATTATCACAAATATACACTCATCGATGCATACAAACAATATACACCACATGACATACAAAAAAAAAGTTATTTATTACAAAAAGAACACGATTTAGTTACTTTTTCACACAAGCTCATGACGTCACTCACTTTACGAGGAAAATCAGTCTTTGAAAAAAAAATTTACCAAATTTTAGAGCCTCCATTGACTTCTATTGGGAAGACGTGCTCGTGCACGCGAAACCCACATTTCCCTAACGCACGCAAATAGCGTAGACCGAAAAACTCCAAATACCAGCGCTAGAAAATACATGCTTTTATGCGTTAGACCCAGCTATGATAAATAGATCAAGAAATTACTATTTCCCTATGGTGGACTTATGGATTGTACTTATTGAATATTCACAACACCATTAAATTGTTTCAGACTTTTAGATTACATCAACTACAAATCAACATCACTAGTAACAAACTTGTTTTTATCAAAATATTACATTTAAACGGACACAAAAATAATGTACACTTTTCAGGATTCACAAACACTACACAATGGGAAACAATTCTCATTTACCTTTATTATTGCATTTCATTTATTCAACTCATATGCTTGCAGCAACAGCATATCTACATAGGCTTAACACATGATCACTCATGGATGCACATACATTACTTTTACCATTCACTCATACATGTGCATTCAAATGATGGGGGAAAAACACATTACATTCTCTCTAGGAATCACAAAACAGAACATATGGATTTTAATGTACTTTTAACATCATGATTCCATCACCAGAAACCATTAGGAATTACGTACAACAAGAACATCATTACACCAGATTACAGATGTCACTTTATGGGAAGGAACAATAATGCCAGACCGCTATATAGAAGTCAGCATATGTGGGACACAATCACAATATATACGTACATGTACATAACACGCATCACCCATCACGCAACCACAAAGCACACATTTAGATTTTATTCAGCACACAATAACAATGTAGCACAATACAACAACACAATGAGGATTTCAGAACTACATAGGCAGGTTAATAATATCATGACGTCATTAGAAGATTCAACCATACACATCACAGATTGACGACTGTACCGCCCCTTTCTGAACTTTAACACTCAATACTACAATACAACATATACGTAAACAACAGTTTGGAACCGCATTATTAGGGGGATTTCAATGGGACAATTAAGAAATATTGTCATATAGCAAATCACTTATATATATAATACTACAGATGACAGCCGGAAGTTATTCAGCATTAGTGCAATTTGAAAGGGACGCATACAATATTGACATCTCGGCAATCACTTATATACACAATACTACAGATGACAGCCGGAAGTTCTTCAGAATTAGTGCCATTTTAATGGGACGCATACAATATTGACAGCTCGGCAATCACTTATATATACAATACTACAGATGGCAGACGGGAAGTTCGGAATTATTATTGCGATTTTAAAGGGACGCATACAATATTGACAGCTCGGCAATCACTTATATATACAATACTACAGATGGCAGACGGGAAGTTCTGAATTATTATTGCGATTTTAAAGGGTTGCATACAATATTGACAGCTCGGCAATCACTTATATATACAATACTACAGATGGCAGATGTTAATTTATCCTTTACAAACAATATTGCAGCAACATTGATCGATCACATTCGATGCACATTATACACAACTATGCACTTTCATTCATGTTAGCCTGGACGTGTGCTTGTTACTATAAGATCGCGTTTAAGAAATATTGATTACGCATATGATCAAACATTACAAACATGCACTGTATGTGTGATATTTGACACTTTCACATTGAGATTCATTGTTGGAAAACAACATTTCAGCAAACAACAAAAAAACGCCCACTGTGAAAGCATTCGCGCCGCTCACATACAAACAAGTGAATACAATTAGCAATCATTACAAACTCACTACCATTGGACTAATTGCACTATAAATACCCCAAACAACATGGCCAAAGCATCACTTGTGATCCACATCAGATCAAGTGCATACCTTGTTACGCTGTTTTGAAAGATGGATGACGATGACATGGTAGACGCTGCTGGTGCTGCTATTGGCGAACTAGCTGTTGATCGAATCAGGCAGCCTCGGCAGCTCAGACTGAGACGAAGGGGTCGTCTGGTTCGAGGTCCTCCTGTCTACAGGGTGAGACCCACCTTGGAAAACATGAGCGACTTTGAGGTTTATGATAAGTATAGGCTCAATCGCGAACAGCTCATTGGCCTTTACGATCTTCTTAAACCTCATTTGGAGCCACGTATAAGAATAAGGACTGCTGTTCCCGCCATTGGTAAGATGCTAAGCTGTCTATACGTCCTGGCCTCCGGGAGTTTTCAATCCGGAGAACTGTACATGCATGGCCTGGCTCAAGGTACATTCTCTGTGGTGTTTGATAACTTTCTGGACGCCATGGTACGTATCAGTAAGCATTACATAGGATTCCCACAGAATGATGGTGATTGGAGGCGCCTGAAGCGGGAATTCTTTGATATTGCTGAATTGCCCAATGTCTTGGGGGCCATAGATTGTACCCACATTGCACTGCGTGCTCCAAATAATTACTTGCCCTTCAGAAATTGCAAACATTTTCATAGCCTCAACGTGCAGTATGTTTGTGACGCACGGATGAGGATTATGCATGTGTGTGCGAATTTTGGAGGGGCTAGTCATGATGCCCGCATCCTCTCTCTGTCGTCCCTGTGGAGACCGTTTGAGGAAAGACAAATGCCCACTGGTTATCTCGTTGGTGAGTATTTGTGCACAACATGGTTAATTAGTTTGACAATTGCCACTGTACTTTTAAAATGTTAGCGTAATGTTCAGCTATCGGATGCAATTTAACCATTTATTTTATGTTCCCGCTAATGTCTACTTTCAGTTCAATGCAGATATGTAGCATGTCTTACCTTAAATGCTCAGATAGAGAATGCAATGTAACCATTTAGTTTGCATTTTACACAAGGTTTGATTTAGGAGAAATACGCATATGTAGCATGTCTTAGCTGAAATGGGAAGATATTAGCTAATGCAATTTAACCATGTCATTGTCTCTTTCCGCTAATGTCTACTTTTAGTTCAATGCAGATATGTAGCATGTCTTACCTTAAATGCTCAGATAGAGAATGCAATGTAACCATTTAGTTTGCATTTTACACAAGGTTTGATTTAGGAGAAATACGCATATGTAGCATGTCTTAGCTGAAATGGGAAGATATTAGCTAATGCAATTTAACCATGTCATTATCTCTTTCCGCTAATGTCTACTTTTAGTTCAATGCAGATATGTAGCATGTCTTACCTTAAATGCTCAGATAGAGAATGCAATGTAACCATGTAGTTTGCATTTTACACAAGGTTTGATTTAGGAGAAATACGCATATGTAGCATGTCTTAGCTGAAATGGCAAGATATTAGCTAATGCAATTTAACCATGTCATTGTCTCTTTCCGCTAATGTCTACTTTTAGTTCAATGCAGATATGTAGCATGTCTTACCTTAAATGCTCAGATAGAGAATGCAATGTAACCATTTAGTTTGCATTTTACACAAGGTTTGATTTAGGAGAAATACGCATATGTAGCATGTCTTAGCTGAAATGGGAAGATATTAGCTAATGCAATTTAACCATGTCATTGTCTCTTTCCGCTAATGTCTACTTTTAGTTCAATGCAGATATGTAGCATGTCTTACCTTAAATGCTCAGATAGAGAATGCAATGTAACCATGTAGTTTACATTTTACACAAGGTTTGATTTAGGAGAAATACGCATATGTAGCATGTCTTAGCTGAAATGGCAAGATATTAGCTAATGCAATTTAACCATGTCATTGTCTCTTTCCGCTAATGTCTACTTTTAGTTCAATGCAGATATGTAGCATGTCTTACCTTAAATGCTCAGATAGAGAATGCAATGTAACCATGTAGTTTGCATTTTACACAAGGTTTGATTTATGAGAAATACGCATATGTAGCATGTCTTAGCTGAAATGGGAAGATATTAGCTAATGCAATTTGACCATGTCATTGTCTCTTTCCGCTAATGTCTACTTTTAGTTCAATGCAGATATGTAGCATGTCTTACCTTAAATGCTCAGATAGAGAATGCAATGTAACCATTTAGTTTGCATTTTACACAAGGTTTGATTTAGGAGAAATACACATATGTAGCATGTCTTAGCTGAAATGGCAAGATATTAGCTAATGCAATTTAACCATGTCATTGTCTCTTTCCGCTAATGTCTACTTTTAGTTCAATGCAGATATGTAGCATGTCTTACCTTAAATGCTCAGATAGAGAATGCAATGTAACCATTTAGTTTGCATTTTACACAAGGTTTGATTTAGGAGAAATACGCATATGTAGCATGTCTTAGCTGAAATGGGAAGATATTAGCTAATGCAATTTAACCATGTCATTGTCTCTTTCCGCTAATGTCTACTTTTAGTTCAATGCAGATATGTAGCATGTCTTACCTTAAATGCTCAGATAGAGAATGCAATGTAACCATTTAGTTTGCATTTTACACAAGGTTTGATTTAGGAGAAATACGCATATGTAGCATGTCTTAGCTGAAATGGGAAGATATAGAATAATATTGAACTAGATTATTCTTTTTAAAAATAAACATTTGTTAGTGGATTATCGTGTACAAAACTTTTTATTGGACTCCAAATACTATTTTGAGGATTCTGTTTGAATTATGTTCTGTTCATAATTTATAGGTGATTCTGGGTACATGAGCCGGCCTTGGCTCATTACCCCCTTGCGTAGCCCGACTGATGTGTCTGAGGAGCGCTACAATAGGGCTCATAAGAGAACCAGGGCGGTGGTTGAATGGATGTTCGGGCTCCTGAAGATGAGGTTCAGGTGCCTGGACAGGTTGGGAGGAGCCCTCCAGTACAACCCAAAGAAGGTGGCTAAGATCGTTGTAGCCTGTAGCGTCCTGCATAATATTGCACAGCGGGCTGGGATGCTGCAGGGCATCCCGGCGGACCGAAACCTCCTCAGAGATGAGGAGGATGATCCTGTTCTAGAGGGGCCATTCCGGGACGAGGGGCTCAATGTCAGAGCAGACATCATCAACCGCCACTTTAGACGGTAAATAATAGAAGTTAGACTGGAGTATTGTCAATAGATGTGAACTCTAGGGAAATGACAAGTAGAGAATTGTGCAAACATGTTAGGATTGTTCATCAAATGCTAAAAATGTGTTTCATTTATTAATATAGGTGATGCTCTGGGCATTGGGTCCTGTAGCGAGTCTTTGCCACCTGGTTTTTAAAGAGGACATCAGATGGTAAGTATAAATGTATGGACTGTTGCTGGCATGAATTGTACACAAATACATCATATGGCATACATTTTCTAAACTAGTATTTAGTTTACACATTACTTAAAATGTAAATACTCAGAAAGGGATCCTCTAGCATAACTATCCTCTAGCATGACTATGGTTCAATGTCACACATTAGAGGTTCGTTCTGCTCAATATGACTCATCTTCACACTTGATAGAACATAACACAAGATATTACACACGCTTAGTAAGCTAGTGACAGAAATGTATTCTGAAATGGGGGGTGGTAGAGGGGTACAGAACAGATTCACACACTTGTAGTAATTTTTATTAAACTTTTTCTGCCATTAGGGAGCTGACTTAATCTAAAGACTGAAAGGGAAGAATTAGAAGCCTGACAGTGAAGATTGCCCAGACTAACAGTGGAAAAAGGCAAGATTGTAATTGAAGTGTACCAATGGGATCATGTCTGGCATTATCTTTCCAATCTGCTGACCTTGAAAACCATACAAAGACATGTTCACATGGTAAGTGCCAACTATTTGATAGAATAAGGCTGTGGAGGCATCCTATTGGAGACACTTAGATTATTTTCTAATTTTTAGATGGTATTTCACAGTCCTCTATTTTTGAAATGATGCATAAGACACCTATTGAAGATCAACTGTTTACCCCTGAATTGACTTTCAAAGACCATGCATTATCCAGGTTGGTGTACCAATGCATGCTAGTTAAGAATCACAGGAAGAATGTTGAATATTAGTAGCTTACATACATTAGTCATATTTAGTTTATAATTAGATATTTAGGGATCACAATCAGACACTTAGATGATTTTACTTTTTTAGATGGTATTTCACAGTCCTCTATTTTATGAACTGATGAATAAGACACCTATTGAAGATCAACTGTTTACCCCTGAATTGACTTTCAAAGACCATGCATTATCCAGGTTGGTGTACCAATGCATGCTAGTTAAGAATCACAGGAAGAATGTTGAATGTTAGTAGCTTACATACATTAGTCATACTTAGTTCATAATAAGATATTTAGGGATCACAATCAGAAAAAGGAATACATATTATAGTTGATATAGAGGTATTTGAATGGACATGAAATATTACATTTATGTTCAGCATACATATATATTATTGAAATGTGATATACATTATTATGTATAATTAGAAATTCAGAGATTTAAATTTATTTTTTATTACACAATATAATGGTGTATGTTTATTTAATTTTTTTTAAAATTTAATTAATAAATATCTTGATAAAATGTTGAACAAAGTTAGAGCATAGACACAAGATGATTGTAAATGTATTTTATGAATATTTGACAACGTGTGTATTAACTTTGTTAAAATCTTGTTTTTTAATTTCAGATTGTCATCTGATGACTTCCAGGAATATTTTTTTGTTTTTGTTTCAGAAACTTTTAATTGTTTAAATGGTAATAATAAACATTTTATTATTAAATACACTCTTTTGAACAGATTATAATAAATATCCATATAATCTGTCAATAAAAAACAATTTGACTCCCATGACTGGTAGTTGGCTATTTGACAAGCACATGCATAAGATCAAATAATGCATTAATTGAAGAAAATACACTGATTCAGAGAATATTACATTAAACTATTTTTTTTAAAAAATTAATTGGGGAGTGAGATCCATCGATGCTTCTCTCTTGAAATTCTTAGATGTTAAAATAATTTCGGATATGTAGTCAAAATTTGACATAAATTATTTGGTTTCACTTTTAAGAAGGGGAAGTGGTTCACTTACATTAAAGTGACAGTGTTGTTGAATGTAAAATTAATTTTATAAGATCTTGTATCTTCCTTAGGTATCTCAAAACATTATTTTCTAAATTCTTTTAATTTTTACATTTATAAATGGTAGGTAATTTAACTTCATATTTTTCACAAGCTAGTTATTGGATGCCAGGTTAATAGATTTAATTTTCTAGTGGAGTCATTTAACTATAGTTATTAATATTATGCAGTTTTTAAAATCTTACCTCTTGGGTTAGACATCACATATCTATATATATTTTTCATTCCCCTTTAGTTTATTTTGACAATGTTAAATCCACATTCCAAATGTTTTGGTCCTTAAAGGGACATTCACAAAGTATATTGTGTATTGATTTTTAAATAATTCATGAAAGAATTTAAACATATTTAGAAAGTACTATAGAATTACATTCAGTCTTTAAATATACTTTGAAAAAGATACATCAATGCACATATCTTAGTCAATTACATAAGGCATCTATGTGCAACAAACAATCAGCATCAAAATAGCCTATGTAGATATGTATTTAATCCAAGAATATATATAATTGCAATCTAATGATTGAATACCAAAACATATTAAGTTGTTCAAATATTATAATCTTATCCAAAATGCATACATAACATATAGCTTAATGTCCCTCTAAGCTGAAGACTCCGAAATACCTCCTTTACAATATATATTTCAGTCAGTGTGTAAAACAATCCAGAAGTTAATCTAAATTTGCTTTACTCATATGTTATACTAATTTAGCAAAAGGAAGGTGCTTAGGTTTCTGATTTTTCAAGCATTATTGTGAAATGTTTCTTTAAAGGGACATGAACTCAAAATATACTTAAAGGGAGACAGTTTAAAAATTAATGATTTATACATTCTGAATGAGTATTCTATTTTAAGCAAGTTTAAAAATTGTCTCATATTATGAATGCTCCTTGTGATGTTGCTATCATTACTTTAAAAATAAGGCATTAAATAGATAATTTATTTGCTTCAGTAATCTGGACAGAACTTTGTTTTTTTGGTTGGATTAATTTATCCAACAATCATCAAGGACAACCCAGGTTTTTGGCAACAATTGTCCGTAATCTAAAATATCATTATTGATTTGCAAAGAAAGATAACAAGATAATTCTTAACATTTGAGAATCGGATTAAATTATAAAGTTGCTTAACATTTCATGCTCAATCTGAATCACGAACGCTAAATTTGTTTGGACAGTGTCCCTTTAAGAGATTTAAAGAGTGTATTTACTTCTCTTCTTATCTTGACATACTTTGCTTGAAAAGCATATAGAGATAGGCTCAGTAGATGAAGATTGGTGGATGCACAGAGATGCCTTATGTGATTGGCTCAACCATGTGCATTTAAATTTCTTCTGTTGAAGATATCTAAATACTAAGATAAATTGATTTACATTTTAAAGTCTAAACAATTTTCTATCTCTACAGATCATTTGATACAATTGTTTGTAATGTCTATTTAAAAATAAAGACGCCATTGCACAATAACCTATATGAGCACTTCAGACAAATACAAGCTCGAGGGTATTTTACTAATAACAAACAAACCTGTAGTTTAACATTTATAAACAGATTATCCAAGTTACTGACATTATAACCTGAATTTGAACATTCAGAAATATTGCGTGGGAAACGCATCTTGAAACACCAGATTAGCATCTTTTTTTTTTTTTTTATTTAAATTTTTATTGAGGTTGTGCGAAAACAATACAACTGATATAAGACATCATATCTTTGCATCAAACACAAGTGGTACATTTCAAGTAGATAACTTTTACAAAGTACAATGATGAAATTTTCCATAAAAATAATCCAATAGAGAGCTGAGCAAAACGAGAATGAAACTGGAACCTCATTTTCTTTTCGCAACCCAAAAATTAACTATTTAAACAGTCATGGTAGAAGCTATAGACTTAGAACAGGTTGATAAAGGGTAGTTGGGATGCTAGCAAAAATGAAAATAACTTTTTGTGGTGTGGATTTTATGGTAAACTATGAATATATGTTAAGAAAAGTTTATTAAAGTTAGGATACGGCATAGGCAAGATAAGCCGTGCAATTAACCCTCCTAGAGTAGGAGGTTTATTATAAAGAGAGGGGGGGGAGGTGATGGGTGATTAGAACACAAAGAATATGAAGCTTAAAATATAGCTTAGAATCCAAAAGGCTCATTGTGGGTTGAAGAGGAGACAATTAAGTAAATGCGACATACAGTATAGAGTAAGTAATCAGACTACTACGACTTAGGGCAGTATAGTTCTACATATGAGGTCATGGACATATTGGTTATCAGATGAGAATGAAGAACAAAGTGGTTACCAATTAGGCTCATGGTATATCTGGCAAGATAGAATTACTCATGCCGCATAAAGTATCAATCTGGGGAGTTTAGACACGTAGAAATGAACCATATATAAGTAAGAGTCCCCCATTTAACATGATTGGAACCCTGTATTTAAGAGCTTCTACTTACTGGCATACTCGCTTGTCTAGAAATAGAAGTGGCACTAAATTAAAAAGTGTAGCTGTTAGTTAGACAATATAATGAAAATATGTAATATGGCTGGTCCACACGTTTGTGCTTTCTGTACCCTGTCGCCTAGACACGGGCCCTATGCCCAGGTGGCAGGCAGAAGAAACTATATGTACCCTCTATGGTCCATGGAGGCACAGAGGGGGATACAAGTACCCATGGGTATGCCTGACATTGGATTTAGGAGTAGTGACAAAATACTATCCCCATTGGGAAGGACATAGGACAAGTAAACAGAAAAGACTTGACCTTCATACATATCAAGGGAGTAAAGCTTAGGTGTAACACATATAGAAAACTCTGATGGTATATTACCGGGAAGTATTATCCCCACAGTAAATACACGACCTGAGCTTGCGGGAGAAGTGCTGTGATGCTCCAGCTTTCAGAACAAACAAAGAACTATAATTACAGTATACCAAGACATTTTCCAGATGGGGAAACATTTTGAAAAACATTGAAGTGCCAAACAGTAAGGGTGTTGTAATCCCTAAAGCAGAGTGTGAGAAGTCAAAGAACATTATGTGCAAAACATTTTAGTAAACAAACTGTGGTTAAGTCATCTAGGGGAGCTACATGGCTATTACATCAGTTACCCAGGAAGATTAGTTTAAAACCAAAAGTCACATTATTACCTGTGTTAGCATATATATCGCAGATAATAAAGTTTAATGTAGTATAAATAAGACAGCAATTCTGAGTAAAAAAAATATGGCGAAACATTTAAGCTGAATATCATTGACGATAATGAGCTGGAAATATTAGCACTTAGTGCAGCATTGTGTTTAATAACATGTAAACTATTGCTAAGGTTTAATGGTTAACTAGTCAGCTCACAGCCAATAACATATAAGATGAATAACAAAGTTATAGCTGTGCTAGGAGGTTAATTTAGTAGTTAACCGTAGGATGACTTAAAGTACAGTAGACCCAGTGAGGCTTTTAACTATAATATGGGAAAAAAATATAGTAATGCTCGTGGTGCCTGGCAAAGGCTGGCTGTAGCCTGGATTCAGCTTGTCAGGGTAGATTAAGCTAAGGAAGACCTTGTAAAAAGCCAACAATGCTTACTCCCGCTTCTCATACTGTGGTATAGATAAAGTAGCATTCTGTGTTCTAGGTTGAAATTTGCAATAGTCATAGTTCTGATTAACAAGTGGTTGGTATTCCTATATCAATACGGTAACTATCAGGTCCGATATATTTTTTACAGTGTCTCTCCAAGGGCAAGATGTCAGCCTAACATCCAGTGTGAATGAGTGAGGTCCCCAGGAGGTAATAAGAGTAAGAGCGCTATCCTACCCCTGTTTTCAAGCTAATGTAAGCATCTGTGATGTGGGGCACAGGTTCCCATGAGCGTGACAGAGTACCCGGTGAGAGACAAACCTGCAGACGCGGCAGAGCGTTAGGATCCGACTCCGTAGTTTCAGTGGAAGTTTCCAGGGCCAAATCTATCTTTTGTCGGCCAGCCAGTTGGCTTGAGAGCTTTAGGGGAAGCCTATGCGCTGCGTGCTCCACCATCTCTGCAGCCTGCCTTGTGTGATCCTGGGATTCCTCCGCGCCAAAATAGACAGCCGCAGCTTCACTGTCAGCGGGTCCCCAGCCAGCCGTGGGCTTGTAGGACAAAGTGGGCTCGAAGCAGCTCCTCTTACCTGGCGATGAGCCAGTATAGCCCTGCAACCGGGATTCTGGGAGTAGAGATGGTGAGGCGCTGCTGGGGACCAATGATGTGCCTCCGGAGGTAAGCATAAGGTCAGTAGCGCTGTCGAGGTCCTCGTCCAAGGGGCTTGATTGAATGGCGCCACAAATAAGATCAAGGGAAACTGTAAAGGCCTCCTGATACTGCCGTAGTAGGAAGCCAATTTCCTGCAGGAGGGCATGTGGATCCATGATAGGTGCCGGTCACTGGCAGTGACCTAACGATAGATTAGGCTGCTAGTCAGGAGATAGAGTTCTGGTATTTGCGCCTCATTATTGAGAGAGACAATAGAAAGGAAGTTTCCAGAGCAGGTATACAGGCCAAGGAATCTGGTAGCCTCGTGGTAATACTGGAGAGCGAAATAAGAGCCTTTTTTCATCAATTTCTTCAGATCTTTATAGTGATCCTCCATATATATAGTCTTGCCAGGGCGATAGGTGATTCTGATGAGAAAATTGCAGATATATTAGATAAAAAAGATCCAAACTGGAGAAAGAAATGCAGGAGCTCTTGCTATGCACGTCCTATCGCCCTGGCGGTTGGCTCCGCCCCCCCCCAGATTAGCATCTTTAAACATCAGAGTCTAATGTCACGCAATAGCACACAATCAATGTGCATTATGAAATACATTTAATAGAGCAATATCAATACTTCACAATAAGTCAAGAAATGTATTTTATGAACAATAAAGACATACAATATTAAATGTGTATTTGTATTAAAGAAACAGACCGTTATTAAACCGAGAAATGTCTACAACATTTAATAATGTGACAGTATTAGATTTTAAAGAGAATTTAATCATTAATATTTAACGGATCACGGATATTAAATCTGCGTCACACATATCCGCATGACAGGCCCATGAGTTACAAATAAGTCTACATGAAAAATGAAGTTACAGCACCACCAGGAGGTATGTGTAAGGAAGTTACTAAGATATGAAACATTAAGGAACGGCCAATCAGAGTTCATCACACAAACACAACTTGAGTCAGGATGGTCTCACAGACATTCTAACAATATTTCAAACTTTTATCCAATCAGATGTACAGATAACTTGTCCCATGGTGCATCTCATGTTTACTTCACCATATAAAAGTCCATTACACGTTGCCATCTTTGTCAGTTCTCTAATGCCTGCAGGCAGTATATATATTTATATATTTATATATTATCAAACCGAGCAGGCATGCACCTCCCAGGTTCACCAAGGAGGAGAGCGCTGCACTGGTCCACGCCATCAAGGACTTTTATCCCCAGCTGTTTGGGAACAAGAGGAGGTTGACAGATGCGCCTGTTAAGAAGGCCCTCTGGGAGTCTATCACCAATGCGGTTAAATTGGTGTGTGACGTCCAGAGGAGCCAGGATCAAATCATGAGGAGATTCGGAGATATGAGGTTGCGCTTAACAAAAAAAGTCAACCTCATAAGGGACTGGGTACAAGCCCGTAAAAGAGGGGGCCAAAGAAAAGCCCCGCGGAAACTATACCTACTCCCTTATGAGTTGACTTTATGCGAGCTCCTCAATCTCCGGGTCCCCAAAAGATTTAGATCCTCGCCATCCTCGGCCTCCTCTTCTTCCCTCCCAGCTGCGGGATCTGAAAGTCCTGACGCGGGGGCCAGGGCAGCTGCTTCTCCGTCCGGTGGCCTGGGAGGAGATGATGGAGAATCTGAACCAGGTAACTATCCAACTTCATATAATATCTTAATATTTGATTTATTTTTAAAAAATGTGTATATAGTCAGATACTAAACCTATACAGATCTCACAACATACACTACATATGATGTTTAGATATCTGATTTTAGATTAGTGACACTTGAAATAGGAATGATGTTTCTTGCGCTCTACAGAATATGCGTCACAGAGCGAAAATGGAATAGCGCATACACGTTAACATGGGTTAGCTGTAAGTGGCATTGCTTTATACATGTTGGTCAAATGACGGATGCGTAATTCCGCTTGGAATCATTGCGCAATGATCGCGAAAATGGAATAGCGCATACACGTTAACATGGGTTAGCTGTAAGTGGCATTGCTTTATACATGTTGGTCAAATGATGGATGCGTAATCCCGCTTTGAATCATTGCGCAATGATCGCGAAAATGGAATTGCGCATACACGTTAACATGGGTTAGCTGTAAGTGGCATTGCTTTATACATGTTGGTCAAATGACGGATGCGTAATTCCGCTTGGAATCATTGTGCAATGATCGCGAAAATGGAATTGCGCATACACGTTAACATGAGTTAGCTGTAAGTGGCATTGCTTTATACATGTTGGTCAAATGACGGATGCGTAATTCCGCATGGAATCATTGCGCAATGATCGTGAAAATGGAATAGCGCATACACGTTAACATGGGTTTGCTGTAAGTGGCATTGCTTTACACATGTTGGTCAAAATGAAATGTGAATTATTATATATGTGAAGAATACAGTATTCTTATTTTCAATATTATACATAATAAAAAAAGAAGAATCCAAATAAATTATAACATATGCCCATCAATTGATGAGAATGAAATAACACAAAAAAATAATTTAAGCTACAGTAAACAACACAACTGATTGAAAATAAGAGTACAGGATATATTTATCATGAATTGAATTGAGGAAACAATTAACTCATGGGACTACCAAAGGATTAATAGTTTTTAAATGATTTGCTAATAATGTCAAGATTTTAAACATGGCATGATTTGTATTAATGATATCCAATCCTCATTTAATATATTACAGATCTGGATGTTGGTGCTGGATCCTCAAGGCAGGGCTTGTCACAGTATGGTATGTCTCATTTTAATTGACATTTGTCTTAGAAACATGGACAGAACATTACATACTAAATCCACTGTTCAATATTTATATGTATCTTCAAAGGGGATTTTAAAACTTTTTGCAAATAAGAATAAATAAAACCAAAAAATAGGATTACATTGTAAGACTACTCTGATTTTGTTTGGAATTTAAGATATCCCATCTATTCTGGATGTCTTAATTTTAATGAAAGATTCTTTGAATGTCCAATTTATATTCTTCCCTTGTGTATTGCTTAATCTTATTTGTATACATTTTTAAAAAATACACACAATTTTGCATATGTTTAGATTTTAAAAATATAGATTCCATTTTTGAAATTGATCACGTCATTTAAGGGACATGCCAACTAAATTTTACATAGAATGATTTTTAAACGTGATTTTATTGTTTTGTTTAAACATTTTATGAGCTACATTGGTTCAGTCTATTGTTTTAGTTCTTAAAAAAATAAATGGATTTTGGTTTAGGTTAAACAATGCATTACTGGTATTATCCGGCTGTTTTTCTATGCATAAATTGGCATTTTTACAAAAGTTAAAATCATGTGTTCAGATAACAGTAGTACATAGTTTCAAAAAGTATACAATTACACATTTAGAGCTTCATGTCCCTTTAATAGATGAAAATTAAATAATTCTTAGGATATCCTTAAATAACATATTAGATTGGAATTGCATGCTCAATCCCATTCATTACATCAACATATGGAGTAGAGAATTCATTAACACCAACATTGTCAAATCAATATAATTTTATATTAAAGGGATACTGAGCTAAAATTATTAATGTTGTCATTCAGATAGAGCATGCAATATTAATCAACATTTAAATATAATACTATAATCATATGTGAAATATTCTATTGCTAAATGTATTTTAAAATCAAGAATGTACGTTTATCTGCAGCTCAATTTTGGTTGACCAACCTGGGTTTTGATTGATGATTGGTGGATACCTTCAACAAACAATATTTATTGAATCCAATATTGCTTATCTGCCTTTAAGATTATAATGTAGCAACATTCCAATTAGAATAGGAGTCAATGTTAAATCATTTGGAACAGTTTGAACAGTGAAATCAATGATTGAAATAAATCATGTCAGTGTCCCTTTAATAAACAATAGATTCATTCATCTTTACATTCTTTGGATTAGACAATATTGATATATAATTCACATATTCACTGTTGGAGTTACTTTATAGATATCAGCATACTCTAACAGCACCATGATTACATATTTGTACTAATCAATTTGGTTTTGTATTGTGATAAATATGTGTTGTGTCCTAAACAAGATTACTGTACATTGCATAAATGGCTCGATGTGCCACATGTCTTTGTTTATATTTGTCAACAGCTGTTATTCAAAATGTGGTTTGTGTGTATTCTTTTAAGAACATTGATCAATGGGTATATTTAGATATGCAATAGCATCGTATGAGATGAGTTTGATGTCTAATATAGTCAGAAATTAAACATATGTTCAATACATCATTTTTAACAGAATCCCCTTGATTCAATCAAGCATTTTTTTTTGGATAATGACTGCTCTATTCTTCACATTTTCAAGTTGATTAATCTTAAAATTCGCTACAGATGTGATTTAGTGCTATCCCAAATGTGTTCACTAATATATATCTATATCATTCATAGAGAGAGTTGGTGTGGGGAGCCCAGAGGAATCCAGCACTGACACAGAGCCACCTTTGCGGTCTCCTGGGAAGTCCATTGACTCATTTATATGTCATTGAAGGTGTATTGGTAATCAATATTATGAGCATGATTCTGATGAAGCATAACATTTGAAACAAACATATAATTTACTACTCTGATTATATATTAATTTGCTTGGAATATTGAAAGATTAATAATTAAAACTTTCTTAGTCTACACCTTTGTTATTCAGAAGATGTATAGCATATGTTTGTTTCCATGTTCATTTTTGACAACAGTCATCAAGTGGTACACACATGAGAAATCTTAAATGTTCTATATATTATGCTTTTATGATTTTAAAATTAATACAAACAATACATCGAAAATCTGAATAATTGAGAATAACAAATCTAATGTCATTTGTATGCTCCATCAAAATGATGTAAATCATAACTTTGGGTGTGTATATCTTTAATGCAACATTGATGTGTGTCTTTGAGCAACAGTAACATATGTTATAATATCTGATCTTAACGTGTACACAACATGTTATGTTTTACAGAGATTGATTTAACATGTGTGACGGAGGAGGAAGAGGCTGCCTTGAAGTCTGATGGTATATGAAATATATCTATCATGTTTCCAACATGTTGCTTTATTGGAAATCATTTTATTGAAGACATTCAAAGTCTACAGCTTTTGCACTTTAAAAAGGAATATTATTTGTCTGTTCAAATACACTACTGCCCCCTTTCTATATCAGGCAGCATGAAAATATGCTTGGATGTTTTTTTTTATTATTTATTTATAATTCATGCCATCATTATGTCACATGCATATTCCAGGCCAAACCACAATAATAATGTTAGAATTGTACAGACAGTCATTGATATTCATCTGAGTGCCTATATGCATACCATATCCTCATTTCATAATTGTTTAGAAATTCAAACACACTTCTAAGTATATTGAAAACATAATCAATTTGAAATGCGTTGATTTGATTTCATGATGTATGAGATGTTAATATATTTGTATTATTTATTTCAGATGGATCCTCCACCTCTGGTCGTCTGTTTTCTGCCCCTGCCCAGTCACAGACCCCTGCCCAGGCCCAGACCCCTGCCCAGGCCCAGACCCCTGCCCAGGCCCAGACTCCTGCCCAGGCCCAGACTCCTGCCGGCCCTTCCCAATTGTCCTTTCCTGTCCCTCCCAAAAAACGCCCCTTCACCCCCCTTCACCGCTCTCCCCGTATTATGGCCCATACAGCTGCCCAGACCCCCTACTCACCACTCCCCAGCTGTACGGCCTACC
Organism: Bombina bombina; assembly: GCF_027579735.1. Taxonomy (NCBI): domain Eukaryota; kingdom Metazoa; phylum Chordata; class Amphibia; order Anura; family Bombinatoridae; genus Bombina; species Bombina bombina. The sequence goes on from NC_069499.1 coordinate 1,538,828,338, forward strand.
CCGGAGCAGCAGCTCATCCCTCCCCAACCCAATCCCATCCCTCCCCAACCCAATCCCATCCCTCCCCCCTGTCTCAACCTTCATTGTCCTGGGTGTCGGATTGTCCTTCCCAGGCACAGCTGTAAGTATCATTCAAAATCCACATTATAAGATACTTAAAGGTACACTGAAGGCAAATTGTTTCTATTGTGATTCAAATAGTGCATGCAATGTTAATCAAATTTATAATTTACTACTCTTATTAATTATTCTTCATTCTCTTGCTATCTTTATTGAAACAAAGAAATGCCTAGAATTAATTTTAAATAGAAAATAATTGTGGACATCATTTCTTTATTGTTGGATGAATGTATCCATCAACCAGCAGGGACAACCAAAGTTGATAAACAAATATGGCCTGCCCTATAAACCTACATTCTTGCATTCAAAATCTAGCTAGAGAATTCTAACATTTAAAGAATATGTGTAATTTTTTCATATTTGTAATGTCATGATCTATCTGAATCAGTCAATTAAATATTTAGGTTCAGTGTCCCTTTAATTTGATATCACTACATATACCAATCACCATTACTTGGATCCAACAATTTATGTACAAATGTTGATACATTATCTCTTGTCTAACCCAGTGGGAATGTAATTTCTTCAGGTTGATATGTTTACACAGCTTGTCCTCAACGCCAAAATGTTTAAGGATAGGTGTGCCTACCACAGTATAATTAAAATATTTAAATTGCTAATGTAAGTAATATGTAAATCTTTTAACAAGATTTTATACACTCAAGCTGTATAAGTGGATCATCGAAAACCAATTAAAGGGGACAACATGTTTGAGTAAACTGTTCCTTTAATGATTTCGGTCTGTCTGAATAACATATTTAATGTGTAAAGAATCAATTTCAACAAATTGATGTAAAGAATGATTTCTCTTTATGATGACAATGTATCTTGGCTTATTTTTTCTTCTGTTGTGTAATTATCCTTAATATTTTATTTATTCTTTATTTTAGGCTGTGACTCAGCATGGCTCATGCTAGAAGGTATAGCACGAGTAGAGCAGGCCGTGTTGAGGAACGCAGCTGCCCTGAGAGGGATGGCCGACACCATACAGGCCCAGCTACAGGTTCAGCATATGACTCTACGTCAGATGAGGCAGTGGAACTCAATGCTTGAATCTGTAGCTGTACAGGCACAGGACGATGAAGGGGATGACCAGTAAGTGGAGGATCTGGAGATGCTCCAAGGGCGCAGATAAGAATCCTCCGTCCACATGTTGATGTTTGTGTTATTGTTGCCATTTGGCCTTTTTTAAGTTTATTGTTGTGCCTGTTGCACTCTTTTACCTTGTCATATGGCTCCAATGGGGCTATGGTGGCCCTTGGCAACTCTCTTCATGGACTGTGATGCACTCTGTTACCTTGTCATATGGCTCCAATGGGGCTATGGTGGCCCTTGGCAACTCTCTTCATGGACTGTGATGCACTCTGTTACCTTGTCATATATCTACAATGGGGCTATGCTGGCCCTTGGCAACTCTCTTCATGGACTGTGATGCACTCTGTTACCTTGTCATATATCTACAATGGGGCTATGCTGGCCCTTGGCAACTCTCTTCATGGACTGTGATGCACTCTGTTACCTTGTCATATATCTACAATGGGGCTATGCTGGCCCTTGGCAACTCTCTTCATGGACTGTGATGCACTCTGTTACCTTGTCATATGGCTCCAATGGGGCTATGCTGGCCCTTGGCAACTCTCTTCATGGACTGTGATGCACTCTGTTACCTTGTCATATGGCTCCAATGGGGCTATGGTGGCCCTTGGCAACTCTCTTCATGGACTGTGATGCACTCTGTTACCTTGTCATATATCTACAATGGGGCTATGCTGGCCCTTGGCAACTCTCTTCATGGACTGTGATGCACTCTGTTACCTTGTCATATGGCTCCAATGGGGCTATGGTGGCCCTTGGCAACTCTCTTCATGGACTGTGATGCACTCTGTTACCTTGTCATATATCTACAATGGGGCTATGCTGGCCCTTGGCAACTCTCTTCATGGACTGTGATGCACTCTGTTACCTTGTCATATGGCTCCAATGGGGCTATGCTGGCCCTTGGCAACTCTCTTCATGGACTGTGATGCACTCTGTTACCTTGTCATATATCTACAATGGGGCTATGCTGGCCCTTGGCAACTCTCTTCATGGACTGTGATGCACTCTGTTACCTTGTCATATGGCTCCAATGGGGCTATGCTGGCCCTTGGCAACTCTCTTCATGGACTTTGATGCACTCTGTTACCTTGTCATATGGCTCCAATGGGGCTATGCTGGCCCTTGGCAACTCTCTTCATGGACTGTGATGCACTCTGTTACCTTGTCATATGGCTCAAATATTCCTTATTTTTACAAGATTATTTATAAACGTTGTTGATGTTTTCTGACATACTAATAAAAGACATGTCATTGCACGATTCTTTGTCCTCCTTATTCATTTTATTGATTGAAAGCTGTAGTTTATCTATCCTTAAAGGGACCTACCAAAAATAATGGTTTTTCAATAATCATATATGTAATACAATTGTAAATGACTTTAAGATTAACATCTCCAATGTAATTTTATTATTTTTCTTTATATATTTTTCTCAAAGCTTTATCATTGCATGATTATGATTAGCATAGTAATTATTTTATATATGTATATATAGATTGTTATTTGTGTATATATGTATATTTCAATTTTCACATCCATGTGTGTATTTAGAAACTCTGCATGAATTGATGCACCTTTAACAAATGATCTGAGGATTGATACAATGATATAATCCCTGTAAAGTGTTCATTTTATTGAAATAGTATTGTCTATGTGTATCCTCTTTTTAAAAAAGAAATCATGTCCCTTTAAGTGATGGTGAGCACAATTGTTAATGAATGTATTTCCATTTCTAAAGCGTTTTTGTCCTTTTTACATGAACAAGGACATATAATCTTATTAATAAACAATCTTATTGTAATGTTGACAGCACATGTATTTCATTTTCAATTCTATCTTATTGTAAAAGTGTAACCAAATAAACAGGGCCGGATTGGGCAGCCGGGATACCGGGAAAAATCCCTGTGGGCCGCCGGCCGGCAACTCAGCTGGGCTGGCTCAGCTGCTGCATAGACTATCTGAGAACAGCACATTTTTGATGCGATGCGGGCGGCTGATTAGCCCCGCCCACCATTACTTTACTGTGGTTTCGTTTCTAGTTTGCCAGAGTGTGATGTATAGTGTTCACTGATTAGTCAATAACATCACATGACTTGGAGGCGTTTCAGTAGGACTGGCGGGAATGAAGAAGAGAGAGCCAAGACGTGTTTGAGTGTGACTGTACATGCTCTGTCCCAGCTCCAGCTTCCCACTACTTATTTTCTGGCCTTTGAGGTGAAGCAAACAGCTCAGAACTCCCATGCCGGTTACAGTGTGGCCCCATTTGTATGGTATGTAGATCCGGAATTCGGATCGTAATCAACTTTCACAAGTGTTGCTGCAGGCACAGGGGTGGTGACAGCCAGTGCTCAGGCAGCACTCAGTAAAAGGGCAGGCTGGCATTGCACAGACTGGGGGACACAATCTACATCTCTCCTATGACTGCTACGGTAATACTTTTTAATTTGATCTTGTTACACACTCCCCTTGCCTGCTCTTCTCTCACTGCACTGTGTGCTGTCAGAACGCTGACAGCTGCAATAGCGCACATAACAGTGAGAGGAGGCAAGGGGAGTGTGTGTATGTAGCAAGCTAAAAAAGTATTCAGTAGCAGAGAGGTCAGAGGAGAGATGCAGATAGGAGAAGAGAATGTATTTTGTGCCCGTTAAGCAGATCAAAGTGCAACAAATATCGTAAATAATTTCACTCAGAATCCTATACCTTCTGCAGGAAGCTTCAAAGGTTGCCATAGCAACCATTGCCAGAACGTTTCCCTCCTTAGTTAACACGAGCAGAGGGGTATTTGATCGATGTCTGGCAGCCAGGAGCCTGTTTCTACACATTGTAAGGAGCTTAGGAAATGCTGGACTATGGTATTCTCACAGAATGGACAGTGGACATTATTATAACTTTGTAAGTTAATATATGTATATATATATATATATATATATATATATATATTACCTTTAATAAATGTAAATTAGTAATTTATTAATGTTGTCATAATCAACTTTTTATTAACCCATCAATATAAAAAATATTATAATGGCCCTTTAACTGAGAACTGACTGAGTGGGAGTAAAATAAAGGTGGGAGGGCTCTGGTAATGTGGGAGGGTGCAGTGTGATGTTTATAAGTGTAGAGGATCATGATATTAGTAGAACCCACCATATCATGTTTCTGTCTCTTCCTCAAATTGCAAGAAAATGTGCTTTATAAAAAAGGTTCCATACTTTCAATAAATTAAAAATGGTAAAAAGCTGTATTTTTACACTTATCTGTAAGATGTACATGATGAAATTTTCTGCAATTGTTAAGAATATATACTGTGTCTGGGTATGTATATGTGTGTGTGTGTGTATATATATATATATCAATTCAAATTTACCAGCACTCACTATATAGTCCCAAAAACCGGGGTGCTCCCAAGTTTTCAATATAGATTGGTGGTTCAAGTGAACAGAGGCACTCGCCGTGTTTCAAATGTGCTTTATTCTCTCATACTCGTATGATAAAATAAAGCACATTTGAAACACGGCGAGTGCCTCTGTTCACTTGAACCACCAATCTATATATATGTATATATACACACACTCTCACACACAAACAGTATATATTCTTAACAATTGCAGGAAATGCCAGCATGTATATATCTATATGAGTTGAAGGGAAAACCAGCTAGAGCATAGTTGGCTGGATTGGAGGGGGCGTGGCTAGGTTGGAGGGGGTGGGGCCGGTCTATACAAATTTCCAGGGCTGGTCTGATTACCCAGTCCGGCCCTGCAAATAAATCTCTGTGTGTAATGCGCATATTTTAGATGAGGAATATTTTTTACCAAATATGTTAACAAAATACTTCTCCTCCCATATATGGCTATAGGTAGGCTGACCATATTTCAACTTGAATAAATGACACGTTTAATCAATACATGTGTCATTATTGTTATTCCAAAACAATCTAAACATATCTTAAAACATCAATGGCATATGTATTTCTCATGTGTATCTGTTAAATGTTAAAGATATACACCATAGCTATAGTTCAAGGGACAGTCAAGTCCAAAAAGATGATTCATGATTTCGTGACATTCCTAGATAGCAATCTAGACACATACTAGTTACTAAAATATAAATACGTTTCTTAGTGATATGCCAAGCTGTCAACTGAGTCCTTGTATTGGCTGCGATTTTTCAGCGATCTCTGATGCGCCATGTTGCTTAAGACGTCACCTGCCAGGCTGTCCAATGATTCCTTGTATTGACTGACGTTCTTACGTGATCAAGAATGTGCCTTTTATTGGATGGCGTTTTGACGCGATCAAGGATGCGCCTTTTTGGTTTGCGTTCTTACGTGATCAAGAATGTGCCTTTTATTGGATGGCGTTCTTACGTGATCAAGGAAGCGCCATGTTAATTAAGACGTCACATGCAAAGGTAAAAAAACGTCTGATTGTATTACGTAGTCCCGCAATATTTGTTTGTGCACGTTAAACACGTTTGTGAATGAAGCCAATTTTAAAAACCTTGCGAATATGGATTTTTTGCATCATGTTACATTGTTGACCCGTAGCTGATAAAGACCACCACATTCTCTTTTCCTGGATGTCTGGTTGAATAAACGAACAAAAGCAAAATGTTTTCATGCATATGATATTTCGAGGCAAGTGCAAATCTCTATAGTCCATGTTGTTTAATATGTTTGTCAACAATATGTTCCTTTTTCTGAAAAATGACTGTTGTGTTTAATGTAAAAGATATCTAATTCATAAATATGCGCTATTGTGTTAGAATAAAGTAATCAATATGCATTTATCTTTATCATATGCTAAATATATGATGCCGACTTCTTCTAAATGTAATTTCGTCGTATATTTTATTAAAGGTTCATTAGACACTCACATTATAAATCAAAGTTTTTAATTTGGTCTCTAGTTAGATAGTCCATTGTTTAACAAATACACGTTTCATTTTGCTTCTGTTCAAATAAAATGTAAGTAATTTTCAGACTCCTCGCCAAGCCTCTAAGTTTCATGTGAGTACCATCTCCAGCTTTCTCCTGTTTTGTGTATGATGGTGTATTGTCTTGTTTTACGGTTGTAATGGGGGTTCATCTATATTTTCAATAGAGCTAACCCGATTTTCTTTGAAAGTGTTTAAAGCTTTGTAATATTGATATCAGTATATGTTAATCTTGTTGTTTCTAGTAGTGTCTATTACATACAGTTCTGTTAGAAATATAGTATACTGTCCCTTTAATGCAAATGTTGATTTTTGTATCATGTATGAGTTCCACATTGGTTAATCTCCAAATATATTATTGTTAGCATATTTTCACCCCCCACTCCTAAAAGGACTTTAAACCATATTAATTGTTAAAACAAATGTCTTTATAAAAAGAAATTAACACAATAATGTCTCTTTAAGAAAATAGACTTTATTTAACACGTCAATATAAATCTGATTTCAATATTTATTGTTTGAACAAGTACATGTAGATATACCAACAATCTTCAAATATATGTTAGCATATGTAATTTTGTTAAAGGGACAGTTTAGAAAACAAATAATGTTTTGCATTATTCTAAAAGTCAATTTTGTAATATCAATGATATCAAAGGTTTCTCACCAATTAATCATTTGTCTGTGTTTATTTTAATTTGCTAGCTAAACCTATGAGGTTTGTGTGCTCATTTCTTCGAGCTTGAAGAGTGCATGTAATCATTATACAATTTGACCACTAGAGGGCATTTGGATAGCATTTGTATATGTAAAACCTTGTGCTCATACAGCATATTATTTACCATGTATTGATCATTGATATCTAAAATGTTGTTATGTCAGAACAACAAATAAGTGGTCATTTTTCATAGTCATAGATACAAGGGTAAGCACATAAGTCACACGTATTTCTCCATGTTTTGTTGTTTCCAACTTGATAATGCGTAATACAGTGTTTTCTTTGTAATCAATAATTTTCTGACTGTCCCTTTAAGCTGTGTTATTGGCATTCAAACAGTAATATGCCATCATGGATAATTGTAATGGTAATTTTGTTTGCGATTCGGGAAACAGTTTGGACATCACATCACAGAAACCAATCAATATCATGAACAATGATAGGTATGTGATGATGTGGTTTTCACACACTTATAACCCACACCCTGCAAACAATCTGCCTCCATGGACCCGGTCCCATAGAAGTAGATTATATACAGAGTGTGGTCCACAAGTGTATGAAAACCACATCATCACATACCTATCCATTACACATTAAATAAAAAAAACATTAAACATGAAAACAAATACTTACTTCCTCTTCCTTCCCCTCTTCCCACGGGGCTGAGGCTCTGGGAGGGGCAACTGCAGACTCTGACGAGTTCTCCTTGGAGATGTTGTGGGAAGAGTGGAAGGAAGAGTACTGGGACGACCAAGGTGAGGAGGAGAAGATGGCTGAGGAGGAGAAGATGGCTGAGGAGGAGAAGATGGCTGAGGAGGACGAGATGGCTCGGCAGGAGGAGATGTCCCGGCAGGAGAAGATGGCCTGGCAGGAGAAGATGGGCCGGCAGGAGAAGATGGGCCGGCAGGAGAAGATGGCCCAGCAGCAGGAGGCCCAGCAGCAGGAGGCCCAGCAGCAGGAGGCCCAGCAGCAGGAGGCGGACCAGGAGGCAGACCAGCATGCGCCTCCCGGAAAAAATTAAACATCTCTTGGTGTAGATTAATGATTCTGTTTTGCCCTTGTTCTATTCTATTAAGTATGTTTATTATTTGGTTTTGGCCTTCAATTATTTGGTTTTGTCCATCAAGAATTCGAGTTCAGCCTTCTATATTTTGTATCCGGGAGTTACGCATCTGGTCTATGTAGTCCAGTGGAACCCGCACCTCTGCTATTTCCTCTTGTTGTGCTTTGTGGGGTACTCGTTCACGGCGGGGTGCCCGTGCACGGCGGTGTGCGGGTCCTCGAGGGGCCTCTGGTTCCGCGGCCTCCTTCTCTGCTTCCGGGGCCTCTTCATCTGCTTCCATGCCCTCTTCGTCATGGGGGGCCTCTTCCCTCCGAAGTGGAAATTCCTCCCCACCACTCTCATCCCGGGGAGATGGAGGAGGCTGTATTTGTTGTGCTGCCTCCTCCCCAGACTCTGTAGATTTAAAAAAAAAAAATGTATATATTAGCATATTTCCAAATGAAGCTTTAAATGACTTAGCTTATGATACAATTACAAATGCAGAATCATTAATCCACTTTGAAATCTAACAATCAATACGATTTCCGCATTTTCTAAACCGTGTTTGTGATATCTCTGGTCAATCTGAATGTTTTAGCGTTTGTTTTCAGTCTGTTTAAATGCACACCTAACCTATAGCCTAGATACTGATGTAACCGCAAAGTAATTGTGAATGCGTGTAAACAGCGTAATAGCATTAATCTGATCCTTAAAGGGACATGAAACCCAATGTTTTATCTTTCATGATTTAGAAGCATACATTTATAATCAACTTTCTAATGTACTTTTCTTATCTAATTAGCTTCATTCTCTGGATATTTTTTGCTGAAAAGCATATCTAAATATGCTTAGATGCTGATTGTTAGCTGAATATAGCTGCCTCCTGTGATTGGTTCACCGTGTGCATGGCTATTTCTTCATTAAAATATATCTCAAGAATGATTCAAATTAGGTAATATAAGTACATTTGAATGTTTTGTCAAATTGTATTCTCTACCTCAATCATGAAAGTAAAGGTTTGCGTATAGTGTCCCTTGAAATACATTCGTATGTGAATTTATTCTTCAATGAGCTTACCGTCAGATGAGAATGGCAGGTTCCCGGTATCAATTCCTCCGATACCGACTACATCCACCTCGGAGATGCTGGGCCGCAACATTTCCTCCCATCGGCAGTACTCTATTTCCAGGGCAGGGCCGCCACCGGTTCCTGCGGAATGTCGGGCCTCCAGGCTTAACTTTTTCTTGAGATCCATCTTACAGTCCCGGTGTTTTATAGAGTCCATATCTCTGTTCCGGCCACCCACTGCATTGACTGCATTCCTTATCTCATTCCAGAGCCTCCTTTTCTCAGTCGGGGTAGTCTTCTGGTGCTGCAGCCTCCTATACCTGGCCATATAGGCCTCTACGAGGGCCTCCTTCTCCTCCATCGAAAACCTCGCCTCCCTAGTCGCCTTGGCCTTCCCCTGTGACGATGCCCTCTGTTTCCCGGACTGTGAAGCCCTACTCTGTCCGCCACTGGGCCCAGCCACTTGTTCATCTTGAACCAAGTGGCTGGGTCCACCCACCGCTTCCACCCCCGCTTCCTGCCCCCCTTCCTGCCCCCCTTCCTGCCCTGTTCCTCTCCCCCTCCCTCTCCTCCCCCCTCTACCTCTCCCCTGCCTGCCCTCCATCTGTTCCCTAAACTAAACCCCAAATAATCAAACAAAAAGTGAGTGTGATGAAATGAAAGGGGGTCAAAATAAAGAACTAAAAAGACAAAAAAAGTGCTGAAAGTGTGAGAGGGATCTAAAAAAACAAAGAGGGTAAGGAGTATTTAAATAAACCAAAAGAAGAAGAAGACTAAAAGGAGGATATGTAAACTAAATGTAACTAGGGGATGGGTATGGGATGGGTATGGGGTATGGGATAAGAGTAAATGGGATGAAAGGGAATGGGGTATGGAGTGTAGTATGAGGGGGTATGGGGTATGGAGTGTATGTAGTGTTATTGATAAGTGTATGTATGTATTGAATGTGTTTGCGTGTAAATGTGTTAAGTGTACAGAAAAATCACTCGCTCGCTAACTCACACTACTACTAATTCTCACTAACTCACACTACTACTAATTCTCACTAACTCACACTCCCACTAACTCTCAATAACTCACACTACCACTAACTCACGCTCCCACTAACTGACTCACACTACCACTAACTCTCACTAACAACTCCCACTACCACTAACTCACTCACGCTCCCACTAACTCCCACTCACTCACTCACGATAACACTAACAACTGACTCTCTCACACTAACACTAACTCACTCACAATAATGCACCAACTCTCTAATCTTAAACCTCCAATCTCCAAAGACCCACCAGCAACACAGTCAAAGAGGCCATGCTTGTGTGGTGCTTATATACCCTGTGTAAATGTTTAATGATGTACCAATTTCCGTTGTAAATTGTGTTCAGGTGTGCTTTATTAGCAATTAATATTAGTGCAATGTGTATTAGTTGTGTGAATTTGCGCATGCTCATTTTGAGTTAGTATTTGTGGAATGTGTAGAATGTGATGATGTCATAGTGGTCGTTTTCTATAACATTATCCAATAGTATTATGTTTAAATGTGACTTTGCGATGGTGTGGTATTAGTGAAGTGTTGTATATGTATGTTTGTCCTAATATATAGTGATATTGAATGCGATTATTTTGCTATTGTATGTATATATTTTTTATTCCTTGTTGTTATTTTGCGAATTTCCGCATCTTAAAGTATATGCGTATTCCCTGTATTAAATTTTATTAAAAATCCCCATGCTTGTGAATGTGTAATGCTTGTGTGCTTTGTTGAGTGATTGTTGTTGTGACATTTGCGGCGTGTTATTGTTGTGCATGATGTGGTATGCGTCATATGACCGAGCTGTGCGTATTTCTCGCGAGATCGAGTGTTAGGTTAAAAAAGCTTTTTTTTTGGCTTTTCCATTGATCTCTATGGGAGACTGTCTAATGCGGGCAGGATTCCGCGTGTGAAATACACGCGTTAGGAGTATCGTTAGATGGCCTTTTTTGAACTCTAAATACCGGAGTCAAACAATGCCGTGCGTTAGACATAAAACATGCGTAGCGTTAGCAGCCCATCTACCGCCAAACTCCAAATCTAGCCGTTAAAGCGCTTATTGAGATATATTGATTTGATTTTTTTTTTTACAAACTTTCATTTGGGTTAACATTGCCTTTGCATGAAATATCACATTAACCCCTTAGTGACCAGACAATTTTTCAATTTTCTTACCGTTAAGGACCAGGTCTGCGGTGTTTGTGTTTAGCTGTAATTTTCCTCTTACTCATTTACTGTACCCACACATATTATTTTCATCATATCATATAATTTACTATAAAAATTTTTATAAAATATGCTGAAAAAATTAATTTTTAATTTTTTTTCTAACTTTGACCCCCAAATTCTGTTAAACATTTACAACCACCAAAAAACACCCATGCTAAATCATTTCTAAATGTTGTCCTGAGTTTAGAAATACTCAATACCCAATGAAATACCCAAATGTTTACCCCTTAATCCCTTAGAGGACTGAAAATTTCAGACTACTTATCAAGCCGTCAACTTACCTGCATTTGCCACACCAATACGCTCGCCTAATATTGCCTAAGATCGCTGCCGCGGACCTGAATACGTTCTCCAAAATTACCAAAAAAGCTGTCAAAAAGCCACGCACCAAGTACGGGGCGATGAGCAGCGGACTGTTGTTAACTAACAGTCATCGATCTTGCTGCTCTTCGTTTTTTTCCCAGCTTTATTGGAACCTGTCACTAAACACCCACACTATACTATACTGTTTACCCCCTATACCACCGCTTCCAGAGCCCACCGCAACTAAATAAAGTTATTAACCCCTAAACCGCCGCTCCCGGAGCCCACCGCAACTCTAATAAATGTATTAACCCCTAAACCGCCGCCCACGGACCCCGCCACCAACATTATATTTATTAACCCCTAATCTGCCCCCCCACACCGCCGCCACTATATTAAATTTATTAACCCCTAAACCTAAGTCTAACCCTGACCCTAACCCCCCTAACTTAAATATTATTTAAATAAATCTAAATAAATATTCATATAATTAACTAAATTATTCCTATTTAAAACTAAATACTTACCTATAAAATAAACCATAAAATAGCTACAATATAACTAATAGTTACATTGTAGCTATCTTAGGGTTTATTTTTATTTTACACTCAACTTTGTATTTATTTTAACTAGGTACAATAGTTATTAGATAGTTATTAACTATTTAATAACTACCTAGTTAAAATAAATACAAAAGTACCTGTAAAATAAAACCTAACCTAAGTTACAATTATACCTAACACTACACTATAATTAAATTAATTACCTACATTAACTACAATTAACTACAATTAAATAAAATTATCCAAAGTACAAAAAAACAAACACTAAATTACAGAAAATAATAAAATAATTCCAAGATTTTTAAACTAATTACTCCTAATCTAATCCCCCTAACAAAATAAAAAAGCCCCCCAAAATAAAAAAGCCCTACCCTACACTAAAGTACAAATAGCCTTTAAAAGGACTTTTTAAGGGACGTCATCCAAGATGGCGTCCCCCGAATTCCGATTGGCCGATAGGATTCTATCAGCCAATCGGAATTAAGGTAGGAAAATTCTGATTGGCTGATGGAATCAGCCAATCAGATTCAAGTTCAATCTGATTGGCTGTTCCGATCAGGATCAGGATTGGAATTTTCCTACCTTAATTTCGATTGGCTGATAGAATCCTATCAGCCAATCGGAATTCGAGGGATGACATCTTGGATGAGGTCCCTTAAAGGAACCGTCATTCGTCAGGAAGTCGTCGGTGAAGATGGATCTTCTGCGTCGGCGGGATGACCATGGATCCGGAAGAAAGAAGATTGAAGATGCCTCTTGATAGAAGACTTCAGCCCGATCATGGACCTCTTCAGCTCCCGCTTGGATGAAGACTTCAGCCCGATCATGGACATCTTCAGCTCCCGCTTGGATGAAGACTTCAGTCAGATCATGGACATCTTCAGCCCCCCGCTTGGGCTTGGATCAAGACATCGGAGGCTCTTCTGGATCGATCAGTGAACCCCGCGTGGTGAAGACAAGGTAGGGAGATCTTCAGGGGCTTAGTGTTAGGTTTATTTAAAGGGGGTTTGGGTTAGATTAGGGGTATGTGGGTGGTGGGTTGTAATGTTGGGGGGGGGTATTGTATGTTTTTTTTTTACAGGTAAAAGAGCTGAATTCTTTGGGGCATGCCCCGCAAAGGGCCCTTTTCAGGGCTGGTAAGGTAAAAGAGCTTTTCTATTTGAATTTTAGAATAGGGTAGGGCATTTTTTTATTTTGGGGGTCTTTGTTATTTTATTAGGGGGCTTAGAGTAGGTGTAATTAGTTTAAAATTGTTGTAATATTTTTCTAATGTTTGTAAATAATTTTGTATTTTTTTGTAACTTAGTTCTTTTTTATTTTTGTACTTTAGTTAGTTTATTTAATTGTATTTATTTGTAGGTATTGTATTTAATTAATTTATTGATAGTGTAGTGTTAGGTTTAATTGTAGATAATTGTAGGTATTTTATTTAATTAATTTATTGATAGTGTAGTGTTAGGTTTAATTGTAACTTAGGTTAGGATTTATTTTACAGGTAATTTTGTAATTATTTTAACTAGGTAGCTATTAAATAGTTATTAACTATTTAATAGCTATTGTACCTGGTTAAAATAAATACAAAGTTGCCTGTAAAATAAATATTAATCCTAAAATAGCTACAATATAATTATAATTTATATTGTAGATATATTAGGGTTTATTTTACAGGTAAGTATTTAGTTTTAAATAGGAATAATTTATTTAATAAGATTTAATTTATTTTGTTAGATAAAAATTATATTTAATTTAGGGGGGTGTTGGTTAGGGTTAGAATTAGCTTTAGGGGTTAAAAAGAGTAGCAGTGAGGTCCGTTCAGCAGATTAGGGGTTAATGCTTGAGGTTAGGTGGCGGCGATATTATGGAGGGAAGATTAGGGGTTAATACTATTTATTATAGGGTTATTGAGGCGGGAGTGAGGCGGATTAGGGGTTAATACATTTATTATAGTAGCGGTGAGGTCCGGTCAGCAGATTAGGGGTAATTAATTGTAGGTAGGTGTCAGCGACATTGGGGGGGGCAGATTAGGGGTTAATAAATATTATGTAGGTGTTGGCGGTATTAGGGGCAGCAGATTAGGGGTACATAGGGATAACGTAGGTGGAGGCGGTGTGCGGTCGGCAGATTAGGGGTTAAAAAATTTTAATAGAGTGGCGGCGATGTGGGGGGCCTCGGTTTAGGGGTACATAGGTAGTTTATGGGTGTTAGTGTACTTTAGAGCAGAGTAGTTAAGAGCTTTATGAACCGGCGTTAGCCCAGAAAGCTCTTAACTCCTGACTTTTTTCTGCGGCTGGAGTTTTGTCGTTATATTTCTAACGCTCACTTCAGCCAAGACTCTAAATACCGGCGTTAGAAAGATCCCATTGAAAAGATAGGATACGCAATTAGCGTAGGGGGATCTGCGGTATGGAAAAGTCGCGGCTGCAAAGTGAGCGTTAGACCCTTTCCTGACTGACTCTAAATACCAGCGGTAGCCCAAAACCAGCGTTAGGAGCCTCTAACGCTGGTTTTGACGGCTAACGCCAAACTCTAAATCTAGCCGTGTATCTCCTTGGTCTAGATTAAAAAATTGTGAACTGTGTGGAATGCTGGCTTAAGGACAGAAAACAAACGGCTAGATTACGAGTTTGGCATTAGCCTTAAAAAGCAGCGTTGAGGGGTCCCAACGCTGCTTTTTAACGCCCGCTGGTATTACGAGTCTGACAGGTACAGGTGTACCGCTCACTTTTTTTCCGCGATTTTAGCATACCGCAAATCCCCTTACGTCAATTGCGTATCCTATCTTTTCTATGAGATTTTCCTAACGCCGATATTACAAGTCTTGGAAAAAGTGAGCGGTACACCCTTTCCTGTCAAGACTCCTACCGCATTTAAAAGTCAGTAGTTAAGCGTTTTATGGGCTAACGCCGTACATAAAACTCTTAACTAAAGTGCTAAAAAGTACACTAACACCCATAAACTACCTATTAACCCCTAAACTGAGCCCCCCCACTATTATAAAGATTTTTAACCCCTAATCTTCCGACCGGACATCGCCGCCACTTTAAAAAATGTATTAACCCCTAAACCGCCGCTCTTCCGCCTCGCAAACACTAGTTAAATTGTATTAACCCCTAATCTGCTGACCCTAACATCGCCGCCACCTACCTACATTTATTAACCCCTAATCTGCCACCCTCAACGTCTCCACCACTATATTAATTGTATTAACCCCTAAACCTAAGTCTAATCCTAACACCCCCCAACTTAAATATAATTTAAATAAATCTAAATAAAATAACTACAATTAAATAAATTATTCCTATTTAAAACTAAATACTTACCTATAAAATAAACCCTAAGCTAGCTACAATATAACTAATAATTACATTGTAGCTATCTTAGGGTTTATTTTTATTTTACAGGCAAGTTTGTATGTATTTTAACTAGGTAGAATAGTTATTAAATAGTTATTAACTATTTAATAACTACCTAGTTAAAATAAGTACTAATTTACCTGTAAAATAAACCCTAACCTAAGTTACAATTACACCTAACACTAAACTATAATTAAATAATTACCTAAACTAACTACAATTAATTACAATTAATTAAATAAACTAAATTACGAGAAAAAAAAATTAAATTATAGAAAATAAAAATGAAATTACAAATTTTTAAACTAATTACACCTAATCTAAGCCCCCTAATAAAATAAAAAGCCCCCCAAAATAAAAAAAAAATCCCTACCCTATACTAAATTACAAATAGCCCTTAAAAGGGCCTTTTGCGGGGCATTGCCCCAAAGTAATCAGCTCTTTTACCTGTAAAAAAAATACAATTCCCCCCAACATTAAAACCCACCACCCTCACACCCAACCCTACTCTAAAACCCACCCAATCCCCCCTTAAAAAAAACTAACACTAAACCCTTGAAAATCACCGTACCTTGAGACGTCTTCACCCAGGCGGGCCGAAGTCCTCCAAAGAAGCCGGGCAGAAGTGGTCCTCCAGACGGCAGAAGTCTTCATCCGATCTGGACAGAAGAGGTCCTCCAGACGGCAGAAGTCTTCATCCAGGCGGCATCTTCTATCTTCATCCTTCCGGCGCGGAGCGGGTCCATCTTCAATCCAGCCGACGCGGAGCATCCTCTTCAAACGAAGTCCTAACAAAGAATGAAGGTTTCTTTAAATGACATCATCCAAGATGGCGTCGCTTGAATTCCGATTGGCTGATAGAATTCTATCAGCCAATCGGAATTAAGGTAGGAAAAATCCTATTGGCTAATGCAATCAGCCAATAGAATTGAAGTTCAATCAGCCAATAGGATTGAGCTTGCATTCTATTGGCTGTTCCAATCAGCCAATAGACTGCAAGTTCAATTCTATTGGCTGATTGCATGAGCCAATAGGATTTTTACTACCTTAATTCCGATTGGCTGATAGAATTCTATCAGCCAATCGGAATTCAAGGGACGCCATCTTGGATGACGTCATTTAAAGGAACCTTCATTCTTCGTTAGGACTTCGTTTGAAGAGGATGCTCCGCATCGGCTGGCTTGAAGATGGACCCGCTGCGCGCTGGAAGGATGAAGATAGAAGATGCCGTCTGGATGAAGACTTCTGCCGTCTGGAGGATCACTTCTGCCCGTCTACTTTGGAGAACTTCGGCCCGGCTGGGTGAAGACATCTCAAGGTAGGGTGATCTTCAAGGGGTTAGTGTTAGTTTTTTTAAGGGGGAATTGGATGGGTTTTAAAGTAGGGTTGGGTGTGTGGGTGGTGGGTTTTAATGTTGGGGGGTATTGTATTTCTTTATACAGGTAAAAGAGCTGATTACTTTGGGGCAATGCCCAGCAAAAGGCCCTTTTAAGGGCTATTTGTAATTTAGGGGCTTAGATTAGGGGTAATTAGTTTACAAATTTGTAATTTCTTTTTATTTTCTGTAATTTAGTGGGGGTTTTTTCCGTAATTTAGTTTATTTAATTTAATTTAATTGTAATTAAATGTAGTTAGTTTAGGTAATTAATTTAATTATAGTGTAGTATTAGGTGTAATTGTATCTTAGGTTAGGATTTATTTTACAGGTAAATTTGTAGTTATTTTAGCTAGGTAGTTATTAAATAGTTAATAACTATTTAATAACCATTCTACCTAGTTAAAATTAATACAAAGTTGCCTGTAAAATAAAAATAAACCCTAAGATAGATACAAATGTAACTATTAGTTATATTGTAGCTATTTTAGGGTTTATTTTATAAGTAAGTATTTAGTTTTAAATAGGAATAGTTTAGTTAATACTAGTAAATTTATTTAGATTTATTTAAATTATATTTAAGTTTAGGGGGTGTTAGGGTTAGACTTAGGTTTAGGGGTTAATAACTTTATTATAGTGGCAGCGATGTTGGGGGCAGCAGATTAGGGGTTCATAGGTATAATGTAGGTGTCTGCAATGTCTGGAGCAGCAGATTAGGGGTTAATAATATAATGCAGGTGGCGACGATGTCGGAGGCGGCAGATTAGGGGTTAATAAGTGTAAGATTAGGGGTGTTTAGACTCAGGGTTCATGTTAGGGTGTTAGGTGTAGACATATTTTTTATTTTCCCATAGGAAACAATGGGGCTGCATTAAGAGATAAACGCTGCTTTTTTGCAGGTGTTAGGTTTTTTTCAGCCGAATCTGCCCCATTGTTTCCTATGGAACTGAGCATTAGCAACGTACAGCTTTACCAACAAAACTCGTAATCTAGACGAAAGTGTCTTAGTAAATGGAGTTCATTCAGCAGAGGGGGCTGTTACTAGTGGTGTTCCTCAGGGGTCAGTTCTGGGGCCTGTTTTGTTTAACATATTTATCTGTGATATCAGCAAAGGGCTACAGGGGAAAGTATGTCTGTTTGCAGATTATACAAAAATTTGTAACAGAGTGGATGTTACAGGAGGGGTAGACAAAATGAGAAGTGATTTACAACAATTGGAGGATTGGACAAATGACTGGGAAAGTGTAAAATAATTCATCTAGGGAAGAAAAATCCAAATGTTAATTACAGACTCAATGACACTTTACTGACTGTTACAGATGAGGAACAGGACTTGGGAATTATTATTTCAGATGATTTAAAACTTAAACAATGTAGTAATGCAGTGAGTAAGGCTAGCAGAATGCTTGGATGTATTGGTAGAGGTATTGGCAGCAGAAATAGTAAGGTTCTTATGCCACTTTATAGATCATTAGTTAGGCCTCATCTTGAGTATTGTGTGCAGTTCTGGAGGCCATGGCCTCTAGTTATCAAGCCGTCAACCACAAATATGCTGGAATTCCACAGCGTATTTGTGGCGAGGCTGATTCGCCTTAGTTATCAAAGGCTAGAGACCGGCAAAAGTAGAATGTTGTGACGTAACATGCGATCTGCCGGACTCAGTCCGACACAGATCGATTCTATTTCTTACGTCACTACAGATGTGCCGAACGCAAGTTCGGGACAATCTGAATACTTTTGCTAGTTATCAAAGAACTAGCAGGTACGCTCAGCACTTTTCCGGCCCAGCGTACCTGGTTTTCAATCCCATAGGAATCAATGGGAGTCTGACAGCAGTGAGAGCTTATGTTGGCTGCTGCCCGATATCCCATTGATTCCGATGGAAACGTCTGCACCTAACACCCTAACATGTACCCCGAGTCTAAACACCCCTAATCTGTCCCCCCTACACCGCTGCCGCCTACATTATTTTTATTAACCCCTAAACCGCCGCTCCCGGACCCCGCCGCAACTAAATAAACTTACTAACCCCTAAACCGCCACTCCCGGAGCCCCCTGCACCTAAATAAAGTTATTACCCCCTAAACCGCTGCTCCCGGACCCCGCCGCAAATATAATAAATATATTAACCCCTAAACCGCCGCTCCAGGACCCCGCCGCCACCTACATAATACCTATTAACTCCTAATCTGCCGCCCCCTATACCCCCGCCACCTATATTAAATTTATTAACCCCTATCCTGCCCCCCTACACCGCCGCCACTATATTTAACTTATTAACCCCTAAACCTAAGTCTAACCCTAACACCCCCTAACTTAAATATTAATAATTATATTGTAGCTATTTTAGGATTTATTTTTATTTTACAGGCAACTTTGTATTTATACAGGTACAATAGTTATTAACTATTTAATAACTACCTAGCTAAAATACTTACAAAATTACCTGTAAAATAAATCCTAACCTAAGTTACAATTAAACCTAACACTACACTATCATTAAATTAATTAAATAAATTAACTACAATTACCTAAAATTAAATTAAATAAACTAAACTATAGTACAAAAACAAACAAACACTAAATTACAGAAAATAAAAAAGAATTACAAGAAGTTTAAACTAATTACACCTAATCTAAGCCCCCTAATAAAATAATAAAGCCCCCCAAAATAAAAAAAATGCCCTACCCTATTCTAAATTACAAAGTAATCAGCTTTTTACCAGCCCTTAAAAGGACTTTTTGTGGGGCATTGACACAAAGCAATCAGCTCTTTTACCTGTAAAAAAATTTTCAACCCCCCCAACATTAAAACCCACCACCTACATACCCCTACTCTAACCCACCCAAAACCCCCTTAAAAAAACCTAACACTAACCCCCTGAAGATCACCCTACCTTGAGCCATGTTCACCCAGCCGGCCAAATTCTTCATCCAAGCGGAGCAAGAAGAGGTCCTCCATCCGGTAGAAGTCTTCATCCAAACGGGGCAAGAAGAGGTCCTCTATCCAGTAGAAGTCTTCATCCAAGCGGGGCAAGAAGAGGTCCTCCATCCAGTAGAAGTCTTCATTCAAGCGTTGTCTTCTATGTTCATCCAACCGCGGCTCCATCTTCCAGACCTCCGACGCGGAACATCCTTCTGGCCTGACGACTACCCAACGAATGAAGGTTCCTTTAAGGGACGTCATCCAAGATGGCGTTCCTCAAATTCCGATTGGCTGATAGGATTTTATCAGCCAATCGTAATTAAGATTAAAGCTCAATCGGATTTGCTGATCCAATCAGCTAATCGGATTGACCTTGCATTCTATTGGCTGATCGGAACCTCTTCTTGCTCCGCTTGGATGAAGAATTCGGCCCAGCTGGGTGAACACGGCTCAAGGTAGGGTGATCTTCATGGGGTTAGTGTTAGGTTTTTTTAAGGGGGGTTTGGGTGGGTTAGAGTAGGGGTATATGGGTGGTGGGTTTTAATGTTGGGGGGGTTGTATTTTTTTTTACAGGTAAAAGAGCTAATTACTTTGGGGCAATGCCCCACAAAAAGCCCTTTTAAGGGCTAGTAAAAGAGCTGATTACTTTGTAATTTAGAATAGGGTAGGGCATTTTTTTTTGGGGGGGGGGGCTTTATTATTTTATTAGGGGGCTTAGATTAGGTGTAATTAGTTTAAACTTCTTGTAATTCTTTTTTATTTTCTGTAATTTAGTGTTTGTTTGTTTTTGTACTATAGTTTAGTTTATTTAATTTAATTTTAGGTAATTGTAGTTAATTTATTTAATTAATTTAATGATAGTGTAGTGTTAGGTTTATTTGTAGCTTAGGTTAGGATTTATTTTACAGGTAATTTTGTTAGTATTTTAGCTAGGTAGTTATTAAATAGTTAATAACTATTTAATAACTATTGTACCTGGTTAAAATAAATACAAAGTTGCCTGTAAAATAAATATAAATCCTAAAATAGCTACAATGTAACTATTAGTTATATTGTAGCTATCTTACGCCTAGATTTAGAGTTCTGCGGCCAAAGGGGTGCATAGCTAACGCTGGCTTTTTTCTGGCCGCACCTTTTAAATACCGCTGGTATTGAGAGTTCACAGAATGGCTGCGTTAGGCTCCAAAAAAGGAGCGTAGAGCATATTTAACGCAACTTCAACTCTCGATACCAGCGGTGCTTACGGACGCGGCCAGCTTCAAAAACGTGCTCGTGCACGATTCCCCCATAGAAAACAATGGGGCTGTTTGAGCTGAAAAAAAACCTAACACCTGCAAAAAAGCCGTGTTCAGCTCCTAACGCAGCCCCATTGTTGTCTATGGGGAAACACTTCCTACGTCTGCACCTAACACTCTAACATGTACCCCGAGTCTAAACACCCCTAACCTTACACTTATTAACCCCTAATCTGCCGCCCCCGCTATCGCTGACCCCTGCATATTATTATTAACCCCTAATCTGCCGCTCCGTACACCACCGCCAGCTACGTTATCCCTATGTACCCCTAATCTGCTGCCCCTAACACCGCCGACCCCTATATTATATTTATTAACCCCTAATCTGCCCCCCACAACGTCGCCTCCACCTGCCTACACTTATTAACCCCTAATCCGCCTCACTAACCCTATAATAAATAGTATTAACCCCTAATCTGCCCTCCCTAACATCGCCGACACCAAACTTCAAACATTAACCCCTAATCTGCCGACTGGAGCTCACCGCTATTCTATTAAATGTATTAACCCCTAAAGCTAAGTCTAACACTAACACCCCCCTAAGTTAAATATAATTTTTATCTAACAAAATAAATTAACTCTTATTAAATAACTTATTCCTATTTAAAGCTAAATACTTACCTGTAAAATAAATCCTAATATAGCTACAATATACATTATAATTATATTATAGCTATTTTAGGATTTATATTTATTTTACAGGTAACTTGGTATTTATTTTAACCAGGTACAATAGCTATTAAATAGTTAATAGTTTAATAAGTGTAGGCAGGTGGAGGCGACGTTGAGGGGGGCAGGTTAGGGGTTAATAAATATAATATAGGGGTCGGCGATGTTAGGGGCAGCAGATTAGGGGTACATAAGGATAACGTAAGTAGCGGCGTTTTGCGGTCAGCAGATTAGGGGTTAATTATTGTAGGTAGCTGGCGGCGACGTTGTGGGGGGCAGGTTAGGGGTTAATAAATATAATATAGGGGTCGGCGGTGTTAGGGGCAGCAGATTAGGGGTACATAAGTATAACGTAGGTGGCGTGTACTTTAGAGTACAGTAGTTAGGAGCTTTATAAACCGTCGTTAGCCCAGAAAGCTCTTAACTACTGACTTTTTTCTGCGGCTGGAGTTATGTCATTAGATTTCTAACGCTTGCTTCAGCCATGACTCTAAATACCGGAGTTAGAAAGATCCCATTGAAAAGATAGGATACGCAATTGACGTAAGGGGATCTGCGGTATGGAAAAGTCGCGGCTGAAAAGTGAGCGTTAGACCCTTTCCTGACTGACTCCAAATACCAGAGGGCGGTAAAAACCAGCGTTAGGAGCCTCTAACGCTGGTTTTGACGGCTACCGCCCAACTCTAAATCTAGGCCTTAGGCTTTATTTTATAGGTAAGTATTTATTTTTAAAAAGGAATAATTTAGTTAATAATAGTAAGTTTTATTTAGATTTATTAAAATAATATTAAAGTTAGGGGGGTGTTAGTGTTAGTGTTAGACTTAGGTTTAGGGGTTAATA
Organism: Bombina bombina; assembly: GCF_027579735.1. Lineage (NCBI taxonomy): Eukaryota > Metazoa > Chordata > Amphibia > Anura > Bombinatoridae > Bombina > Bombina bombina. The sequence continues at coordinate 1,538,850,908 of NC_069499.1, forward strand.
AGTTTTATATAGGTGGCGGCGGTATAGGGGGGCAGGATAGGGGTTAATGAGTTTAATGTAGGTGGCGCCGGTGTAGTGGGGGCAGGATAGGGGTTAATAAATGTAATGTAGGTGGCGGTGGGCTCTGGGTGCGGCGGTTTAGGGGTTAAAAAATGTATTTAGTTGCGGCACGGTCCGGGATCCACAGGATAGGGGTTAATAACTTGAATATAGGTGGCGGCGGTATAGGGGGCACATATTAGGGGTTAATAGGTATAATGTAGGTGGCGGCGGGGTACGGGAGTGGCGGTTTAGGGGTTAATATATTTATTATAGTTGCGGTGGGGTCCAGGAGTGGCAGTTTAGGGGGTAATAACTTTATTTAGGTGCGCGGGGCTCCGGGAGCGGTAGTTTAGGGGGTATAACAGTATAGTTTAGTGTGGGTGCTTAGTGACAGGCTAGCAAGAAAGCTGTGAAGAAGCCGATGAGCAGCGAGATCGATGACTGTTAGTTAACAACAGTCCGCTGCTCATCGCCCCGTACTAGGTGCGAGGCTTCTTGACAGCTTTCTTGATAACTTTGGAGAACATATTCAGGTCTGCGGCAGCGATGGTAGGCGAGCTTAGGTGAGCGTATTGGTCCGGCGAATGCAGGAAAGTAGACGGCTTCATACATAGAGGCCCATATCTTCAGAAGGATATTAACAAACTTGAATCTGTGCAAAGGAGGGCTACAAAAATGGTACATGGTCTAAAAAATAAAACTTACCAGGATAGGCTCAATGACCTAAATATGTATAGCTTAGAGGAGAGAAGGGAAAGAGGTGATATGATAGCAACTTTCAAGTACGTTAAAGGGCTTAGTAAAAATGAGGCTGTGGGTATTTTACATAAAATGGAAAATTTAAGAACAAGAGGTCATGAGCTCAAGCTAAAGGGTTGTAAATTCAGGAGTAATTTGAGGAAGCACTACTTTACAGAAAGAGCGATTGATTTATGGAATAAATTTCCTCAAGAGGTAGTAGCGACAAACACTGTGGGGGACTTTAAAAATACATGGGACAAGCATAAGGCTATCCTACAAAGTAGATAAGTTTATACTGTTAGGTAATATCGGGCAGACTTGCTGGGCCTATGGTTCTTATATCTGCCATCAATATCTATGTTTCTATGATCCCTCCTTGATCCCTCCCTGATCCCTCTCAAACAGTTCTCTTCCCTCCCCCACCCCCCAATGGCCCCCCCATCTTAAGTACTGGCAGAAAGTTTGCCAGTATGAAAATAAAATTTTATATATATAATAAAATATATTTTCTGCAGTGTAGGATCCCCCCTTGCCCCCCAACCTCCCTGATCCCCCCCAAACAGCTTTCTAACCCTCCCCCTCTATCTATCTTTTAGGCAGCTCTCTGCCACTACTCAGTTTGCTACAAATTATGCTATTTTGTATTAACCCTTTCACTTTGTAGTTCTTCCTTGTTTGATGTGGTAAATAAAGATTGTATTTATGTGATTTCCTTTAGGAATAAATATATAAAAAATTAAGAGGAGTCAGCAGACTCTCTATTTGGGGTTCCAGCTCTTGTCATCAAAAATGTTAGGGAGATGGTTCTCATCTTGTTTGTTAGATATGTTCCTGTTCCACAAGTTACGTGCCTTACTTTTTGGTTGAATTATTTTGTTATATTATTTGTTATCATATTTACTCTATCCTATTTTGTCTCAATTGCCTCCTTTTAGGCATACTGACCATGTGATCCCATTTAACCTCTGTAATTACCTTGTATCTAAGCCTCTGCAGAGTTCCCCCTTATTTTAGTTCTTTTGACAGACTTGCATCAGTGCTCACTCCTCTGTAAATTCACGTGCATGAGCTCAATGTTATCTATATGAAACACATGAACTAAATCCCTCTAGTGGTGAAAAAATTGTCAAAATGCCTTTAGATTGGAGGCGGCCTTCAAGGTCTAAGAAATTAACATATGAACCTCCTAGGTTTAGCTTTCAACTAAAAATACCAAGAGAACAAAGCAAAATTGGTGATAAAAGTAAATTGGAAAGTTGTTTAAAATTACATGCCCTATTTGAATCATGAAAGTCATGAAAGAGCCATAAACCTGATGGACCCAAGCATCCTCGATAAAATGCTTTTAACTAGCGTGTATCTGTTAGCGCTCCACTTGTAATCTAGTCCTAAATGTTATTTATTTAAATGTTGCATTCTGAAGATTATATAGTGTGAATTTTTAAAGGTATTATTAAATATTTTTAATATTTTTTTTTTTCCATGCGAAATAGTTGAAAATATGAGAAATGGAACATTACAGATAGAATTTCACATCTTGGCTTTTTTCAGTTTTGGAAACTTACAGCTGGTATTTTGTGCTGCTGCTTTGGTAATGTACTTCCTTACTGTGCTTGGAAATATCATTATTATCACACTAGTATGTCTTGTATCCCAGCTACAGACTCCAATGTACTTTTTCCTGTGTATCCTCTCAGTCCAGGATATTATCTATGTCTCTGCCATCTTACCAAAATTAGTGAGTATAACACTTACAGGTGACACCAGTATTTCTTATTTGGGATGTATGACACAAGTATTTTTGTTTCCCTTCTGTGTTCTTTCAGAATTTTTCCTGCTGACCTCCATGGCTTATGATCGCTATGTTGCTATTTGTATACCGCTGCACTATTCTGTTATCATGAGTAAAAAGAAATGCGCTCTTTTAGCCTTGACAACCTTGTTCATTGCTATTTTGAATTCTACAAAATTATGTTCAGTGATATCTAATTATTCCTTCTGCATATCCCAAGACATTGACAACAAATCTGCTGAAAATGATAGTAGGTGAAGCTGTCTTCCTTGGATTTATTCCACTTGCACTGATATTTATTTCTTATGTGTGTATTTTATTTACTATCTTACAAATCCGCACATCAACACTAAGACGTAAGATATTTTTCCAGTTGCTCATCTCATCTCACTATTGTTATCATTTTCTTTGGAACTTCACTGAGTTTATACTTGAACCCAGAGTCTGCACATGATCAAGAAAAAGACAAATTACTCTCCCTGCTGTATGTTGCTGCAGTTCCAATGTTGAATCCTTTAGTGTACAGCTTAAGAAACAAACAAGTTGCACAAGACTTTAAAAAACTAACTGGGAAAATAATATCTATTTAATAAATCATATAAACTGGATATAGTACCTGCCGTTGACCCACCTATGCCTTGTGCTGATCTTACTATAACATAGCACTGCTATAGACGTTGCTGCTAAAATTTGAGTTTATTGACACCATTGCTTGAAGTAATAATTGGTTTTCTGTTATACCTTTTTAACTGTATTTTATATTGCTACTGTAATCTATATTGCAACTGTATTTTATATTGCTATGGTATTTTCCAAAATGGAGACGTCCCTTCATTATTCTATTAATTGGATTAAAGTTTTTTTTCAGTATATTAATAGATTTTTTTTAGTGATATATTTTATGGTTATTAATACAATTATTTAGACCGTACTCTATTACTCCATTGTTTCCTTCTCACGCCCCTTATTCTATATTGTTTTAGGTGTTCATTGGGTTGGCTATACTCTGGGAAGTGTTAGTCTGAATAGGAGCTGTGTGAGTACATTTCTGTGTGCCCTGTTCTCTGTCTTTTTTAATAAATATTAGCAGCCCTGGTGCTAGGATTTTTTGCTACACAGGCGAAGACGAAGAAGAAATGATATACAGAATGTTCTAGTGATTTATTAAGCAGCTTTACATAACTATTTTATCTATAATGATAGGGAAAACATATTTCCATTATCGCATAAAATTCTTGACTGTTAATAGCTATAATGGTTATTTTCTGTGTGAAAAAAGAACAAGAGCGCAACCTCCGACTCCGTGTAGTTTTATTAGATTCACAATAAGCGCTAATACAAATGTACTTATGAGAGTTAAAACAATAGTCAGCCTGTCAATACATCAAGTCCGCTGTGTTCCTGCAAGTGAGCCTGAGCCCTTGTTATGGTTCCGTAGTCTTTGTTATAGATTCACCGATCTCGGTGGGACCTCCGTGGGCTGTTTATCACTGCAAGAAATGTCCAAACTGTGTGCTCCTCAACGCGTTTCCCCCAATGCCAGTCGGGCTTTCTCAAGAGGTTAGATTGTGTGATAGCTTCGGCATACGCTGGCTTTTTTGTAATAAAAGGAACTGCCCCCTAATGCCATATAACCAATCACTCAGTGTAGATTGGTGACGTTGCCGTAGCTGTCAGACAATGTTTCTAACACTACAGAATCAGTGTATGTTCACAAATGCTTTAAAAATGTATTTCATAATTTGCCATACAATCTTTCTAGGTAAAAAATACATATCTAGTTAAAAATACATACTTGTTAAAAAATACAAACTTAATTAAAAAGTTAATATATATATATGAGACAACTACTCACTCTTAAGTATATGTGAAACCTTTACCATCATACATAAAAGATACAACCCACATCATAAATGTATTGGATCATTTTCCCTGGGATGGTGAATTCATTATAGCAAATTGTGATGTAACATCGCTCTACACGAACATAGATCATGAATTGGGGCTTAAAGCTATAGAACACTTCTTAAAGGGGAGTAAACCAGAACTTTGTGAACTGGATCCATTTATATTAAAAAGCATCACATTTATTCTGACACATAATGTGTTCTCATTTAACAACAAAATGTTCCTACGGTTTGCGCCCAGTTATGCCAACTTGTTTATGGGTAAATGGGAATAGGAATTTATAGAACCATACCAACTAGGCGCAAACCTTGTACTCTTTAAACGGTATATCAATGACATCTTAATTATCTGGAGAGGGAGTGAAAGCAGTTTATTGAATTTCTATATAGAACTGCATAAGAATACAGTAGGCTTACAATTTACCTACAATTACAGCAAAGAAGGCATTCCTGAATATCCCTTGACGTGTATATATATTTTTTTAGAAGACATCCAAAAGTACTGATCTAGGCCCATTTTGGTATATTTCATGCCACCATTTCACCGCCAAATGCGATCAAATAAAAAAAATTGTTCACTTTTTCACAAATTGTTTCACAAACTTTAGGTTTCTCACTGAATTATTTACAAACAACTTGTGCAATTATGGCATAAATGGTTGTAAATGCTTCTCTGAGATCCCCTTTGTTCAGAAATATCAGATATATATGGCTTTGGTGTTGCATTTTGGTAATTAGAAGGCCGCTAAATGCCACTGCGCACCACACATGTATTATTTCCAGCAGTGAAGGGGTTAATTAGGGAGCATGTAGGGAGCTTCTAGGGTTAATTTTAGCTTTAGTGTAGTGCAGTGGCGTAGCGTGGGGGGGGCCACAGGGGCGGTTGCCCCGGGCGCAAAATTCTGGGGGGCGCAAAATGCTTGGCTCCCAGCCTCCCCAGTCCCCACCATCTCAAGACAGTAGACAGTCACAGTCCCACTCCCAGCGGCGCTACAGGGAGGCTAAAAAATCTGACAGGCGCCTGCGCCCAGCCGTTCTGTCTCTCAAGTGAACTGTCTACTACTCTGAAGTCAAGACGTGCTGTGTAATGATTTAAATATCATAATTTTATGAGTGTAATCCTATCCGACCGTTACCTGCTGCTAGACTAGTGTTTATGCCACTAGTTAGCATGGTCCACTCCCACTCCCAGCGCACATGTCAGGAGGGAGGAAGAAGTCAGAGCAGCAGAGCCAGAGTGGAGTCAGACTGACTAGTACGCCGCGCCCGCAATGATAAGGTAAGTAGTGTCAACAGAAATTACCAAACTCATCACCGGGACCGTATCAGAACCAGACCACCAGTGCCACTGCCAGCCAGAATTATAATTAAATTATTATAGCCCCTGTTTTTGCCTGGGCCCTGGGGAATAGGGATTGGAAATGGAAACGCACGCAAAATGCAGCTTAGCCTCTACCGTTACCCAGGTGACGTCGCAGGGCCAGCCAGCCAAGTTCCAAAGGACCCAGAGTCACTCTGAGCCAGCCAGCCAAATTCCAACTTCCAAAGGACCCAGAGTCTGAGCCAGCCAGCATGCCAGAGTGTGAGAGTGATCTATGCTGCTTTAAAGTGAAAGCTGGTTATTTTATTTCAAATTCATTTTTAACCTGGGTAAAATAAAAAATACAAGATGTAGATGATCTACATCTTGTATGTTTTACCCAGGTTAAAAATGAATTAAAAAAAAATAACTGGCTTTCACTTTAAAGCAGCATAGATCACTCTCACACTCTGGCATGCTGGCTCAGATGTATTTAAAAATTAAATCCCATGTTTAAATATTAAACCATAAAAAATTTAATTGTTAAGTTATATAATGTACTTACTTAATGTATATAATAAAGTAATGGTTGCCTGCAACCATATTGAATCCTAATTTTTAAGGATGAATGTAGAGTTTAGAATTCTATATATATATATAGTATATATTTTTGTTGTTAAAATAAAGCTTTGTTTGTTTTAAAACAAAAACCTGTCTCCTAAGTTGTTGAGCTGTCTCCTATATTCAAAGCAAATTTGCCAATCCCTACTGTACTGGTGGAAGAGACTCAGTCAGTGCTAATGGATTAGGGGGGCGCAATTCTTGCCTTGCCCTGGGCGCTGAGAAGCCACGCTACGCCACTGGTGTAGTGTAGTAACAGCCCCAAGTATTGATCTAGGCCCATCTTGGTATATTTCATGCCACCATTTCAACGCCAAATGCGATCAAATTAAAAAAATCATAACATTATTCACAATTTTAGGTTTCTCATTGAAATTATTTACAGCTTGTGCAATTATGGTACAAATGGTTGTAAATGATTGTCTGGATCCCCTTTGTTCAGAAATAGCAGACATATATGGCTTTGGCGTTGCTTTTTGGTAATTACAAGGCCGCTAAATGCCGCTGCGCACGTGTATTATGGCTAGCAGTGAAGGGGTTATTTAGGGAGCTTGCAGGGTTAATTTTAGCTTTAGTGTAGAGATCAGCCTCCCATCTGACACATCACACCCCCTGATCCCTTCCAAACAGCTCTCTCTCCCCCCCCACCCCACAATTGTCCCCGCCATCTTAAGTACTGGCAGAAAGTCTGCCAGTACTAAAATAAAAGCTATCTTTTATTTTTTTTATTTTTTTAAGCATATTTACATATGCTGCTGTGCAGGATCCCCCCTTAGCACCCAACCTTCCTAAGCCCCCCCAAACAATTCTCTAATCCTCCCCCCCCCCTCTCACTATTTGATGCCATTTTGGGTACTGGTAGCTGTCTGCCAGTACCCACTTTTCAAACTTTTAGGCATTTTTTTATTTTTATTTTTCTGTAGTGTAGCTGACCCCCCTCAATACCCCGCTCCCCCTCTCCCAGATCCATTTTATAAATAAAATCCCCCCCCCCACCACCCGCTCCCACCACATCACCACCCGCTCCCACCACACATTACCACATGCTCCCACCACAACTGGCTTAAATTGCGGGGGCCTGTGAGCACAGTATAAAAGTCAAAAACATTCACATCTACAAGAACAGGTAGAAAATATGAGCTAAAGGACACCATTTGGTGTAGAAATAAAGGGATATTATATATCCTACAGTAAATTACAGTACCTAGGTGAAACAACAAGACCATACAGAGACAGAATAAGAGAACATCTGTATAATATAGAGAAGGGGAAGTTGGAATCTCGTCTGTATGATCATTTTTTAAAAAAGTACATAAAAACAGCACGAAAAACATCATTTGCTGGGCTGTAAAAAAGTAAAAAAGAAGTGGAGAGGTGGGAACTATGAAAAATTAATTCTTAGAAAAGAAGCAGAACTTATACATGAATTAGGAACGCTATACCCTGCAGGTCTGAATTCAGAATTTGATTTGACCCCTTTCATTCTAGATTAATTTAATATAATTTATGAATTTTGATCTAAATGGAAGAATTCCATCTAGAACTGTATAATAACTCTATATATCAAGTACATACAACATCTATCAGATATTTTTCTTTAAAATATAGCCTATGGTATGTTTTACAGTTAACACCGTGTTATATATGTAGTAAGTTACTTTATTCATTTTTTTTTTAAATATATTTTTATTGAGGTTCAATGCAGGCATACATGAACAAAAAAAACCAAGCATAAGAATAATAACATACAAGCTTCATATGATACAGATCCATAAGTACATAGTATATTTCAAAAGGACATTTTAGAGATATAATATACAGATAGAAGGCCTATTATTCTTGAGAGCCGCCCAACTGATATAAGAGGCTACTCTTGGGGCCCATATATGTGAAAAAGAACATATGGAAGGATATTGCTAGCAATGGAAACCGCTTTTGGATTTCCAGACAAGAACCTCATTTTTTATTTTTGATGAGAATGCACATAGTTAACATCTCTTTCATATGGTATATTTTCTGTTTGAGTGTATGAGATATATAGAATCATTTTCCTATGATATATTTTACGATAGAAAATAATGAATGCCGGTAAATTATACAGTAATGAGATAGAATGAGCTTGCTAAAAGAGGCCCAGACCCTTAATGCATTGCTGAGACTTAGGAGCATATTACCATATGTTGCCCAACAGGAGCAAGTACCTGAGTTATGTAAAATTACATTTTTGTCGCAATACGTAAAATAGAGGACTATATTTTAAAATACAACCCAAAGCATAAATATACCAGCAAGTAGATAGACTAAAGCCATCCCACAGAGGGCTACCACGACTTCTTTTCATATCAAGTGTGATTAAATGTAAATTCTTAAATAAAAATTGAAGGCCAATACAAAATAGAGGTCTCATAGGTCTGTAAATTAAGGATATACCTCATTTATCATACAGTTCAACTAATAGATAACAGCTAGCAAATAAATTGAAAGCCTAAGAATTTGAACATTAGATTGACCGCATCAAAAGTATACACAAATATTATCTGCAGTTCTGAAAAAATATAAACTCAGCTGAACAAATATTAACATTTTAAAACCCCCAAAAAACAGCGGCATGCTTAACTGTAGATAATTAGGATCCTAAGTATGAAGTATATAAGGTACAAATATACATGGGGAGGTTAATAGTAGTATAAGGCTGTCTAATACAAAGTTAAGCGAGCCAGGTAACTCTTGTGAGATGTAGTGTGCAGAATGAGGGGTTATGACTACCTAATGTTGTATGTTGTAATGCTTACTATGCTTCTCACCCCGGCCGCAGGCAGGAAATAGGGACACCCCTAGTGAACACTATGTATCTCACAGAGTATGTGGTGAATATGCCTACCTATGTATTTGACTTTGCGACATATATCATACATAATGTCCTATCCAGGATAGCATGAGTCTACAGATCACAAAGTGCTGACTAACCTGTGACAAAGTACAGCGGCAATGAAAATAAGTTCCAATATAAAGGCTTCTTTTATAGCTGATAACGCTCAAATATAGACAAAATGTAAGTATGGGAATTTAAGGCAAAAAGTCTGCAAACGGCCTTTATATTTAGTCCAGCTACCCAGTGACCATCCAGCGATGTTAATAAAAACTGACCTTAAGGATATATTAAAACATAGTACCTAAAAATAAAAACAAAAGTCTGACAAATGAATAGTGATGTCGCGAATAGTTCGCCGGCGAATAGTTCCCGGCGAACATAACATGTTTGTGTTCGCCGCGGCGGGTGAACATATGTGATGTTCGATCCGCCCCCTATTCGTCATCATTTGACCCTGTACCTCACAGTCAGCAGGCACATTTCAGCCAATCAGCAGCAGACCATCCCTCCCAGACCCTCCTACCTCCTGGACAGCATCCATTTTAGATTCATTCGGAAGCTGCATTCTTAGGGAGAGGAGGGAGAGTGTAGCTGCTGCTGTTTAATAGGGAAATTGATAGCTAGGCTAGTGTATTCAGTGTCCACTACAGTCCTGAAGGACTCATCTGATCTCTGCTGTAAGGACAGCACCCCAGTGCCACCACTCATATCTTGTTTAATAGTAGTGTAAGTGTACATTTAAAAAAAAAAGCCTTTTTGGACTGTGAAACATCAGTCTGCTTTTTTGTGTCAGGCTCACAGCGTATACTGTGCCCACTTGCCGAGTGCCACCACTCATATCTTGTTTAATAGTAGTGTAAGTGTACATTTAAAAAAAAAAACTTTTTTGACTGTGAAACATCAGTCTGCTTTTTTGTGTCAGGCTCACAGCGTATACTGTGCCCACTTGCCCAGTGCCAACACTCATATCTGGTGTAACAGTAGTGTAAATTTTAAAAAAACAAACTTTTTTGACTGTGAAACATCAGTCTGCTTGTGTAATCTAATTGCAGTTGCCTGCCTGCCAGCATGTGTGCCAGGCTCACAGCGTATACTGTTACCACTTGCCCAGTGCCGCCACTCATATCTTGTTTAATAGTAGTGTACTTTAAAAAAAAAAAAACTTTTTTGACTGTGAAACATCAGTCTGCTTTTTTGTTTCAGAAGTTACCCTTCGCCCGCCTGCCGCCACCACCATGAGTAGAAGCAGCACACATGAGTTCCTGCTCATCACCAGCCCACAGTCAGGTGTCTGTCAAGGACATGTTTGAGCGTAAGAAGCCAATGTCACAAAGTCACCCCCTTGCCCGGCGTCTGACAGCTGGCTTGTCTGAACTCAGCCCACCAGCTTTTACCATACAAGCTGGTGGAGTCTGAGGCGTTTAAAAAATTTGTAGCTATTGGGACACCACAGTGGAAGGTACCCAGCTGAAATTTCTTGGCACAAAAGGCAATCCCCAACCTGTACTCGATTGTGCAAAAGGAAGTAATGGCATGTCTGTCACACAGTGTTGGGGCACACTGATACCTGGTCTGCTAAGCATGGTCAGGGCAGGTATATCACCTACACTGCGCATTGGGTAAACCTGCTGATGGCTGCCATGCATGGAATGCCTGGCTCTGCAGAGGAGTTGGTGACACCGCCATGACTTGCAGGCAGGCCTGCTGCCACCTCCTCTACTCCTCCTACTCCATCCTCTTCCATAATCTCCTCGGCTGAGTCCTCTTCTGCTGCTGCGTCTTGCTCCACATTAACGGCACCCCCCCAGCTCCCCAGGTACTATTCCACATCCCGGATACGGCAGTGTCACGCCGTATTGGTATGATGTCGCTGATGGTGCCTTCGGTGTGACTGACTAGGTTTGTCACCTCCTCAAAAGGATGCATGAGCCTACAGGAATTGCTCATGAGCGTCCAGTAACGTGGCAAAAAAAATCCCAGCTCCGCAGAGGCTGTCCTAGCACCCCGGTCATACAAATAGTTGTTAACGGCTTTTTCGTGTTGGAGCAGGTGGTCGAACATTAGGAGTGTTGAATTCCAACGTGTCGGGCTGTCGCAAATCAAGCGACTCACTAGCATGTTGTTTCGCCGCTGGATACCTGAAAAGTGCGCCATGGCCATGTAGGAACACCTGAAATGGCCACACACCTTCCTGGCCTGCTTCAGGACATCCTGTAAGCCTGGGTACTTATGCACAAAGCGTTGTACGATCAGATTACACACATGTGCCATGCACGACACATGTGTTACTTGCCCAAATTCAATGCCGCCACCATATTGCTTCCGTTGTCACTAACCACTTTGCCGATCTCCAGTTGGTGCGGAGTCAGCCACTGATCCACCTGTGCATTCAGGGCGGACAGGAGAAGTCTTCACCCAACCGGGCCGAAGTCCTCAATGAAGCCAGGGGAAGTGGTCCTCCAAACGGGCAGAAGTCTTCATCAAAGCTGGGCAGAAGAGGTACTCCAGACGGGCAGAAATCTTCATCCAGACGGCATCATCTATCTTCATCCATCCAGCGTGGAGCGGGTCCATCTTCAAGCCATCCGACGCGGAGCATCCTTCCTGGCCGACGACTAATGACGAATGAAGGTTCCTTTAAATTACGTCATCTAAGATGGCGTCCCTTGAATTCCGATTGGCTGATAATCAGCCAATCGGAATTAAGGTAGGAAAAATCCTATTGGCTGATGCAATCAGCCAATAGGATTGAGCTCGCATTCTATTGACTGATTGGAACAGCAAATAGAATGCGAGCTCAATCCTATTGGCTGATTGGATCAGCCAATAGGATTGAACTTCAATCCTATTGGCTGATTGCATACCTTCATTTGTTGTTAGTCGTCGGCCAGGAAGGATGCTTGACGTCGGATGGCTTGAAGATGGACCCGCTCTGCATCGGATGGATGAAGATAGAATATACCATCTGGATGAAGACTTTTGCCCGTCTGGAGGACCTCTTCTGCCCAGCCTTGATGAAGACTTCTGCCCATCTGGAGGACCACGTCGCCCGGCTTCGTTGAGGACTTCAGCCCGGTTGGGTGAAGACTTCTCAAGGTAGGGTGATCTTCAAGGGGTTAGTGTTAGGTTTTATTAAGGGGGTATTGGGTGGGTTTTAGAGTAGGGTTGGGTGTGTGGGTGGTGGGTTTTAATGTTGGAGGGGTAATGTAATTTTTTTTTACAGATAAAGAGCTGATTACTTTGGGGCAATGCCCCGCAAAAGGCCCTTTTAAGGGCTATTTGTAATTTAGAGTAGGGTAGGGCTTTTTTAATTTTAGGGGTCATTTTTTATTTTATTAGGGGGATTAGATTAGGCATAATTAGTTTAAAAAAACTTGTATTTTTTTTTTTTTTTTAATTTAGTGTTAGTTTTTTTGTACTTTAGTTTGTTTTATTTAATTGTAATTAATTTAATTTAATTTAGGTAGTTCATTTAATTATAGTGTAGTGTTAGGTGTAATTGTAACTTAGGTTAGGTTTTATTTTACCGGTAAATTTGTCTTTATTTTAACTAGGTAGCTATTAAATAGTTAATAACTATTTAATAACTATTGTACCTAGTTAAAATAAATACAAAGTTGCCTGTAAAATAAAAATAAACTCTAAGCTAGCTACAATGTAACTATTAGTTATATTGTAGCTAGTTTAGGGTTTATTTTATAGGTAAGTATTTAGTTTTAAATAGGAATAATTTAGTTAATTGTAGTAATTTTATTTAGATTTTTTTAAATTATATTTAAGTTAGGGGGTGTAGGGTTAGGGTTAGACTTAGGTTTAGGGGTTAATAACTTTATTATAGTGGCGGGCGCGGCGATAGGGGCAGCAGATTAGGGGTTAATAAGTGTAGGTAGGTTGAGGGCGACATTGGGGGCGGCAGATTAGGGGTTAATAAATATAATGTAGGTGTTGGCGATGTTGGGGGCAGCAGATTAGGGGTTCATAAGTATAATGTATGTGGCGGCGGTGTCCGGAGTGGCAGATTAGGGGTTAATAATATAATGCAGGTGTTGGCGATGTCGGGGGTGGCAGATTAGGGGTAAATAATTGTAATATTAGGAGTGTTTAGACTCAGGGTTTATGTTAGGGTGTTAGGTGTAGACATTAAATGTATTTCCCCATAGGAATCAATGGGGCTGCGTTAGGAGCTGAACGCTGCTTTTTTGCAGGTGTTAGGTTTTTTTTTTCAGCCGGCTCTCCCCCATTGATTCCTATGGGGAAATCGTGCACGTGCACGTTTAGCCAGCTCACCGCTACCGTAAGCAGCGCTGGTTTTACAGTGAGATGTGGAGCTAAATTTTGCTCTCCGCTCACTTTTCTGTGGCTAACGCCGGGTTTGAAAAAAACTGTAATACCAACGTTGTCTGTAGTTGAGTGGTGAGCAGAAACTGCTTGTTAGCACCGCAGAGCTTTACCGACAAAACTCGTAATCTAGCCGAGTGTGTTTATACTCTATCTTCCTTCTGGTTGATTTTTCTTGCTGTACTAGCGCTGTTCCAAAAAAAATTTCTTTACCCTTTCTGCTTACCTTTTCACAGCTATTAGGGAGAGCTGTACTTTGGAATAGCCTGAATTATCTTCAGGGTTGCGCTGTGGTATAACTCCTTTGTGTGTATTACAACTTACTTAAAACTGCAAAATATATTGTTTACATATTACCGGCTAGATTTAGAGTTTGGCGTTAGCCGTCAAAACCAGCGTTAGAGGCTCCTAGCGCTGGTTTTGGGCTACCGCTGGTATTTAGAGTCAGTCAGGAAAGGGTCTAACGCTCACTTTCCATTCGCGACTTTTCCATACCGCAGATCCCCCTACGCCATTTGCGTATCCTTTCTTTTCAATGGGATCTTTCTACCGCTGGTATTTAGAGTCGTGGCTGAAGTGAGCGTTAGAAATCTAACGACAAAACTCCAGCCGCAGAAAAAAGTCAGGAGTTAAGAGCTTTCTGGGCTAACGCCGGTTCATAAAGCTCTTAACTACTGTGCTCTAAAGTACACTAAAACCCATAAACTACCTATGTACCCCTAAACCGAGGCCCCCCCACATCGCCGCCACTCTATTAAAAATTTTTTAACCCCTAATCTGCCAACCGCACACCGCCACCACCTACGTTATCCCTATGAACCCCTAATCTGCTGCCCCTAACACCGCCAACCCCTATATTATTTTATTAAACCCTAATCTGCCATCCCCAACGTCGCCTCCACCTACCTACAATTATTAAACCCTAATCTGCCGACCGGACCTCACCGCTACTCTAATAAATGTATTAACCCCTAAAGCTAAGTCTAACCTTAACCCTAACACCCCCCTAAGTTAAATATAATTTAAATCTAACTAAATAAATTAACTCTTATTAAATAAATTATTCCTATTTAAAGCTAAATACTTACCTGTAAAATAGACCCTAATATAGCTACAATATAAATTATAATTATATTGTAGCTATTTGAGGATTAATATTTATTTTACAGGCAACTTTGTAATTATTTTAACCAGGTACAATAGCTATTAAATAGTTAATAACTATATAATAGCTACCTAGTTAAAATAATTACAAAATTACCTGTAAAATAAATCCTAACCTAAGTTACAATTAAACCTAATACTACACTATCAATAAATTAATTAAATAAATTACCTAAAATTATCTACAATTAAACCTAACACTACACTATCAATAAATTAATTAAATACAATACCTACAAATAAATATATTTACATAAACTAACTAAAGTACAACAAATAAAAAAGAACTAAGTTACAAAAAATAAAAAAATATTTACAAACATTCGAAAAATATTACAACAATTTTAAACTAATTACACCTACTCTAAGCCCTCTAATAAAATAACAAAGCCCCCCAAAATAAAAAAATGCCCTACCATATTCTAAATTAAAAAAGTTCAAAGCTCTTTTACCTTACCAGCCCTTAAAAGGGCCCTTTGCGGGGCATGCCCCAAAGAATTCAGCTCTTTTGCCTGTAAAAAAAAAATACAACCCCCCCAACATTAAAACCCACCACCCACATACCCCTAATCTAACCCAAACCCCCCTTAAAAAAACCTAACACTACCCCCCTGAAGATCATCCTACCTTGAGTCGTCTTCACTCAGCCGAGCCACCGATGGAACTGAAGAGGAGATCCGGAGCGGCAGAAGTGATCCTCCAAGCGGCGCTGAAGAAGTCTTCCATCCGATGAAGTGATCCTCCAAGCGGCGCTGAAGAAGTCTTCCATCCGGGCGATGTCATCTTCCAAGCGGGGTCTTCAATCTTCTTTCTTCCGGATCCATGTTCATCCCGCCGACGCGGAACATCCATCTTCACCGACGACTTCCCGACGAATGACGGTTCCTTTAAGGGATGTCATCCAAGATGGCGTCCCTCGAATTCCGATTGGCTGATAGGATTCTATCAGCCAATCGGAATTAAGGTAGGAAAATTCTGATTGGCTGATGGAATCAGCCAATCAGATTCAAGTTCAATCCGATTGGCTGATCCAATCAGCCAATCAGATTGCGCTCGCATTCTATTGGCTGTTCCGATCAGCCAATAGAATGCGAGCTCAATCTGATTGGCTGATTGGATCAGCCAATCGGATTGAACTTGAATCTGATTGGCTGATTCCATCAGCCAATCAGAATTTTCCTACCTTAATTCCGATAGATAGAGCATCTAATTTTAAAACCCTTTTAAATTGACTTCTACATTCAAATTTATTTTGCTCTCTTGGTACCCTTTGTTGAAATATAATATGAACATATTCTACAATACTGGGAGTCCGCTTGTAATTGGGGGCTATACACACATATGCTTGTTTTCATTGGCTCATCAGATGTGCTAAGTTAGCTCCCAGTAGTTTATTTCTGCACTGGAGCTGACTTTAACTATGTGTTTAACCACTTTAAATGGATTAAACACACGGTTATATAAAGCAATGGTGCAATAATAAAATGCACGAAGAAATATCCCTGTAATGAATCAGTATTATCTCAGATGTGTAAACTTTGTCATCTAACTTTTGTGCTTGTTATAGAACTTGAAAATGATTTTGGCTGAAAACTATTAATCTTTTCTTTTGGGAATATCTCCCAACGGTGAGAGAGAACTTTACATCACTATTATTTTATAAAGACAAACCTTACTTCTATCCTCTGCTTTAGAAGATTCATCCTCAATAGGTAAGGCTCAGCTGATTAACTAATTGTATCCTTTATCCTACACATCTAGCACATTATAACCTTGGTTTATTTACTTGTATATTTTTTTGACACATACTTGTTCACTGTTTAAAGGGACGTTATGCAAGTCTTGCTTTTGAATAAAAATGATGCTTCTTTCACACTACCTAGAAAAACTAAAGAGCAAAATGTTTTAAGTTTTCTTTAAAATCTTTCTAGATGTCAAAAATATATGACTGCTTAGAGCTTCATTGCCAATCAAGTGCGGGCAGGAGCTGTCAATTTTCCCGGTCGGACGAGACTCCTAATAGAAGGAGAACAGGGTAGGGAAATAGTAGTCTAATGACTACTTCTTGATAAATCCTTTTGTGCGAACCTGAAGTTAAAGGAGGAGAAGGGCTTCATAAATTGAGCCCTTAGAGTAGCGGACACACTCTGTGACAGCAGTTAGCCCTAATTGGCCACATTTAAGTGAGATAAGATAAAGATACAGACCAGGGTTCTAAAGTTTTGCAACCAATTCATAAGAAGAGTTCCAAGTTCTTTTATAACATTTATTTCCTGTGTAGGTATTTTTTTATATATCTTATTTACCCTATAAATATATTAAGAAATTACTTCAATGTCAATTTACCAGAGTAGATTTATCATAGTCACTTTAATTCAAATTCACATAAATAAGTTTAAAAGAAAAATAGCAGAATATCTGATAGCTAAAATATTTACAGTATGGGGGAAATATTAAATTATATATACAGGTATAAAAACCCTTTGTCCAAACTGCTTAGAACTGGAATAGTTTTGGATTTTGAATATTTAAAATGGGACAGCTTGAATAGTGGATGGGATTAAGTGTAAATAAAAATATTGTAAATTAATTGTACAAAATGTACATCCTGTAATACAGCAGTAGCTTTATATAATGTTTTTATACCTTTCTAGAACTGTACCATAATCAGAAAGTTATAGTTGTTTTAAATAAATATAGACTATTATTTGCATTTTAGAACACAAAGCCAAACCAAAGACATAGGCAGAGAAGATACTGAAGGAGAAAAATTATTATGTTTAATATTTTTTTCTCATATTAATTAATATCAATGAAAATGTTTGTATTTTGGAATTTCAGATTTGGAGATTTGTACCTTTATATTGCAACAAATGAATATATTATTTATCTGTCTACTTTGCAAACCTGCACAGACCCTTAGGAAATAAGAAAACAAATACAGGAAAATGTTTTTATTATTTTATTATGTGTGAATATTATGCTATTTCTGTAATATAGTTAAAAGTACTGGTCCAATAAATAATTTTACTCAGTATATAATATAATTACTTAACAGATTAACATAATAAGTAAATATACTTTTGAAAAGCTAATGCATTTTAAAGATCACTGGCATAATTTTTTATATGCATTTTATATTATATTTATTATTATTATTATTATTATTATTATCATTATTACTATTATGAACAAAAACATCAGTTATTTTTAGTAAATAAAGTGAATATTCTGTATGTAATTGTTCCGTGTATTTTAATAAAATTATACATTTGCACACCTACATACACATACATACATATATTTACACATACAGTACATAGATATATATAAATATATACCCACATACATGCATACATTTGCACACCTACATACACATACATACATATATTTACACATGCAGTACATAGATATATATAAATATATACACACATACAGATATACACCTTTGAGCTTTTCCCAGTCCAACACCTTTTCATATAACATATCCCTTTTAACACTTTTATACATTTATTTAGATAATAAACTTATATTATGCATTTATTATACTGTATATATATAAACTGTAATACTTTATATTAATACGTTTTACATACGTTTTGTTATACTTTTATTCTAACCCAAACACTTTTTTTTCAGGTCTCAAGTTGTGCATTATGCTAATTAATGGCTGTAAATGCAAAAGCAGAAAGGATAATGTAAGTCAATGTACTTAAAATGTTGCAAGGTGTGCTGTGTATTAAAGGGACTATGAAACCCAAAAATGTTCTTTCATGATTTAAGTAGAGCATACAATTTCAAACAACTTTCCAATTTACTTCTATTATTTAATTTGCCTCATTTTCTTGTTATCCTTTGCTGAAAGTTTTATCTAGGCAAGCTCAGCGAGCAGCAAATAACCTAGGTTCTAGCTGTTGATTGGAGGCTGCATATATATATATATATATATATATATATATCGATTGTGATTGTCACCTATGTGTTCAGTTAGAAACCATTAGTGCATTGCTGCTCCTTCAACAAATGATACCAAGAGAATGAAACAAATTCGATAATAGAAGTCAATTAGAAAGCTGTTTAAATTGTATTATCTATCTGAATCACGAAAGAACATTTTTGGGTTTCATGTCCCTTTAAGTATTAGTTTAAGTTACGTTTATGAATTTCAAAAATATATTATACATATTCTCTTAGGGAAGGCCTCATTACAGGTACGGTGGCCACTCGTCCCTTAAAATACAGAATACTTATAAGTTACACATGCTGCAGGGTGTGCAGGGGGGGAATATGAATAGTGTTATCCAGAAACACAATACATGTTCCTACCTGCACACCCTGCAGCATGTGTAACTTATAAGTATCCAGGAAAACATGACTGAGGGGGCAACCCTAGTTAAGGGGGTTTTTTACACTAAGAATTAGCAGATCTAAATGATAACATCTTTTTTTGTGCATTGCTGCAGCAAACATTTATTTAGTAAAGAGAATAAATATTTATAAATATTTTAAGCAAAAACCACAGTTTCCACCAGTGGAGTATTTAGGTTTTTTGCTGCCCTAGGCACTAAAAATTCTGCTGTCTCCCTCCCCCAACCCATAAGGATTAGGCCTTTTTGGGTATAATATTTTTTTGTTGAGGATGTAAAGTGACATTTTTATGGCAAATGTTCACCAAGGCTTGCAAAACACTTGAATACACTCATGTGGGTTGAATATATATTTATAATACAGATAGAGACAGCTTGGACTATTTAATTCACCTGTTGCTCCCAAACGAGACTCAAAAGTTTTGCCCTCCCCCCCAAATCTGCTGCCCTAGGCAAGTGCCATGTTTGTCTAGGCCAACATACGCCTCTGATTTCCACACGTGAGTGATTTATTCTGTATAATTTCTTAGCCTTTCATCCATGCAAAAGCCATTTTAATTCCACATGATCTGATGATAATGTAAAGACTAACACTGTGGGGGACTTCAAGACTGCCTGAGATGAGTACAGGTCTATCCTACAAACTAATTAATGGTATTTTAAACACTAATACATTTTATAAAGTCTACTTTTAAAGGGATAGTAAACCCAATTTTATTTCTTTTGTGAGTCAGATAGAGCATGCAACTTTAAGCAACTTTCTAATTTACTTCTATTATTAATTTTTCTTCATTCTCTTGCTATCTTTATTTGAAAAAGCAGGAATCTAAGCTAAGGAACTGACCCATTTTTGATTCAGTACCCTGGATAGCGCTTACTGATTGGTGGCTGCATTTAGTCACCAATCAGCAAGTGCAATCCCGGTGCTGAACCAAAAATGGGCCAGCTTCTAAACTTACATTCTTGCTTTTCAAATAAAGATAGCAAGAGAACAAAGAAAAACTGATAATAGGAGTAAATTAGAAAGTTGCTTAAAATCACATGCTCTATCTGAATCATGAAAGAAAAAAATTGAGTTTACTATCCCTTTAATCATGAGTGCCCCTTTGTTCATAATCTTGCTTTCACTTTTTTCCAGTGCTGATTTATTTGCACATGTGCATCAACTCTCCTTCAAATATCTACAGTGAAATCTAGGTTCCAAAATGGTAGTACCCATAATAAGAGGGAGGTATATGAAATATTTAGGGCTAGAATATATGTGGCGCACTTTTGTTTTTTTTGGGCAAGTGATATCGGGTTTTTGCAGCATTTTACGAACAAGTTAAATTCCACTCATATTACAAGTTGAAAGCAAATGCTAGGGATGTGCAGGGATTGTTTTTGTTACAAATCAAAAATTCGTAATTTGAGGACATTCATTTCCCCCGAATATTCGTTTCCTGCAGTATTCATTTTTCATTTAATTTAAAAGAAAACAAAAAACTAATTTTCGTTAAATGTTTACTTTCGTTTATGTTAAAACAAATGTTAATATTTCGAAGCTACAAGTGAAAAGTTTGCCTGTAGCTATATATTTACTTTTAAAGTGTAAAATATTTACCTTAACATGCTCTGGAGAGCGAGCTTACCCGATCCTCTTTTTGCCTGCGCCCTGGCGTTCTAACTCAAGGTTTAACGTTTTCGGTTCCCAGGACCTGCACTAAACTTAGTGTAGGTCCTGGGTGTCAAGCACACTAAACCTCCTATTTAGTGCCGCTGGGACCTGTCAGGAAGAAGATCAGGTTATCGCATGCTCCAGACTGTGTTAAGGTATTTTACCCTTTAAAAGTAATTTAAAAGAAACTAATAAATACTGACAAATTTCATCAGTAGTTTTTGTTTTCTTTATATTTTGTTGGTGCATTCATCCGGATGTTCACAAAAACAAATATCCAATTTTTCGGTACTAATGTTCATTAGTCTGAAAACAAATGAACATCCCTAGCAAATGTGAATGTGTGAGAATAATCCCTATTTATGAGTTAAAGAGACATGAAACCCTAAGTTTTTCTTTCATGATTCACATAGAGCACACAATTTTAAACAGTTTTCCATTTTACTTCTATTATCTTATTTGCTTCATTCTCTTGGTATCATTTGTTTAAATGCATATCTAAATAGGCTCAGTAGCTGCTGATTAGTGGTTGCACATAGATACCTTGTGTGATTGGCTTACCCATGTGCATTGTTATTTCTTCAACAAAGTATATTTAAAGAATGAAGCAAATTATACAATAGAAGTAAATTGGAATGATGTTTAAAATTGTATTCTCTATCTGAATCATGAAACAAAACGTTTGGGTTTCATGTCCCTCTAACTGTAACGCTAAAATAATCAGTTGCACAAAACACATAGTGATACATTAAAAAGTACAGTTACACTCATAATAATGCTGTCTGATAAAAATACTTTTCTTAAGAAACTGACAAACACACATTTTGGGCTATGTTATAAAACTATTATCTAAAGGGATATTTTATAGCCATGAAAGTGCAAGGATATGTTATTCCCCTAGGGCTGTAGGGACCCCATTAGTGCTTAGACGTATGCTGTCGGCATTCAGTGATGTCTGTCGGCCATGATATGCTACAGTGTACCCTGTCAGACAGACATTGATAAATCGGACCCATGGAGAAAAAAAAGTGAAGATATGAGAGAGGGGAAAGAAAGATTGTAAAGAGAAGATATGGCCTGAGACAGAAGAGAGGGTAAAAAGTGAGATTGAAGAGAGGAGGGAGTCAAGAAAGACAGTTAAGATCCAGAAGGGAGACCTAATAATTATAATAAAAAAAAATTGAGGTCTGCTATGACCTTCCATGACTGTCAGCACTCTCTGCACTCTCTCACTTCAACAACTTCCTTTTTCTATCCATCTGTTGTCTTCCCCAGTTGATGTTAAATTTATTATGGTATAAATTAAAAACAATATTACAAAATGTTTCACAATGGCTAAATATATGCCAAGAGGGGGGGAAGTAGTGGGTGTGGTGTGAGTGGGATTAAAACTGGCGAGTAACATTTTGTCCTGGCTGGTAGCTTAAGACATGAAATGTTGAGCCCTGTATAAAATATGTATTTATATGTGTTCATATGTATTTATGTGTATATATGTATTTACAGACATATATACACATATAAACACATAAATATATATGTACACATATATAGATAGGTGTTCATGGCTGTGCTGCATATTATTAATTAGAGTCTACTTACCCATCTCTCCCGGGGTTTTTATTGAGGGCCCACAGTTATTACATGCCACGTGGGCAAGATGGGGTCCGCCATACTCACGATGGTGTTGTGCCAGCTCTATAGCAGGTCCTTAGGTGTCTCTCATGGCACTGACCTTGCGACCAGGGGTTCCAGCAGTGTTAAGAAAGTTAAGGGTGAGTGAAACCCCCTGTCTTTGCCCCCATAGGATTACAGATAAGGTTCACATTGGACAGGTGTTTGTGGAGCTCACATTAGAGTGCCCATTCCCAGAGACAGCCGGCTCCGACCCCCCCAAATCATTTTTATTAGATGTTGTTATTATGAGTGTAAGTGTACTTTGTAATGATTCCAGCATAAACTCAACTTGTAATATCAGCCCAATTAAAAAGGAGCGCAAACGATCGTGAAAACCTTCACAAAATTGTTTGCTCTACACTTGCAATCTAGCCCTTGATCTTTTTTTTAATTTTTAAGATATTAACATCAATTCTTGGGCTTATTTGGAGCATGCAATTGTGCAATAATAGGTTGGAAGGTAGTTAGAGTTACGTGCTTGTCCCACCTTGAATGTCGCCCCTGACATATATATATATATATATTCATGCAGATAGTCTGGACTTTTATTATGATATCAAGAACAGACACGCACCATGTGACAAACATACATATACAGGCAACCTCGTGCTTTAAACTTGATGCATTACAGTTTTTTTTTTACAGGGATCTTTATAATTATAATGCAAACAGCTGCTGAATTGTTTAGGTTTTATGAACAAAGGGTTAATAACTGTTCTCAAATGGGAATCCCCACCCTTCTCCCCTCCACCTGTATATTTGTTGTGTCATTTGTTTGCTGATGACACACAGAGAAGGACAGAAACACCTTAGGAAACTGCTGAAGCCTAAAGGTAATATTTTTTCAGGCAACAAGTCCCCTCTGATTGCGGTATATACCGCCAAGGGGATAGAAATCACGCAAGCTTGAAACACCGGCACATATGCCAGGACACGTTCCAGTAAGGTAATATACCTATTGCTAATCCTCTTTGAATATTTATTTGAGCTAAAACCAATTCCTTGGCTACGAGATAATCAGTGACTCTGCAACGGAACAGACAAAAAGATATTCTTTGACTATGTTACGGGAGTCCTATTGAGTTTGTTGTTATTGTTACCCATTTGGTCTCTAACTATACTAAGAGTAACGATTGTTGTCTTCTTTATATCTTGTAATCCATGTTTTATCTTAGCCCCCGAAGGGTGTCTATTATCTAAGATTGCAAAGCTGCTTGTATATTTGTCTGGGAGACGTCCCATATATATGTCTCTTACACTTATGTTTTTTAAGAGACATATTTTTTAAGTTGTAATAACTTTGTTTTTATATTTGCTTTATATTAAATAGTTGCTACCGTTAAATTTCCTCTGAAAGCTTAATCTGTAGCTTTTAGTTAGCTCTGTTCTCACATATTGATATTTGTTTACTGATGACCCCAGACAGGAAGGATGAAGTCCAGACTACTCCATGCCAGTTAGTTTTAGCTTTGGACAATCAGGTTTTCCTGCAGTGAAATGCTCTGTGTAATAGAGGACTATAAAGTGGGAGATAACACGCGGCCCTTTAGAGGGGGGGAGGTGAAGGGGAGAGGGGGACTACAAACAATACTACTACTATGAAGCATAGCTCTGAATTATTGCTCCTTCCCTACTATGTAGCAGAGTATGAATTATCAGCTTTAACCCTTGATGGCATGCAGTGGTGGATTTAATGCATTGAGGGCCCTGGTGCAAGAATATTTTTTAGGCCCCCTAACACATTCTGCGTTTACATAAAAACATATCAACAGCTTTGGGATATGCATTGGAAATATGGTTTACAGCAAAATTATATATCTCTCTATATATCAGCCAAGTGAATGATACCCTGTGAAATTATAAAGGTTTTTTTAAAAAATAAATTTTCCCCTAAAGTGTAGCATATCTGTGCTTTTGCTATACTGTTTATACTTGAAAAGAGTCTAATGTGCATGGTAAGAACATGACTCTAATCCTTCTGAGGAATACATTCACAATTCAGATTGGGGGTTATGCAGTGTGTTGTAGATGTCTGGGAATCATGTGGTTAAAAAGATTGGCAAACCAGACACCTAATAGGATGTATATCAGATTTTGTTTTTTTTTAGTAGTAAGTGTTTTAGCAATGTTGAAGGATTTGGGGCTAAGGCAGCTAAAGTTGAGTTACAAAGTAGCAGCCAATATGCAAGTAGTCTGCAAATGTTGTGCTGTTGTCATTAAAACAAGACATAAGAAAACCAATCCCTTTAAAAGTTAAAGTGATCACAAATCATAAACCACCCAGACATGTTCATTACAGTAGTTCCCTCTCACACTGTTGCCCTCTCCCCAGTATCAGATGTGTGGGTGTTAGGTTTGTGATTTGCAATCACTTTAACTTTTAGTTTTCCCTCTCCCTTTACCTGACTGTTGCCCTTTTCAACTGTTTGAGCTGCTGAACTTCAAGTGACAGCCAGTACACGCTCCAAAACAAATAGACAATTACCCAAATTCTGCTGCTCGTTCTAGTCTAATAGACACTTATTCCCTATGTTAACCTGTGTTAAATAAAAGCTATTTTTATACTAGCTCAGTGAGTGCAGTCTTTTCCTGGAAAACTGCATTACTTTTGACTTTGCACCATGGCAGCTGCATAAGTGAGTTGGTAATTTGAGTGCAAAATTACCTTGGAACTATATCTATATATATCTATACATACAGTATGTCACAAAAGTGAGTACATCCCTCTCATTTTTGTAAATATTTTATTATATCTTATCATGTGACAACACTGAAGAAATTACCCTTTGCTACCATGTAAAGTAGTGAATATACAGCCAGTACCTGTATAACAGTGTGAATTTGCTAGAAAAGAGTGTATAATGAGCGCAGGGTGTAACCACCAAACTCCTGGAACACCTAGGAGTCCCTATCATAGGTTAAGCAATGAATACAAATATTAGGAACAGGAGCGCTACAGCTAAAGGTGGATCAGACAACTAGTGAATATATAAAACAACTAGTTTACACTACAAATATATAAATTTATAAATTAATATGAGGTATTATAAAATATATGTGAGCAATATAGGCGTGTATAATAAAAACAATTAATTGGGCAGTGCCAGAATAAGAATTAATCAAAAAGTAATAATGGAATTTATCAAACCAGTGGTAAAAAAAAGTCAAGAAATTAATCAATGTCCAATCGTCTATGCACATAAATAAGGGTATGCCAAAATTTAATAAAAAAGCAACATAAGCAGTTAATAAAATCAAATTATTGAAACACTAACATTAGCTAAAAACGGATGTTTCCTTTAAGAGAAAAAAAGGTTGCCACCACATATAAGAATAATAATAAGAACCGTAGACAGTCAACGAATATTTGATATTATATCTTAAACACTGTGAATCAATCCGGATGAGAAATTAGTCTGTGAGCACAAACGGCAGGCTTACCCTCAGGCTGTGTATAGCTCCATTACCTCTGTGAATGAAATTACAGCCGTAGCGGGGTGACATCACCTTTATGGGCACCGTCCTGGATGAGCAATCTGATTGGTCCTTTTTCGGATCAGCTTTAGGATGTGGCTGCCATACTTTACAGCACAGAGTATCCGCTCTTTAGTGCCTAAAAGCACGCAGGTTACTCTTGAAGGTGGTGTGTAGAGGATGCAGATTGTAGGACAGGCAGATAATACTTTCAATTAAGAAGGGTCAGTGACCTCATAGCAGGCCAAAATGGCAGTTCCCAGTATATGTCTGAGTACCAATATGAGATTTGGTCATGCTGGCTTGTTAGATCATACTGACTTCTCAGATGATTGCTCCAATCTTTTACAATCAAGGTTTCACAAGCATCACAGTCCCAAACGATGAAATAAGCGTTATAGCTCCAGCTATAAAATGTATTCACTAGTTGTTTTATATATTCACTAGTTGTCTGATCCACCTTTAGCTGTAGCGCTCCTGTTCCTAATATTTGTGTGAATTTGCTGCCCACTCAACATAACTCAACACACAGCCATTAATGTCTAAACCATTGGCAACAAAAGTGAGTACACCCCTAAGTGGAAATGTCCAAATTGGGGCCAATTAGCCATTTTCCCTCCACGGTGTCATGTGACTCGTTAGTGTTACAAGGTCTCAGATTCCTTGATAAAGCTCATTAGCGAAACGTACGTCGGATATATCTTTTAAGTGGCGTCCTTGCAAGTACCTGCACACCTAAAGGGAGAGCAACATATGCTGGACATTCAAGCGGGAGGTTTTGTGGTTAAGTTTCTGCATTCCTCACCACTGTCTCTGGTATTGTGTTTAGCTCACTTGGAGCAATATCTGTAATTGTATTGCCTAAATCCTGATGTATATGGTGATTTGGCAGCTCTTGTGACGACTTTTACACTTGTATTTTAATAAATCCTTTTATTTAAGCCTCCTGTGAAAGTAACTGTCTACCCAACAGTATAAAGTGGGTGTGCGCATTCACCTGAGCTTGGTTAAAGCTCCATCCCATGTGAGTAATCATTTGTACACACATATTCTGCACTGAATACGGTTACAGAGTTACGCTATGTGGCACATTTTTGTTTCTTTTCTTTTTTTTTTTTAATAAATAAATATTTTTATTGAGGATATACTTTTAACATACAGCCTTTCTCAAACATGAATATAAGCAAAGTCAACGTTTAACAAAGTACGAAAGGAATATTCTTATGTACAGGTTTCAGATATTGCTGTCAAGTAACAAGAATAGGGGCGTCTTCCTGTGTAGGAATCCTCGTTTTTACAGAGGTCACCTTATGTATATATAATGAGCATTTTAAAGGTATACAGGTATATAGCATATGTTTACAAAGGTGTAATCCTTAAAACCAACAATCCAGTCAAAAAGAGGCATTCAATCAGCAAAGTATTACTCGGTATGTTATGACTCAGGTTCCAAATGTGATAGGGGGTTCTCCTACCCCTCTCCGCTTGCTATCTGGTAAGTAGAGCTTTGGGTTACTATCACAGGTCTCAGATACGGGAGGGAGCAAAAAGTCAATATATGGGCCACAGACGGAAGTGTTTGGAGAGGGTGTGTTCTCATCTCTCTACCCTCCCCTTAGTGTCTAGGTTCCAGAACTAGGGGTCGTGTGAGACAGCATAGAGTCCCAGGGTTCCCAAATAACGCAATAATTACTCAGTTGCCTTCTCTCCCTAGCAACATAATTTTCCATATTTTTGAGGTAGTTCACGTTTTCAATTACACTTTGTAGTCTGGGGGGCTGGCTCTTTTTCCAGTTTCTGGCTATGAGTAGTTTAGCAGACATGAGGATATTTTTGTTTCTTTTCTATGAGGATGAAACAAGAGAGATCAGAAGTTTTAAGATTCCCAGGAAGAATCCATATATCCTTATATGAACTTCATATACTCTTTTACGTCTCTATTACATTCTTATCACATTTATTTCGCATAACTCAACACACAGCCATTAATGTCTAAACCATTGGCAACAAAAGTGAGTACACCCCTAAGTGGAAATGTCCAAATTTGGGCCAATTAGCAATTTTCCCTCCCCAGGGTCATGTGACTCGTTAGTGTTACAAGGTCTCAGGTGTGAATGGGGAGCATGGGGGGTTAAATTTGGTGTTATCACTCTCACACTCTCTCATACTGGTCACTGGAAGTAAAACATGGCACCTCATGGCAAAGAACTATCTGAGGATCTGAAAAAAAAGAATTGTTGCTCTATATAAAGATGGCCTAGGCTATAAAAAGATTGCCAAGACACTGAAACTGAGCTTCAGCATGGTGGGCAAGACCATACAGCAGTTTTACAGGACAGGTTCCACTCAGAACAGGCCTCACCATGGTCAACCAAAGAAGTTGAGTGCACATGCTCAGCGTCATATCCAGAGGTTGTCTTTGGGAAAAAGACGTATGAGTGCTGCCAGCATTGCTGCAGAGGTTGAAGGGGTGGGGGTCAGCCTGTCAGTGCTCAGACCATACGCCACACACTGCATCAAATTGGTCTGTCCTCCCAGAAGGAAGCTTCTTATAAAGATGATGCACAAGAAAGCCTGCAAATAGTTTGTTGAAGACAAACAGACTAAGGGCATGGATTACTAGAACCATGTCCTGTGTTCCAATGTGACCAAGATAAACTTATTTGGTTAAGATGGTGTCAAGCATGTCTGGCGGCAACCAAGTAAGGAGTACAAAGAGTCAAGCATGGTGGTGTGAGTGTCATGGTCTTGACCTGCATGAGTGCTACCGGCACTGGGGAGCTATAGTTCATTGAGGGATCCATGAATGCCAACATGTACTGTGACATACTGAAGCAGAGCATGATCCCCTCCGTTCGGAGACTGGGCCGCAGGGCAGGATTCCAACATGATAACGACCCCAAACACACCTCCAAGATGACCACTGCCTTGCTAAATAAGCTGAGGGTAAAGGTAATGGACTGGCCAAGCATGTCTCCAGACCTAAACCCTATTGAACATCTGTTGAGCATCCTCAAACGGAAGGTGGGGAGCGCAAGGTCTCTAGCATCCACCAGCTTTGTGATGTCATGGAAGAGTGGGAAAGGACTCCAGTGGCAACCTGTGAAGCTCTGAAGAACTCCATGCCCAAGAGAGTTAAGGCAGTGCTGGAAAATAATGGTGGCCACACAAAATATTGACACTTTTGTCCCAATTTTGACATTTCCACTTAGGGGTGTACTCACTTTTGTTGCCAACGGTTTAGACATTAATGACTGTTTGTTGAGTTATTTTAAAGGGACAGCAAATTTACACTTTTATACAGGCTGTACACTCACTACTTTACATTGTAGCAAAGTGGCATTTCTTCAGTGTTGTCACATGAAAATATATAATAAAATTTTTACAAAAATGTGAGGGGTGTACTCACTTTTGTGAGGTACTGTATGTATATATATAAGTGTTATGTCAGAAGGATCATTATCCAGTTGACTGCAAAACTCAACAAGCAAAGGTCAGCCCGATATACTACTCTAACTAAGGCTCTCACAACTATAGAAAACGCACATAAGCAAGACCCACTCTCGCTACAAAAGCTAGAGGAGCTAAAGGAAGCCAGGGATAACCTTAATAAGTTCTTGACTGACAATGCACACCTGCGTGCTATAACCTCCAAGGCGATAAAGCAGGCTGCATGTTAGCCAGATATCTGAAAAAGCAGAGACTCAATTCATACACACAATCGATTAAACATCATACCGGTATAGTACATACCAAAAACGAGGAAATAGCTAACGCTTTTGCTTCATTTTACTCCTCACTATACAACCTTCCTAAAATAGACAACCAGAAAAGGCATGACAAAATAAAGTCATATCTTGACTCCATTAACGCCCCCCAGGTTCAGAAAGAAGACATAGATTCCCTAGATTCCCCGCTATCTCTACAAGAAGTCATGAATAGACCGATATCACTGTTAAATGTTGGCATCAAAATTTACGCTAAGATTCTAGCAAACCGCCTTAATCACATACTGCCGAAGATAATCCATCCAGACCAGGTTGGTTTTATTAAAGGTCGTGAGGCCAAAGATAACACCACTAGGGTACTACATACATTACAAAACTCATATGCACACAATAGCCCATTCGTCCTCCTTTCTACCGACGCAGAGAAGGCCTTCGACAGGGTCGACTGGCAATTTATGTGGTCGGCCTTGTCGAAATTTGGCTTCTCAGACAAATTTATATCTAGAATACAGGCCTTGTATAAAAATCCCCAAGCTACGGTTAAAGTTAACAACACGATCTCGCAGCCCTTCCCCATATTTAACGGTACCCGTCAGGGGTGCCCGCTCTCTCCCTTACTATTTGCTATCACCGTAGAGATATTAGCGATTCAGGTTAGAAATAACGTCAACATTAAAGGAATCTCGTTTGGCAGTATTCAGCAGAAATGTCTTCTTTTTGCTGATGATATCATTTTCACACTACAATCTCTGACAACCTCTATCCCGGCCCTGCTGCAAACGCTAGAGATATACAAGCAACACTCTAACTACTCTATTAACATGGACAAATCAAGTATCATACCCATACACATGTCCCCCGTAGATACTGACTTTATATTACATACATTACATCACCTTTCTCTGGCATATAAGATTCTCAGGCGATCACTCCCTCACAAAACGCCCACCTACATTTCTAAGTGGGAATCAGAACTCCAGACCCAGTTTCCAGAGGATATCTGGAAAAGGAGCTTTCGACTGGCACACACATCCTCGATATCACTATCCCTAGCGGAACTAAATTACAAAATTCTATCCCGATGGTATCTTTCCCCCCAGAGACTACATGTAATATATCCTGGAGCAAACTCGGGTTGCTGGAGAAGATGTGGGGAGGTGGGCACAATCACTCACATTTGGTGGTCCTGCCATAAGCTTTCAACCTTCTGGTCTCAAGTAGAGAGGTTCATTAACTCTACGCTGAATACACATATTATTCTCTCAGCACCATTGGTCTTATTAAATCAATTACCCAATCTACAATGCGTTTATCTCAATAAACTGCTACAACTCATGCTCACTTGCGCTAAACGCCTTATCTCCAGACTCTGGAAGCAACAGCACGTCCCTACATTCCAGCAGTGGGAGAACGAGGTCAGCCATATTTTATCTTTAGAAAAAAAAAAACATTACTGCTATACAGGTAAAAAGGATTTCATGTTAGACGTTATCTTTATTTGGGAAGACAGACTCATACACAATAGACAGCTCGGGCGTCAAGTGGATACACAACACTAAACACTTCCCCTTTAGGCACTTTCCTCTCACCTACTTACCTTATGTTTTTCCCCTCCTATGCATCCTTTCCTTTATATTTTCATTGCATTGAATGATATGGACACACAGTATTTTATAGTTATTGTAACATATTATTGTTCATCGCCCTGCGAGGCAACTGTGCGTTTAACTTTATTGCTGTTATTTTTTTAAAAATGTCAATAAAAATTATTTAAAACAAAAAAATAAATAAATTGGAAAGTTGTTTAAAATTGCATGCCCTATCTGAATCATGAAAGTTTAGTTTTGACTTTACTGTCCCTCTAAATGTTGTATTCTGAAGATTATATACTGTGCATCTTTAAAGGTATAAATAAAAAACTTTTTTGTTTTTTCTTCAAGAAAGCGAAATGGGTGAGAATAGGAAAAATGGAACATTACAGATAGAATTTCACATCTTGGCTTTTTACAGTTTTGGAAACTTACAGCTGGTATTTTGTGCTGCTGCTTTGGTAATGTACATCCTTACTGTGCTTGGAAATATCATTATTATCACACTAGTATGTCTTGTATCCCAGCTACAGACACCAATGTACTTTTTCCTGTGTAACCTGTCAGTCCAGGATATTATCTATGTCTCTGCCATCTTACCAAAATTAGTTAGTATAACACTTACAGGTGACACCAGTATTTCTTATTTTGGATGTATGACACAAGTATTTTTGTTTCCCTTCTGTGTAGTTGCAGAATTTTTCCTGCTGACCTCGATGGCTTATGATCGTTATGTGGCTATTTGTATACCTCTGCACTACACTGTTATCATGAATAAAACATTATGTGCTCTTTTAGCCTTAGCAACCTGGTTTATTTCTATGTTTAATTCTATAATGTTCTCTTCAGTGATATCTAAATATTCCTTCTGCAAATCCCAAGACGTCAACCATTTCTTCTGTGACATTAAAACGATAATAAAGCTTTCCTGCAGCGATACAACAAACTTGTTGAAAATAATAATAAGTGAAGGTGTATTTATTGGATTTATTCCACTGGCATTGATATTTATTTCTTATGTGTGCATTATATTAACTATCTTGAAAATTCGCACAGGAAGACATAAGATATTTTCCAGTTGCTCATCTCATCTCACTATTGTTACAATTTTCTTTGGAACTGTACTCACTTTATATTTGAACCCCAAGTCTCTGCATTCTCAGGAACAAGATAAATTATTCTCCCTGCTGTATGTTGCTGTGGTTCCAATGTTGAATCCTTTAGTGTACAGCTTAAGAAACAAACAAGTTGCACAAGCCTTCAAAAAAATATTTGGAAAAACAGCATCTATTTTATAAATTTTAGCAGGCCAGGTGACAGGATTTTTGGCTACACAGGCGAAGACTCATTTTACCGCCCCACCAAGAAATGATATAAGAAATGTTCTAGTGATTTATTAAGCAGCTATAGGTAACTATTTTTATCCATAATGATAGGGATTTTGCCAGCTACTTCAACAACAAAATTTACTCTATCAGAAATGAAATTGGCTCACAAAATACTATTGGTCTTGCACCCCCCAAAAAGCTCACAATCATCCAAAACCCACAAAGCCAAAAATTTAGCTCTTTTGCCCCTGTTACAGAGGAAGAAGTTTCTGCCCTTATACTATCCTCTCACCTCACTAACTGTCTCCTCGACCCATCTCCTCACAGCTACTCCCCTCCCTCTCTTCTACATTTACCCCTATACTCACATACATCTTCAACCTCTCTCTCAGCACTGGTATATCTCTTAAACATGCACTGGTCACACCTATCCTCAAAAAAACTTCTCTCCATTCAACCTCCTCATCCAACTACCACACTATTTCCCTACTCCCTCTTGCCTCAAAGCTTCTTGAAAAGCTAGTATATGCACGTCTATCCCATTTCCTTACATTAAACTCCCCCCTTGACCCACTGCAATCTGGATTTTGCCCCCTACACTCCACAGAGACAGCAATTGTTAAGGTCATCAACGACCTACTTACAGCAAAATCCAAAGGCCACTTCTCTCTACTTATCCTCCTTGATCTGTCTGCAGCCTTTGATACTGTTGACTATCCTCTTTTGCTCCAAACCCTCTATTCCTTCGGCATCTGCGACACGGCTATCTTGTGGTTCTCTTCCTATCTTTCTAACCATACCTTTAGTGTAGCCTTCTCTGGGGCATCCTCTGCCCCGTTACCTCTTTCTGTTTGGGTACCGCAAGGCTCTGTCTCTGTCCTCAGTCCCCTCCTCTTCTCAATCTACAGATCCTCATTAGGTTCCTTAATAAAGTCCCACAGTTTTCATTATCATGTGTATGCCAATGACACCCAAATCTACCTCTCTGCACCAAAACTATCTCCTTCCTTGCTAACCCGTGCCACTAACTATCTCTCTCATATCTCATCTTGGATGTCCTCTCACTACCTCAAGCTAAATCTCTCCAAAACTGAGATCCTAATTTTCCCCCCTTCCTGCAAAATCCCCCCCCCCCATTTACCCCAACCCCACATGCCCGATGTCTTGGGGTCATACTTGACTCAGATCTATATTTCACTCCTCACATTCAGTCCATGGCTAAAGCCTGCCGCTTTCACCTTAAAAACATCTCTAAAAATAGATATTTCCTTACACAAGACACAACTAAGATTTTAATCCACTCTCTCATCCTTTCCCTCCTTGGCTACTGCAATTCCATCCCCTCTGGTCTCCCTAGCTGCCTCCTAGCTTCTTTACAATCCATAATGAATGCCTCTGCCAGGCTCATCTTACATGTCACTCTTCATCTGCTGCACCTCTCTGCCAATCCCTTCACTGGCTTCCTCTTGCCTCCAGGATTAAACACAAAATTCTCACTATGACACACAGAGCCCTAAACTGCACTGCTCCCCTCTCAAACCTTGTCTCCAGATACTCTCCCTCCCGCCCCCTTCCCACCACTCATGATCTCCTATTCTCTTCCTCTCTTGTTACCTCCTCAAATTCCCGTTTACAAGATTTTTCCAGACTGGCTCCCATCTTATGGAACACTCTGCCTCACTCCACAAGCCTCTCCCCTAGTTTTGAAAGCTTCAAGCGCTCCCTGAAGACTCTACTATTTAGGGATGCATACAACCTACACTAAGCTTCCCATCTCCACTGATAGCCTCTTAAACCCCATAGCATGTAAGCCTATGAGCCCAGCTGTTTGTAGTTCACAATTATAAAAGCCGACTACAACAGTGCAACTCTCGGCAGGGCCCTGTACCCACTTGACCCCCTGTAAATGTTTTTTTGTATACTACCTATGTTCATAGCGCTGCGGAATCTGTTGGCGCTCTACAAATACCTGATAATAATAATAATAACTCCAGTGAGTGTGTCTTTGCATAGTAATATCTATTAGTCCCCCATTTTTGTCCTATAAAAATACTTTTGAAAAAAACAATTTAGCAACTTTATTAGACAGCAGTATCCTTTCTGAGTGCAGGTTCAGGTGACTAGCAATGTCACAGGTGGTCAGTTCACAGAAGAGTTCTCACAGTTGATACAGGAACCTTTCACTGACTTGACGTGCACACTCTCCAGAGTGTGCCTGAGGCTTAGATGTAGAGAAGCTGTGGAGTTCAAGTAAGGATTAAAACAAAGGAAGTCTATGTTAAACATGTGTGTGTCCCCTTTTCGGGCTGATAACTGGATTCCTCAGCACCAGATAGGGAGACATAGGTGGCATAAGAGTATATATTTGTAGGGGCAGGAGCTAAAGTAAAGCAAGCAAAGTAGGCAATTGTAGCTGGGAATGAGTCACTCAGTGACTGAAAAGCTGAGGCAGTAACAACAACCAAACAAGTACACCTTTATTCGTCATCACCATAATCAATAGCTCCCAAACAAAGATGCTCCATGAAGATAGCGTGATCTCTTGCACTTGAGTTGGCGAGCTCCTGGAAACCATCTGTGCCTTTGTTACACATTGTCCTCATCAGACCTCTGCAGCAAGACTTAGGGCTCCATGTACTAAGCAGTCAGCGAGCTACCCGCAACAAATCTCGCGTCAAAATTCGCAAACTGATATGTACAAAGCCGTCAATTATGTTAAAACTCGCATCTTTAAAATTGCGAGCGTACTTATCCGCCAAACCTCGCTACCGCTCCATTTTTCACTGTAATTAGACACATTTGACCACCAACTCGCCAAAAACGAATGTACTAAAAAATCTATTTGTCCGCTCGCTACAATTTCCGCTCCCACCTCGTTATTTTTGCCTCGCCACCTTTTAGGTGGCGGGCAAGGTACAAAACAATAGGAAAGTCAATCTAGACGCCAGTCTAGACATATATAAAAGGCAGTAATATCAGCATTGTACTTACAGCATAACTGGCGTCTAATTTGTCTCTCATTTCCATGTACATAAATTGCGTCCAATTTGTCGACTGTAATTAAAGAGTAATCTATATTTTAAATTTGTATTGTATAGTTGTCAATCTTTATAATTATTTTTATATTAATATTTATATATTATCAGATCCAGATGAAGCCTTATCCAAATTGTAAATAAATATTACAAAAATAACGCTCTGTTATCACTCTTCAAAAAATTTTGAACAATAATAAAGTTGTTTAGATAAGTTGAACTTTTATAGGAGCAAAATTCTATTCCCGTGACTACTATGATGTTCGTGACACCTTGCATGTCACGTGTTAATAATTGGCCAGACAATTCAACTGAAAGTTAAGTACATCAGCTTAGTCGCGGCGAGCGAGGCGTCAAATTTATCAACAATCCGCAACTGCTCGCGGCGGGCTAGACTTGTCTATTTATTGGGGGAATATTAGTACATAGCGACAGCGGACACCATTTCGCCCGCGGCGAGTAACGGCGAGTTTATCCGCGTCTACAATGACGGATGAATTGACGGCTTAGTACATGGAGCCCTTAGGAGGTATTTTCAGTTCCTTAAAATCAGTCAGAGTAACAACATCTGTAAGCTTAGGATATCTATTTTGGGTTTGTTCCTGGTTTAACTTTTCAATACTGTTAGTTGGATGATTTAGAACTCAATCTATATATTTTGCAAGTGCATTATGTTTCTGAGCTTGTCTTATAAACCCATAAAAATCTAAAAAGAAACCATCTTCTTTCATCATCTCAAGTACTGAACTGAAGCTGTAAGAGGGATTAACCTTCTCTTTCTAAGTATCCCATTTTACCTAGTTTGTCCATCTATCTGATTGCACTCATTACATTTCCTAAATAACAATTCTTATACTACCTTCAATATAAGTTATCTACTTGTTCTGCAAGGGTATAAGTGCAAATAACGTTTAAACCAAACTAGGGAGTACTTACATTCAGGATTTAGTATACTGTTCAAGCTACAGCTTCTGGTCTTCTGCATTATCAGATAGCTCACATATACCCTTACATAGTTATCTATACAATCTCCAGTTCCTCTTACATGTATTGGTCTCCCAACCTTTATTATTACAGAATAATTAGCTTGGGCAAGAGTTTGGGGTTTACATAAATATTGTTAAATCTGGACATGGGATAATACTTGTCAAGGGCATTTCTTTGGCTATTATCATTATTTTTAATACATTTACTTACTCATTTATCACTATAGCTGTGACTAAATATTTACTGTAGTGTTTGTTACCAAGAGAACTTAATATATTTTTTCCTGTGGCTCCAAATAATATTTATTTCCGAATAATTTTTTACCTATATCTGTCTCCAACTTTCAAGGGAGTGCACCATGAAATCTTCTTTCTGTTGGCTGTACAGCATTGCCTATATAGAAAATACTTAAAAATATTCATTAGTTTTCTGAGATACAGCACCAAAATATCATCCTGCAAATACAAACAGTTTTATTAAATCAAGCAATCAGATTACACCTCCCCCTTTTTTTTCTTTCCACGAGACACATCTTGTGTCATGAGAACAATATATGGTAACACGTTAAAGTGAAATTAGTAAAACTGTCTGTCATGGTTTGGTGGCCCCTTGTTTTATACATGGGTCTTACTCTTCTATAGGTCATATAAATAAATATTATATCATGTCAACAGATAAAGAAACTGCCTTTGACACATCTGATAACATTTATTGTACTGTATTGCAGCACTGCATGTGTAGCAGTAATGCCAGTAAATACAACTACTTTAGTGTATGACCATCTTAATTGTTTTAACAAAAGAACAGACCACAAGCTTAGGGCGCGATCCGATATATACGGCGCAGGTTTCGGTGCAAGCATGGAAACCTGCGCCGCCCGTAATTTCGCCTTGCACATCGGGCTATTACATATATTTCGCCGGCATTTCCTAAGTGCCGTAAGTCTGATAAACTAGCTATTTCCAGAAATGAGCGTAAGAACAAATTTCTAGAGTCGCCAGTGACTTACGGCACTATAGAAACTGCTGATAGGATTCTATCAGGCAATCGGAATTAAGGTAGGAAAAATCCGATTGGCTGATTCAATCAGCCAATCGGATTGAAGTTCAATCCGATTCGCTAATCCAATCAGCCAATCGGATTGACCTTGCATTCTATTGGCTGATCGGAACAGCCAATAGAATGCGAGGTCAATCCGATTGGCTGATTGAATCAACCAATCGGATTTTTCCTACCTTAATTCCAATTGGCTGATAGAATTCTATCAGCAAATCGGAATTCGAGGGACGCCATCTTGGATGACATCATTTAAAGGAACCGTCATTTGTCGGGAAGTCGTTGGCCGAGGAGGATGTTCCGCGTCGGATGTCTTGAAGATGGAGCCGTGGATGGAAGAAGATAGAAGATGCCGCTTGGATGAAGACTTCTGCCGGATGGAGGACCTCTTCTGCCCCGATCGGATGAAGACTTCTGCCGGATGGAGGACCTCTTCTGCCCCGATCGGATGAAGACTTCTTCCGGATGGAGGACCACTTGTGCCCGGCTTCTTGGAGGACTTCGGCCCGGCTGGGTGAAGGCGGCTCAAGGTAGGGTGATCTTCAGGGGGTTAGTGTTAAAATTTTGTAAGGGGTGTTTGGGTGAGTTTTAGAGTAGGGGTATGTGGGTGGTGGGTTTTAATTTTGGGGGGGTTGTATTTTTTTTACAGGTAAAAGAGCTGATTACTTTGGGGCAATGCCCTGCAAAAAGCCCTTTTAAGGGTTATTTGTAATGTAGTATAGGGTAGGGAATTTTATTATTTTGGGGGGATTTTTTATTTTATTAGGGGGCTTAGATTAGGTGTAATTAGTTTAAACTTCTTGTAATTTTTTTTATTTTCTGTAATTTAGTGTTTTTTATTTTTTGTACTTTAGTTTATTTTAGTTAATTGTATTTAATTTTAGGTAATTGTATTTTATTAATTTAATTTATTTAATGATAGTGTAGTGTTAGGTGTAATTGTAACTTAGGTTAGGTTTTATTTTACAGGTAAATTTGTAATTATTTTAACTAGGTAGCTATTAAATAGTTATTAACTATTTAATAGCTATTGTACCTAGTTAAAATAAATACAAAGTTGCCTGTAAAATAAAAATAAATCCTAAAATAGCTACAATGTAATTATTAATTATATTGTAGCTATCTTAGGGTTTATTTTACAGGTAAGTATTTAGTTTTAAATAGGAATACTTTAGTTAATAATAGTAATATTATTTAGATTTATTTAAATAATAATTAAGTTAGGGGGTGTTAGGGTTAGACTTAGGTTTAGGGGTTAATAACTTTATTTTAGTGGTGGCGGCAGATTAGGGGTTAATAGATTTAATACGCTATGTGGGCTATGGCAGTTTAGGGTTAAAACTAGAATAGGTTTATTGCAGTGTGGGCTATGGCGGTTTAGGAGTTAATACACTTTATTAGTTATTGCGGTGGGTGATTGCGGTTGACAGGTAGATAGACATTGCGCATGCGTGAGGTTTTTTTATGCAGGCATTTTAGGGAGTTATTGTGCTCCCATACTCAGCGCAAGGCTTGCTATGGCTGCTTTTTATGGCGAGGGGAAAATGGAGTAAGATTTTTCCATTTTCGCCACGTAAGTCATTGTGCTGGATATTGGATACCAAATTGCGCGTCTTTTATATGTTAGCTTATGGGAGTAAATATTGCAGGTGACGGGTGAAATATACGCGCGTAACTTGTATGTTACACCGTATATAGGATACCAAAATCGCGCAAAAACTGGCATTGACGGCTTTTGCGGGTGACGCTGCATATGTAATGGAGGCCTTAATATTTAGAATAAGGATCATCTAAAGGAAGCTGTTCTGTCCATATATTCATATGTACATCTTTAAATGCTATTTTAGTTCTTGTGCTCCCTCTAGTGTTATGTTTTATTATTGTATTCAATTTAATGTATATTCTCTGTTCTACCTCTGACCTTTTTGAGGTCACTTCCTGCCTCCATTTTGTTTCACTTGTGTGTGTAAATTAGTTTCACTTTCAATGTGTAAGTTTGCTAGAACTCTCTGCTAATAGCTTTGTAGAGGCAAATTCTTTTTACCTGGCAATTACCACTTCTGGAACCTCAGAATTCTTGTTTTGCAACAATAAAGCATGAAGGATTCATAAATCTCTGCTGTGGAATTTGTCTGAGTTAAGCTACTCTGCTGGATTCTACTAATCTGTAAGTTGGATTGCATGTTTAACTTTACATCATAAGGCATTGGGCAGTCATCTTGCAAAACAGTAAATGAAAACAGAATAGTAAAAAGAATACCTTCAGAATTATTAAACTGTACACAGCTCAGTGTGTAACTAAGGACTTTATATAATATAAATGAGAAGCTGCATTGCTTGCTGCACACAGCTCAGTAAATGTTTCTGCATTTAACAAGGAAGATTTCATTAAGCATCTGCACTGTCTCACACAAGATATCTGCAACAGAGAAGTGTACACTGAACTTTGTATAAGCTGTCAGTTTCCTCAGAGAAATTTATGACTGCAGTTAAAATAGCTCTAATCTAGTTACTTAAAATGTCTGAAAAAGAACTTGCAATACAAGATACACTGTCACAGGAGAAAGAGCAGAGCATTAGACCACAGCGTACAATAAAACCCACTGAGAAAGTCATACAAAGTTATCAAGCTGAGAAAGATGAATTAGTGGATGCATTGGATGAAATGTGGGAGAAGCTTAGAAAATGTGTATCTTTAGCAAATGAAACTATTAATGATAAAGAACAGTTAAACAAGATTGCTGACAGACTTAATGCTTGTTATGAAAATTATGAAAGGTTGTCACGCAAATATTTTAATCTGCTATCAAAAACTAATGTTGAGGAAACTGCAAATTCAAACCCAGTTTAATGAATCT
The DNA here is from genome assembly GCF_027579735.1 of Bombina bombina. Taxonomy (NCBI): domain Eukaryota; kingdom Metazoa; phylum Chordata; class Amphibia; order Anura; family Bombinatoridae; genus Bombina; species Bombina bombina. The sequence goes on from NC_069499.1 coordinate 1,538,891,441, forward strand.
AATCTACAGCGCAAGAAACTAGTGCAAAGCACATTAGCAACAGTTGAAAGCAGGATTGCAGACTTGCTAGAATCCAGATCACAGCGTGCTGCCTCAACAATTCGCTCTGCTAAATCTAGAAGTACTTCCTCTTCATCTATAAGCTCCGCCATTATCAAAGCACGTGCAGAAGCAGAAGCTGCAATGGTGCGCGCCTCTTTTAGCAAAAAAGAAGCAACACTGAAAATGGAGGCAGCAAAACAGAAGAAGGAAAAAGAATTAGAATCAGCAAAATGGGAGAAGGAAAAAGAATTAGAAGCAGTAAAATGGGAGAAGGAAAAAGAATTAGAAGCAGCAAAATGGGAGAAGGAAAAAGAATTAGAAGCAGCGAAAAAAGAAACAGATTTAGAAATACTGCAAAATGAAAAAGAAGTAGCTGTCGCCATGGCAAGATTAAAGGTACTTGAGGCAGCCAATACAGAAGAGCTCCTAGAATATTCTGTCAGTCTGGTGGGATCAGACTACCCAGAGAAGAGAACATGTGATTATGTTCTTAACCAGAGTGGAAAACACTACAACTCCTTTGAAGAGGAAGAAGGAGACAATGCTCATAAAGACAGAGGTTGAAATGATGTGCACCCTACCACAAATGATTTACATCTCAATAGCGATCCAATTGCTCCAGCCAGAACAGATGCAATTCAGCGGATAAGCAGCTCAGGTGTCAATGCACAAATCACACAACATCTTGTAAACAAACAAGTATGGGGTCCATCACAGTCACCTCCATTAAGATCAGTGAAAGAAAAGGCTTCAGCTGGATTAAATGTATCAGCGAACCCATACTATCCCTCAGCATTCAATTCCTATTACCCAAGTGATCTTCAGGCACCTCCAGTAACAAAGACTGAAAGGTTAGAGATGTCTGAGTTTGCAAGGTATATGATTCGACGTGAGCTTACTAATACAAGTCTTACAAAATTTGATGATCTGCCAGAGAACTACAGGTCTTGGAAGTCTACATTCAAGACTGCTGTTGAAGATTTAGGTATATCTGCTAGAGAAGAGCTTGATCTGCTGGTAAAGTGGTTAGGTGCTGAATCTGCAGAATGTGTCAAGAGGCTCAGAGCTGTCCATGTAGACAACCCAGTTGCAGGTTTAAAAATGATTTGGGAACGTTTGGATCAGACTTATGGTAGTCCGGAAGTAATTGAAAATGCCCTTTTAAAGAAAATACAAAAATTTCCAAAAGTCACAGTTAGGGACAATCGCAAGCTACAAGAGTTAAGTGATCTTCTGCTGGAACTAGAAGCAGCTAAGGCAGATCCATGTCTATCAGGACTGTGTTATCTTGATACTGCACAAGGTGTAAATCCAATTGTGGCAAAGTTACCTCATGCTCTTCAAGATAAATGGGCAACACAAGGATCAAGATACAAGCAAGAGAATAATGTATCATTCCCTCCCTTTTCCTTTTTCAGTAAGTTCATCCAAGACATAGCAAAAACAAGAAATGATCCAAGTTTCTCTTTAACCAAATTAAATCAGTGGGCGGTGACTTCTCCAGAACATGAGAAAGAAACTTCAAGATTCAAGAACTCAAAGAAATCAGTATTTGTCCAAAAGACAGATGTAGCACCTTCCAGACAGGAAATGCAAAGTGAGAAATTAAAGAATTTAATTCAAGAATGCCCATTGCACAAGAAGCCTCACCCACTTAAGAAATGTCGTAGCTTTAGAGAAAAACCTTTGCAAGAACGCATAGAGCTTCTTAAAAATTATGGACTATGCTTCAGGTGCTGTGCTTCAACAGATCATCTTTCTAGAAACTGTAAAGCCAATATTAGATGTTCAGAATGCAATAGTGACAGACATGTGTTTGCTCTCCACCCAGAGTCTTCAAGTTCCCTTCCACTTGAAAGTATTGCCCCTACTGAAAAGCATGGCGGGGAGAAAGCAGAAGAGACAACAAACAAAACATCTGTTGCTTCAAAATGTACTGAAATATGCGGTGAAGGACTTAGTGGAAGGTCCTGCTCTAAAATATGTCTTGTTAAAGTTTATCCTAAGGGAGAGCCTGATAAATCAGTAAGAATGTATGCAATTCTGGATGATCAAAGCAATCGATCACTGGCTAGAACTGAATTCTTCAACATATTCAACGTAAATGGTAATCCTTCATCTTACACCCTTGGTACATGTGCAGGTCAGTTTGAAACAGAAGGAAGAAGAGCTATTGATTTCATAATAGCTTCTATTACAGATGGTATACAGTTGCCTTTACCTACACTTATTGAATGCAATCAAATTCCAGATAACAGGGATGAGATTCCTACGCCAGAAATAGCACATTACCATCCTCACATGAAACACATAGCTAGTTGCATACCAGCTCTAGAGAAGAATGCCCAGATATTGCTTTTACTTGGTAGAGACATTCTAAGAATACACAAGGTATGCCAGCAATGTAATGGACCTCATAATTCTCCATACGCTCAGAGACTTGACCTTGGCTGGGTAATAGTTGGAGATGCCTGTATAGGAAAAATCTACAGAACAGATATTACTAACTCCTTGAAAACTAATGTGTTAATTAATGGACGTCCATCTTACTTTGAGCCATGCCCAAATCACTACCATGTAAGGGAGAAACCTGGAATCTATGAACATTCATACTATGCCACTCAAGATGATATAGTTACTCCCTTACCAGATGATGACAACATTGGAAGTACAGTGTTCCACACAACACAGCATGACAATAAACTAGCTCCTTCTATCGAAGATAAAGAATTTCTCAAGTTAATGGACAAAGAGTTTTACAAGGATGACTCAAACAGTTGGGTAGCCCCTCTGCCATTTCGCAATCCAAGACAAAGGTTACCCAACAACAGAGTTCAAGCACTCTCTAGACTTTCTTCCTTACAACGTACTCTAAAGAAACATCCAAAGATAAAAGAACACTTTGTATCATTCATGCAGAAGATATTTGAAAATAAGCATGCAGAGCCAGCTCCTCCACTAAAAGAAGGTGAAGAATGTTGGTATCTTCCTTCATTTGGCGTCTATCATCCACGCAAACCAGGTCAAATAAGGGTTGTGTTTGATTCAAGTGCACAGTATGAAGGCATGTCACTCAATAGTGTTCTTCTTACTGGACCTAACCTTACTAACAGTCTCTTAGGAGTATTGATCAGGTTCAGGAAAGAACCTGTAGCATTCATGGCTGACATACAACAGATGTTCTATTGTTTAATTGTTAGAGAAGACAATAGGAATTACCTCAGGTTTTTGTGGCATCACAACAATGATACTAGTGCTGAGATAATAGATTATCGCATGAGAGTGCATGTTTTCGGCAACAGTCCATCACCTGCAGTGGCAATATATGGACTAAGAGGAACAGCTCAAGAAGGTGAAATGGAATATGGAACAGATGCCAGACAATATGTAGAAAGAGACTTCTATGTGGATGATGGAATCAAGTCTGTACCGACAGATGAAGAAGCCATTGATCTGCTTAAAAGAACACAAAAGATGCTATCTGTAGCAAACCTAAGGCTTCATAAAATAGTCTCAAACAGCAGCAAGGTGTTGAAAGCCTTTCCTCCAGCAGACCATGCAACGGACCTCAAAGACTTAGATCTAGGTACAGATACACCACCTGTACAACGGAGTCTTGGTCTACATTGGAACATATCAACTGATGAATTTGTTTTCAAAGTTTCTACTGATGAAAAGCCATACACTAGACGTGGTGTTTTATCAATTATTAACAGTCTTTATGACCCACTGGGGTTTGTAGCTCCAGTGACTATACAAGGAAAGTCTCTGCTTAGACAGCTTTCATCTGAGTCAAAATTCTGGGATACTTTACTACCTATAGAGAAACGTCAGATGTGGGAAAAGTGGAAGGATTCTTTGAAGGATCTTGAAAATCTCTGTATTCCACGGTGTTATGCTTCTATATCTCTATCAACAGCAACAGTAACAGAGATCTACATCTTCTCAGATGCATCTACAGAAGCTATTGCAGCAGTGGCCTACCTAAAAGTGACAGACATTGAAGGAAAACCACATGTAGGATTTATTCTTGGCAAGGTTAAGTTGGCACCTAGACCTGAACACACAATTCCTAGACTTGAATTATGTGCAGCTGTTTTAGCAGTCGAAATAGCTGATCTTATACTAAGTGAAATAGACATCAAACCTGATGCTGTTAACTTCTACACAGACAGCAGAGTGGTTTTGGGATACATAAACAACACAAGCAGAAGATTCTATGTATATGTCAATAACAGGGTAGAACGCATCAGGAGATCTTCAAAACCAGAGCAATGGCATTACGTTCCTATTGACAAAAATCCTGCAGATCTTGCAACCAGGTCGTTAACTTCAGCACAATTCATGAAATCTACATGGTTGACAGGACCACCATTCTTGTTATACTCTACAGATACAACATCAACCAGTACTACATTTCAGTTTGTGGGACCTGATAAAGAGAACCATCTTCAAGCTACTACACTTCTTACCAGTGTACCTGGTTTTGGATTACAGAAGTTGTACTTCTATTTCACATGGACTGTGATTATAAACATAGACACTGGTTGACAATTTGTAAGGATTACAATAGAGAGATGACTACAGGGGTCAGTGTCAGCCCTGCTACTAATCAAGATGTATCATGTGAAAACAACATGGACTTATGTTTGCAATTGCCTTTTGTATGTTTTCTCTCTTTCTTTGTCTTGCAGATCTCATGGATAAAGAGACTTCAATCAACATTTTTATGTTTATTGTTTATTGTTTGATTTATATAGTGGTATCTACAGATACCAGACGGGGAGTGTTCTGTCCATATATTCATATGTACATCTTTAAATGCTATTTTAGTTCTTGTGCTCCCTCTAGTGTTATGTTTTATTATTGTATTCAATTTAATGTATATTCTCTGTTCTACCTCTGACCTTTTTGAGGTCACTTCCTGCCTCCATTTTGTTTCACTTGTGTGTGTAAATTAGTTTCACTTTCAATGTGTAAGTTTGCTAGAACTCTCTGCTAATAGCTTTGTAGAGGCAAATTCTCTTTACCTGGCAATTACCACTTCTGGAACCTCAGAATTCTTGTTTTGCAACAATAAAGCATGAAGGATTCATAAATCTCTGCTGTGGAATTTGTCTGAGTTAAGCTACTCTGCTGGATTCTACTAATCTGTAAGTTGGATTGCATGTTTAACTTTACATCATAAGGCATTGGGCAGTCATCTTGCAAAACAGTAAATGAAAACAGAATAGAAGCTATTAATTGAACAACCTTAAAATCTGTTCAATGCAAATTGCATATCTAACACAAATAACCCTTCTCTGAAAAATTGCTCAAGACTACTATATACTAAACCGATTAAAAAGATTATATAGTTTGGCTATACATAAACCTTTCACAAACACAATTTACTCAGCCAGAATGAGCATCAAATACAACACTCATTATAAACACTTACACCTAGATTTAGAGTTTTGCGGCCAAAGGGGTGCATTAGCTACACGTGTTTTTTTCCCCCCGCACCTTTTAAATAACGCTGGTATTTAGAGTTCTCTGAAGGGCTGCGTTAGGCTCCAAAAAGGGAGTGTACAGGCATATTTTCCGCCACTTTAACTCTAAATACCAGCGTTGCTTACAGTAGCAGCCAGCTTGAAAAACGTGCTCGTGCACGATTCCCCCATAGGAAACAATGGGGCAGTTTGAGCTGAGAAAAAACATCGCCGACCCCTATATTATATTTATTACTCCCTAATCTGCCCCCCCAACGTCGCCGCTACCTACCTACACTTATTAACCCCTAATCTGCCACTATAATAAATGTATTAACCGCCTCACTCCCGCCTCAAAAACCCTATAATAAATAGTATTAACCCCTAATCTGCCCTCCCTAACATCGCCGACACCTAACTTCAAGTATTAACCCCTAATCTGCCACAATGGGGCTGCGTTAGGAGCTGAACGCTGCTTTTTTGCAGGTGTTAGGTTTTTTTTTCAGCTCAAACTGCCCCATTGTTTCCTATGGGGATATCATGCACGAGCACGTTTTTGAAGCTGGCCGCATCCGTAAGCAACGCTGGTATTGAGAGTTGAAGTGGCGGTAAATATGCCTTTATGCTCCCTTTTTGGAGCCTAACGCAGCCCTTCAGAGAACTCTCAATACCAGCGTTGTTTAAAAGGTGCGGGGGAAAAGAAACGCAAAACTCTAAATCTAGGTGTGTGTCTTTTGACAAATGCTTGTTATGCCTTGAGGCACAAATTATTTTGCATATGCAATTCTGTGCTGCATGCTTAGCTAGAACACTTCAATTGTTGCCCTCTGAGCCCAATGTCTCTCAGGATGATGTTGTTCAGGCAATGCCACAGCTTTCTCCTCAAACGCCCCAAGCCTCAATGGCATCACATACTATGCCCTGCAGTCCCTCTCAGCCTCCTGGAGGAGTTTATTTGCCTGCAGATTTTGCTGCACAGGTTTCTTCTGTGGTATCTGCAACATTATCTGCTTTTCATACTACAGATTTGTGGAACAAGATTGGTTCCACTGGAAAGTAAGCACTTATAGCACTCTGCTGCCCAGACTTGCGGCTAGTACTACACAGAAAAAATAATAAAATGTAACTTTTATTGTTACTATTAAAAATGTATTTAGAACAACAACAAACATTCATACAATTAAAATCCCAAATGTAAGATAGAACCTGGGTGATGATCTATGTGATCTAGTATGTCCAATTCTAGAATTCACTGTATCATAATAATTCTCCAATGCTAATGTGCTTGAAATAAACTGTCATGAATGTGGGTTTCCACTCGATCTGGTTCAGGTATCAGTATTGTGGGTGCACTATGTGCTCCTACTCAAGCATCTGATAATTAAAATTATATAGAGTTTAGTACTGTATGGTTCGATATTGGGAGCTGTGATATGAAGATCAGACAATATTCTGACTCATATATAATCGTTTATCCCAGCAGAAAATAATCACACCAGTGGGAGTGAAGATAAATAACTGTTGTTGATCATATCTGCATATGCCCTAATGGTTTGCCTAATAATTAGGCTTGAATCTACTGAGTTTCAACAGTCACGTTAGTAATTCTATAGTCATGAATTTGTATAAAAGTATTGCAGCAGTTATAAAGGAATGGGGTAACCAGGCGCCAACTAACGGAGGCTAGGTGTAAACGTTTAAATCTAAAAACAGCTTGATTTTTATAACATAAAAACAGGTAGTTAAAACAATATTGACAATGGTGATATGAAAACAATGGATAAAGCAATGTGCACAATTCCTAATTCATGGATCCATGAAAGTGCAAAACTAAAAGTCAAAGTAGACAAGGTACAATAAAAGTGATTCAATAGATCACTATCTAAAACTGCTGGAGCTGCTAATGTGGAATAAGTGATGATTTAGTGTCCAAAAAATAAAATAAAAAATTAATGTCCAAAATGGGTGAAAAAGTATCCAAAGTAAATTAAATTAATATCTAAAAACCAATATGTTCAATCAAATCAATCCATAAATATGGTGAAAATGGTGAAAAAGTTGCTGAAGAATATATATATAAAAAAAATTAGTTATATATAGAGTGTCACAATCCTCAATGTGTTTAAAACAAGTCACAAATCCAAAAGTGCTAGTGAACAAAAATAGTCCAAATGATATGATGTGTTGGAACCTTTGGTCCTTGTCCTCCTAGTAGAAAGGGGTTGAATCACAGGATAGGGAAAAAAACCATGGTGAAGGGAAAATACAAAAAAATTGGTCAAAAAAATATAAAGTAAAAATACCTGTGGAAAGAGAAATACAAACAATGTGTAGCAGGTTCACAGATAATGACTCCAAATGGAAATAGGCTTACCAGTCTACGCGTTTCGGCCCCTCTAGGCCTTTATCAAGACGAGTCACCATTTTCACCATATTTATGGATTGATTTGATTGAACATATTGGTTTTTAGATATTAATTTAATTTACTTTGGATACTTTTTCACCCATTTTGGACATTAATTTTTTATTTTATTTTTTGGACACTAAATCATCACTTATTCCACATTAGCAGCTCCAGCAGTTTTAGATAGTGATCTATCGAATCACATTTATTGTACCTTGTCTACTTTGACTTTTAGTTTTGCACTTTCATGGATCCATGAATTAGGAATTGTGCACATTGCTTTATCCATTGTTTTTAATATCACCATTGTCAATATTGTTTTAACTACCTGTTTTTATGTTATTAAAATTAAGCTGTTTTTAGATTTAAACATTTACACCTAGCCTCCGTTACTTGGCGCCTGGTTACCCCATTCCTTTATAGCTACTCTTTGATCGGCGAAAGCTAGGTTTCGCTTTTTCCGGGCATATAGGTGTTAGTCGGCGCTCAAGTAGGACAAATATATTTTACTATTGCAGCAGCAGTATTAATATTATCACCATTGCTTCAGTTTCTGTGTAATTATATAGTTAACCATTTATATTGATGTAAGAAAATATGTTGGGTTAACCACAGATTAACAGATGGTTTTATAATATACAAATCCACTAATATCTGTAATTGATATATGTTTGTGATAGTGTTCACAATACTGGTTCAGAGGGTTAAACGATTATTGAGGTTTATAAAGTATTTTCTTCAAATTGAAGTACTCCATATATAAAGAAAGTTACTAAATGTGTCTACTACGTAGTGCTTTTCAAATAGTTACAAGTTAATATTCAGAGGTCCAACAACTGTATCACCACTACGTAGTACTCTCCAAGTAGCTATGGGTTAATATTCTATTGTCTGGTTGCTGTATCATATATTTGTTACTTGTATCGCTATCTAATATCTTGAGAAGTAACTGTTTATACAGCTGTCAGTTATTATCCCATAGACCACCAGTCTCCTGAGTCTACACGTTATAGAAGCTTGTGTATGTTTGCGTCTTGTTGAAAGCGATATATATGGTAATCGTGACTTCAGGATTCTATGTATTCTTGTGGAGTTATACTCGATGTATTCAAGGTTAACTGTTACACATAGATTACATAGTGGTACAAACTATGACGATATTACTATTCAGTTTTCTCGTAATATTTATAATATGTGTCTCACTTGCAATTTTCATATGTGCTTGTAAAGTACCAGTTATCATTAGACTTTTCTATTTGTTATGTACCCAGACCATCAATATTCTAATGCTTAAATATGTGCATTTTATTTGGTCTCTTGAATCATCAAGTATCAGTCATATATCACCCGATATTCTAGAGTCTACCAATATGCTTGGATTTTATCAGTACAGGCTCTATATTATCAAGGAGAAGCCAAGAGAGGTATCTTTATATATTACAAGTCTGTTTGCAATGAGAGCCAAAAACAATTAGCTCTTGACAGATTTAATGTATAGTTTTAGCATAGAATTAGTATAAGTTATATTACAGCTGGTGGGTTATACTGTTAAGCAGGCATTCACTAATGTACAGCCGCTCTATTACGGTACATGCTGCTAATGTTTGGTATCGAGTGGCCCACTCCGCAACCCCACTTTTAAATTTCTAGGTTAAGCATTAAATTGGTACAAGTTATATTGCAGCTCGTGGGTTATACTGTTAAGCAGGCGTTCACTACTGTACAACCGCTCTGTTACGGTACATGTCGCTAGTGTTTGGTATCGAGTGGTCCACTCCAGAACCCCACTTTTAATTTTTTTTTAATTTTTAGTTTAAGCCCGGTTTGGGGCGAAACGCGTCAGTGCAGTGTGCAGGACGCTTTTTAAACACAAATGTTAAAATAGAACTTGTATCAATCCAATGCTTAAACTAAAAATTTTAAAAAATTTAAAAGTGGGGTTCCGGAATGTACCACTAGATACCGAACACTAGAGGCATGTACCGTAACAGAGCGGTTATACATTAGTGAACGCCTGCCATAATCCGCAACTAATGCACTTCAAATGAATGATAATTTATAAAGATATGGCAGAACAGTGTCAATATTAATAGTATAACCTTAAGCTGTAATATAACACATTAAATCTGTCAAGAGCTAACTGTTTTTGGCTCTCATTGCAAACAGATTTGTAATATATAAAGATACCTCTCTTGGCTTCTCCTTGATAATATAGAGCCTGTACTGATAAAATCCAAGCATATTGGTAGACTCTAGAATATCGGGTGATATTTGACTGATACTTGATGATTCAAGAGACCAAATAAAATGCACATATTTAAGCATTAGAATATTGATGGTCTGGGGACATAACAAATAGAAAAGTCTAATGATAACTGGTACTTTACAAGCACATATGAAAATTGCAAGTGAGACACATATTATAAATATTACGAGAAAACTGAATAGTAATATTGTCATAGTTTGTAACCACTCTGTAATCTATGTGTAACAGTTAACCTTGAATACATCGAGTATAACTCCACAAGAATACATAAAATCCTGAAGTCACGATTACCATATATATCGCTTTCAACAAGACGCAAACATACACAAGCTTCTATAACGTGTAGACTCAGGAGACTGGTGGTCTATGGGAAATTAACTGACAGCTGTATAAACAGTTACTTCTCAAGATATTAGATAGCGATACAAGTAACAAATATATGATACAGCTACCAGACAATAGAATATTAACCCATAGCTACTTGGAGAGTATTACGTAGTGGTGATACAGTTGTTGGACCTCTGAATATTAACTTGTAACTATTTGAAAAGCACTACGTAGTAGACACATTTAGTAACTCTCTTTATATATGGAGTACTTCAATTTGAAGAAAATACTTTATAAAACTCAATAATCGTTTAACCCTCTGAACCAGTATTGTGAACACAATCACAAACATATATCAATTACAGATATTTGTGGATTTGTATATTATAAAACCATCTGTTAATCGGTGGTTAACCCAACATATTTTCTTACATCAATATAGATGGTTAACAATATAACTACACAGAAACTGAAGCAATGGTGATAATATTAATACCGCTGCTGCAATACTTTTATACAAATTCATGACTATAGAATTAGTAACGTATCTGTTGAAAATCAGTAGATTCAAGCCTAATTATTAGGCAAACCATTAGGGCATATGCAGATATGATCCACAACAGTTATTTATCTTCACTCCCACTGGTGTGATTATTTTCTGCTGGGATACACGATTATATATGAGTCAGAATATTGTCCAATCTTCATATCACAGCTCCCAATATCGAACCATACAATACTAAACTCTATATAATTTTAATTATCAGATGCTTGAGTAGGAGCACATAGTGCACCCACAATACTGATACCTGAACCAGATCGAGTGGAAACCCACATTCATGACAGTTTATTTCAAGCACATTAGCATTGGAGAATTATTATGATACAGTGAATTCTAGAATTGGACACTCTAGATCACATAGATCATCACCCAGGTTCTATCTTACATTTGGGATTTTAATTGTATGAATGTTTGTTGTTGTTCTAAATACATTTTTAATAGTAACAATAAAAGTAAAATTTTATTATTTTTTCTGTGTAGTACTAGCCCCAAGTCTGGGCAGCAGAGTGCTATAAGTGCATACTTTCCAGTGGAACCAATCTTGTTCCACAAATCTGTAGTATACATCATTTTATGCACAAGCACCAACCCACTGATACCAATATAAGAATACCAGTGAAACACAATACTATAGGACATCCAATTTTCACCATTTTGACTAGTTAACAAAGTGGGGATTGCCTATAATAGTGCCATTGCAAACCTTTTTCTGTACATTATCTGCTTTTCCTATGCTGGGAAAATGCAAGAGGAAAATTAGACATTCAGATAGTAAGGTTTCTGTTCCACCTACTGCTACGCAGGTTGCCCTCTCTCATAAGTCTGATGAGGAGTATACGTCAGTAGCCTCTGAGCGTGAAATGTCAGATTCAGACAGTATGTTTCCTTCATCTGATACTGAAGAAGTAAACTTCAGATTAAAGCTTGAACACCTTCGTGTACTGTTAAAGGAGGTATTATCTACTTTGGATGACTCCTACACTTCTGTCATTGTCAACCCTAAGAAGTCTAGTAAACTTAATAAATACTATGATGTTCTTTCCTCTGTGGAAGTGTTTCCTGTTCCAGACCATGTGATGGAGATTATTTCACATGAATGGGAGAAGCTAGGGATACATTTTCCCAGCCCCATCTTTAAAAAGATGTTTCCTGTTACTGACTCCATTAAAGATTTATGGCGCACAGTGCCTAAAGTAGAAGGGGCTATTTCTACTCTGGCTAAGAGAACTATGATCCCTATAGAGGATAACTGCTCCTTTAAGGATCCCATGGACAAAAAGCTGGAGGCTTTTTTGAAAAAGATGTATGTTCATCAAGGTCTTCAATGGCAACCTGCAGTTTGTATCGCCACAGTAGCAAGTGCGGCATCTTATTGGTGCAACGCCTTGTCTGAATCAATTTTAGTAGGAAAGTAAATCTGGAGAAGAGTTCCCTTGTTTCATCTACAATGGTGGTTTTCTTAGGAACCATAATAGTTTCCCTATCTATGAAAAACATTCTGACAGAGGTCAGAAAATCCAATATTCTTTCCTCTTGCCTCTCTCTTCAGTCTATTGTTCGGCCATCAGTAGCTCTATGCATTGGTCTGATGGTCACTTCTATGGACATTATCCCCTTTGTTCAATTCCATTTTAGAGCTCTGAAGTTATGCATGCTCAGACAATGGCATGAAGACCATTCAAATCTGTCTCAGAGGATAGATCTAGACCAGTCGACAAGAGACTCTCTCCCATGGTGGCTTGCTCAGGAGCATCTGTCTCAGGGCACATGCTTCCAGAGATCTTCTTGGGTGATAGTGACCACAGACGCCAGCCTGCTAGGCTGGGGGACAGTCTGGGACTTGTTAAATGCTCAGCGACTATGGACTCACAGCGCTTTGTGACTAAAATCTTGTTCAGCTGATGTTACCTTCAAGTCCAAGCCTCTGGTGCTTCCTTACAAGGGTAAGACCTTGTTTGGACCTGGTCTGGCAGAAATCATTTCTGATATTACAGGTGGAAAAGGGTATTTTCTACCACAAGATAAGAACAGACCTAAAGGACGTCAAAGTAATTTTCGTTCCATTCGTAACTTTAAAGGTCAAAAGTCTTCCTCTCCCTCTTCCAAGCAGGAACAGTCCAAGTCTTCTTTGAAGCTCAATCAATCTTGGAATGAGAGGGAGCAATCAAAGAAACCCTCAGCTGAGTCTAAATCAGCATGAAAGAATCGGATCAAGTGGGGGGCAGACTTTCCCTGTTTTGTAAAGCGTGAATACGAGATTTCCCAAATCCTTGGGCTGTGGACATAGTATCTCAGGGTTACAACATTGAATTCAAAACTTTCCCTCCCAGTTGCAGATTCATCCTCTCAAGATTATCTGCAGACCAGGTAAAAAGAGAGGCATTCTTGGAACGGCGTTCAGGACCTTTCCTCCCTGGGAGTAATTGTTCTAGTTCCAGTAAGGGAACAGGGTCTAGGATTCTATTCAAATCTTTTTGTGGTTCCCAAAAAAGAGGGAACCCTTTCGAACCATTTTAGACCTAAAGTTTCTCAGGTTACTGTCCTTCAAAATGGAAACCATTTGTTCCATTCTTCTTTTGGTCCAAGAGGGTCAGTTCATGATGATCATAGACCTGAAAGATGCAAATCTTCATGTTCCCATCCACAGGGATCGTCACAAGTTCCTGAGATTAGCCATTCTAGACAAACACTTTCAGTTGGTGGAACTTCAGTTTGGCCTTGCCACAGCTCCCAGAATTATCTTATAGTTTCTGGGGGCTCTCTTGACAGTGATAAGGTCTCCGGGAATTGCAGTGGTGCCCTACCTGGATGACATATTGGTTCAGGCACCATCTTTTAAACAAGCAAACTTTCAGTCAGTTCTCTGAAAGGTCAGATTTCTGCACTTTCAATTCTTTTACATAAACATCTGGCGAATGTGCAAGATGATCAATCTTTTTGTCAGCGCCTGGTCAGAATCAGGCCTGTGTTTAAACCTGTTGCTCCTCCTTGGAGCCTTAACCTTGTTCTTAAAGTTTTGCAACAGGCTCCATTTGAACAATGCATTCCATAGACATTAATCTATTATCTTGGAAGGTTTTGTTTCTTGTTGCTATTTTGTCTGCTTCTCGGCTTTGCAATGTGATTTGCCTTATCTTTCATGCCGATAAGGTGGTCCTGCGTACTAATTTTGGGTTTCTACCTAAGGTGGTATTGGATAGAAATATTAATCAGGAAATTGTTGTTCTCTCTGTCCTGATCCTTCTTCACATAAGGAACGACTGATGCTTAACCTGGATGTTGTGCACACTCTAAAATTCTACCTACAGGCTAATAATGATTTTCACCAGTCCTCTGCCCTGTTTGTATGTTTCTCTGGAAAGCGTAAGGGTCAGAAGTCTACTGCTACTTCTCTTTCCCTCTGGTTGAGAAGTATGATTAGTTTTGTTTATGAACTTGCTGGTCAGCAGCCTTCGGAGAGAAATACAGCTCATTCTGCTAGGGCTGTCTCCTCTTCATGATCCATATAGAGGATAACTGCTCCTTTAAGGATCCCATGGACAAAAATATGGAGGCTTATTTGAAAAAGATGTATGTTCATCAATGGTAACCTGCAGTTTGTATTACCACAGTAGCAAGTGCAGCATCTTATTGGTGCGACACCTTGTCTGAATCAATTTTAGTAGAGACTACAATGGAGGAGATCCAAGATAGGATTAAGGCTCTCAAACTAGCCAATTCCTTATTTCTGATGCTAACATGCAAGTTATTAGATTGAGAGCCAAGATGTGTGGCTTCACTGTCTTAGCCCACAGCGCTTTGTGACTTAAATCCTGGTCAGCTGATGTTACCTTCAAGTCCAAGCTTCTGGCGCTTCCTTACAAGGGTAAGACCTTGTTTAGACCTGGTCTAGCAGAAATAATTTCTGATATTACAGGTGTAAAAGGGTCTTTTCTACCACAAGATAAGAACAGAGCTAAAGGACGTCAAAGTAATTTTCGTTCAATTCGTAACTTCAAAGGTCAAAAGTCTTCCTCTCTCTCTCTTCCAAGCAGGAACAGTCCAAGTCTTCTTTGAAGCCCAATCAGTCTTGCAAAAAGGGGGAGCAATCAAAGAAACCCTTAGCTGAGTCTAAATCAACATAAAAAGGTCACCCTCCGATCCGGGATCGGATCAATGGGGGGCAGAGATTCCCTGTTTTGTCAAGCGTGGATATGAGATGTCCCAAATCCTTGGGCTGTGGACATAGTATCTCAGGGTTCCCTCCCAGTTGCATATTCCTCCTCTCAAGATTATCTGCAGACCAGGTAAAAAGAAAGGCATTCTTGAACTGAGTTCAGGACCTTTCCTCCCTGGGAGTAATTGTTCTAGTTCCAGTAAGGGAACAGGGTCTAGGATTCTATTCAAATCTTTTCATGGTCCCCAAAAAAGAGGGGACCGGTCAACCCATTTTAGTCCTTCAAAATGGAAACCATTTTTTCTATTCTTCATTTGGTTCAAGAGGGTTAGTTCATGATGACCATAGACCTGAAGGATGTGTATCTTCATGTTCCCATCCACAGGGATCATCACAAGTTCCTGAGATTCGCCATTCTAGACAAACACTTTTAGTTTGTGGAACTTCCGTTTTGGCCTTGCCACAGCTCCCAGAATCTTCTCAAAGTTTCTGGGGGCTCTCTTGACAGTGATCAAGTCTCGGGGAATTGCTGTGGCACCCTACCTGGATGACATATTGGTTCAGGCACCATCTTTTCAACAAGCAAACTCTCATACAGAGGTTTTGTTGTCTTTTCTACATTCCCATGGATAGAAAGTGAATATGGAGAAGAGTTTCCTTGTTCCAGCTACAAGGGTGGTTTTCTTAGGAACCATAATAGATTCCCTATCTATGAAAATGTTTCTAACAGAGGTCAGAAAATCCAAGATTCTTTCCTCTTGCCTCTCTCTTCAATCTATTGTTTGGCCATCAGTAGCTCAATGGATTTGTCTAATGGTCACTTCTATGCATGGTCAGACAATGGAACGGAGACCATTCAGATCTGTCTAAGAGGATAGCTCTAGACCAGTCGATAAGGGACAATCTCCCATGGTGGCTTGCGCAGGAGCATCTGTCTGAGGGCACATGCTTCCGGAGACCTTCCTGGGTTATAGTGATCACGGACGCCAGCCTGCTAGGCGGGGGAGCAGTCTGGGACTTGTTAAAGGCTGCGGAACTATGGACTCAGGAGGAGTCTGCTTTCCCACTAAACATCTTGGAGTTGAGAGTGATTTACAATGCTCTGATGGCTTAGCCTCATTTGTCCTTAGCCTGTTTATCAGGTTCCAGTTGGAAAACATCACCTCAGTGGCTTATATCAACCACCAGAGAGGAACTCAGAGTTCCTTAGCCATTAAGGAGTTGGCTTGGATTATTCAGTGGGTGGAAGATAACAATTGTTGTCTTTCTGTCATCCACATTCCAGGAGTGGACAACTGGGAAGTGGATTTCCTGAGCAGGCAGACATTTCATCCCAGGGAGTGGGCTTTACATCCAGAGGTATTCTACAGGTTAACCCTCAAGTGGGGGTGCCAGAATTGGATCTGATGGCATCTCCGCAGAACGCCAAGCTTCCAAAGTACGGTTCAAGGTCAAGACATCCTCAGGCTGCTCTGATAGATGCTCTGGCGGTTCCTTGGGTTTTCGGTCCAGCATACCTGTTTCCTCCATTTGCGCTCCTTCCACTAGTCATTGCTCAAATCAATCAGGAGAGAGCATAGGTAATTCTAATAGTTCCTGCATGGCCTCGCAGGATCTGGTATGCAGACCTGGGAAGATGTCATCTCTGCCACCTTGGAGGTTGCCTTTGAGGAAGGACCTTCTAACTTCATTCCTCCATCCAAATCTCGTTTCTCTAAAGCTGAAGCTGACTGCTTAAAGATTGAAGTGGTTTTTCTGAGTCGGTCATTGAGACCATGCTCTAGGCTTGCAAGCCTGTCACTCGTAAAATTTAACATAAGGTGATAATAAAAATGCTACTTTTGGAGTAGGGTCAGGATTCCTAGAAATGTGTCTTTTCTCCAGAAAGGTCTGGAGAAAGGGTTATCAGTCAGATCACTGAAAGGTCAGATTTATGCACTGTCTATTCTTTTACATCAACGTCTGGTGGATGTGTCAGTGTAATGCTCATGGGAGACCGAACTCGGCCAGTAGTCTTGTAATCCCGGCGTCGAGCGAGAAAGATAGGGAATATCCCAGAGCAGGAAATATTAGGCAAATGAGGAGAGTGGCACTCACCACAGGCAGGACAGCACAAGGCAGATTACGAGAATGGTCAGGCAAGCAGGATTCGGCAACAGAAAATCAGTTCAGCAATTCAGGGGTTAAACAGGAAGAGAAGTGAGACAGGCAGGGTTCAGCAGCAAGAAGTCAGTCCAGCAATTTAGGGGTTAACCAGGTATCGTAGTGAGACAGGCAGGGTTCCAGCAACAAAGTATCAGTCCAGCAATTTAGGGATTAACCAGGTAGTATAGTGAGACAGGCAGGGTTCCAGCAACAAAGTATCAGTCCAGCAATTTAGGGGTTAACCTGGTAGCATAGTGAGACAGGCATGGTTCCAGCAACAAAGTATCAGTCCAGTAATTTAGGGTTTAAACAGGTAGCGTAGTGAGACAGTCAGGGTTCCAGAAACAAAGTAACAGTCCAGCAAATGATCTATCACTCCCAGGAGCACACAAAGAAGCACCTATACTTGGGCAGTGACAGTTCATTTGCTGCCTGTTCAAATACCTGAGGGATTGGCGCCACAAGACCAGCCGGCATCAGGAGCGTGCAGCAGTGATGTCAGCGCCGCACGCATCCTGAGCCGACACAGCCCTAGGCAATGAGCAAGGGGGAGATGCATTGCCCCTAACAACAGCACGGCGTGACATAGCCCCCTCCTCAAGGGTTCAATCTGGGAACCAGAGTCGGCTTCAAAGGGTGAGCAACATGGTAATTGGAGACCAGAGATGGAGCATGCACATCACGGGCAGGAACCCAGGAACGGTCTGTCACAGAGTAACCTTTCCAATGTATCAGATACTGCAGTTGTCTGCGCCTGTATCTGGAGTCCAGAATCTTAGCCACTTCATATTCGGGGTCAACAGGGATCAAGAGCGGAGGAGGAGGAGTTCGAAGCTGGGAATATCTATTCTTGATGTATGGCTTGAGTAGTGAGATGTGGAAGACTGGATGTATGCGTAGGGTTCTCAACAAGGCCACTTTCTAGGAGACACAGGAGACAGTCTGTTCAGGACCTTGTAAGGACCGATAAACCTAGGCCCCAATTTGTGACAGGGTTGACGTAGACAAATGTGTTTAGTGGAGACCCAGAAATGTTCCTCCACTGGAATGGCACGTACAGAAGCCCTACGACGATCAGCAAACTTCTTACATCTAGAGACAGCTGAACGCAGCTGAGAGCGAATGCGTTGCCAAGGAGTGGTGAGACCAGTGACGTGACGGTCTGCAGCAGGAACTCCAGTGGACCGAGCTGAAAGAGGGAAGATATGAGGTTGATAACATGCTGCAGCTTGAAACTGAGAGGATCGAAGAGAAGAGAGCCAATGAGTGTTTCTTGCTAGTTCAGCTAGGGGTATCAATTCAGACCAGTTGGTGTGGCGAGTGTTGACAAAGGCTCTAAGGTAAGCTTCAAGATCCTGGGTTGCTCTCAGTTAGTCCATTGGTCTGAGGATGGTAGCTAGACAACAAGGAAACAGTGGTTCCAATCAACTTACAAAAGGCTCTCCAGAAGGCAGAAATGAACTGTGGACCCCTGTCGGAGTCAATATTCACAGGAATGCCATGAAGTCACACCACATGCAAGAGAAAAAGGGATGACAATTCCTGAGCAGAAGGCAGTTTGGCTAGGGGTACGACGGGAGCCAGTCTGGAAAAGCGATCCATCACAACCCAGATGACTGTATGTTGGTTGGAAGAGGGAAGGTCCACAATGAAGTCCATTGCTATGTGTGTCCAGGGTCATTTGGGAATGGACAATGTTTGGAGCAAGCCAGGAGGCAAGGATCGGGGATTCTTGTTGGCAGCACAAATTGTGCAGGCTTTTATGTAGT
Source organism: Bombina bombina (assembly GCF_027579735.1). NCBI lineage: Eukaryota > Metazoa > Chordata > Amphibia > Anura > Bombinatoridae > Bombina > Bombina bombina. The sequence goes on from NC_069499.1 coordinate 1,538,910,584, forward strand.
CCTGAGCATCAGACTTCATATTAGGCCACCAAACATGTTGGCAAAGACGCCTGAAGGTCCTAGTCGAACCAGGGTGTCCTGAGCATTTGCTATCATGGGCCCAATCTAGCACAGGGATACGTAGGTTGCGAGGTACAAAGAGAATATCAGAGGCCATGGGGGCACCAGGAGGTTTACTAGACTGAGCACGTTGTAATCTTTGCACAAGGGTGGTATTGAGTTGAGCGATCACACATGAGGGGGGTATAATGTGTTCAGTAGGCGCTTCGGAGGAATCACTTGAGTGAAGGAACTGACGGGAAAGGGCATCTGCCTTCTTATTCTTGGTCCCATGAAGATAGGAGACCACAAAGTGAAAACGGGGAAAAACAAGGCCCACCTGGCCTTTCGAGGATTGAGTCAATGAGCAGTTTCTAGGTAAGTCAAATTCTTGTGGTCGGTGAGGATCTGAATTGGAGTGGCGGTGCCCTCCAACCAGTGACGCCATTCAGTCAAGGCCATGTTAATGGCTAAGAGTTCACGATTACCCACATTGTAGTCCCTCTCCGCAGGAGTAAAGCATTTAGAGAAAAAGGCTACAGGGTGTGACTTGGAAGTCAGAGGGTCCCTTTGGGTAAGAACTGCTCCAGCCCCTATCTCAGAGTCATCAACCTCTAAAGTGAACTGTAGGTCAGGATCAGGATGGCGGAGCACAGGAGCTGAACAAAAAAGCCTTTTTAGACAAAAAAAAGGCTTTTATGGCCTCAGGAGGCCAATGTTTACAGTCTTTGTTCCGTCTTGTCAATTCAGTGAGAGGAGCGACTGTTTGAGAAAAGTTATTTATGAACTTGCAGTAGTAATTGGAGAACCCCCAAGAACCTCTGCAACTCCTTTAAGGAGGTAGGTTGAGGCCATTCTAGTACAGTGGTGAGTTTAGCAGGACCCATGGCAAAACCCTCCTTCGAGATGACGTACCCAAGGAATTGGATCCGGACTTGATCAAACTCATTTTTCTAGCTTGGCTACCAAAGAATTATCCCTGAGATGAAGAAGCACTTGTCTCACGTGCCTGTGATGCTCCTCTAAAGTGGAAGAAAAAACAAGGATGTCATCCAGATACACTATGGCCTAGATTTGGAGCTCGGCGGTAGCCGTCAAAACCAGCGTTAGAGGCTCCTAACGCTGGTTTTGGCCGCCCGCTGGTATTTGGAGTCAGTGATTAAAGGGTCTAACGCTCACTTTTCAGCCGCGACTTTTCCATACCGCAGATCCCCCTACGCCATTTGCGTAGCCTATCTTTTCAATGGGATCTTTCTAACGCTGGTATTTAGAGTCGTTTCTGAAGTGAGCGTTAGAGCTCTAACGACAAGATTCCAGCCGCCTGAAAATAGCAGGAGTTAAGAGCTTTCTGGCTAACGCCGGTTCATAAAGCTCTTAACTACTGTACCCTAAAGTACACTAACACCCATAAACTACCTATGTACCCCTAAACCGAGGCCCCCCCACATCGCCGACACTCGATTAAAATTTTTAACCCCTAATCTGCCGACCGCCACCTACGTTATATTTATGTACCCCTAATCTGCTGCCCCTAACCCCGCCGACCCCTGTATTATATTTATTAACCCCTAACCTGCCCCCCACAACATCGCCGCCAGCTACTTAAAATAATTAACCCCTAATCTTCCGACCGCAAAGCGCCGCCACCTACGTTATCCCTATGTACCCCTAATCTGCTACCCCTAACACCGCCGACCCCTATATTATATTTATTAACCCCTAATCTGCCCCCCACAACGTCGCCTCCACCTGCCTACACTTATTAACTCCTAATCTGCCGAGCGGACCTAAGCGCTACTATAATAAAGTTATTAACCCCTAATCCGCCTCACTAACCCTATCATAAATAGTATTAACCCCTAATCTGCCCTCCCTAACATCGCCGACACCTACCTTCAATTATTAACCCCTAATCTTCCGATCGGAGCTCACCGCTATTCTAATAAATGGATTAACCCCTAAAGCTAAGTCTAACCCTAACACTAACACCCCCCTAAATTAAATATAATTTACATCTAACGAAATAAATTAACTCTTATTAAATAAATGATTCCTATTTAAAGCTAAATACTTACCTGTAAAATAAATCCTAATATAGCTACAATATAAATTATAATTATATTATAGCTATTTTAGGATTAATATTTATTTTACAGGCAACTTTGTAATTATTTTAACCAGGTACAATAGCTATTAAATAGTTAAGAACTATTTAATAGTTACCTAGTTAAAATAATAACAAATTTACCTGTAAAATAAATCCTAACCTAAGTTATAATTAAACCTAACACTACCCTATCAATAAAATAATTAAATAAACTACCTACAATTACCTACAATTAACCTAACACTACACTATCAATAAATTAATTAAACACAATTCCTACAAATAAATACAATTAAATAAACTAGCTAAAGTACAAAAAATAAAAAAGAACTAAGTTACAGAAAATAAAAAAATATTTACAAACATAAGAAAAATATTACAACAATTTTAAACTAATTACACCTACTCTAAGCCCCCTAATAAAATAACAAAGCCCCCCAAAATAAAAAATTCCCTACCCTATTCTAAATTAAAAAAGTTACAAGCTCTTTTACCTTACCAGCCCTGAACAGGGCCCTTTGCGGGGCATGCCCCAAGAAGTTCAGCTCTTTTGCCTGTAAAAAAAACATACAATACCCCCCCAACATTACAACCCACCACCCACATACCCCTAATCTAACCCAAACCCCCCTTAAATAAACCTAACACTAAGCCCCTGAAGATCTTCCTACCTTGTCTTCACCATCCAGGTATCACCGATCCGTCCTGGCTCCAAGATCTTCATCCAACCCAAGCGGGGGTTGGCGATCCATAATCCGGTGCTGAAGAGGTCCAGAAGAGGCTCCAAAGTCTTCCTCCTATCCGGCAAGAAGAGGACATCCGGACCGGAAAACATCTTCTCCAAGCGGCATCTTCGATCTTCTTCCATCCGGAGCGAAGCGGCAGGATCCTGAAGACCTCCAGCGCGGAACATCCATCCGGACCGACGACTGAACGACGAATGACTGTTCCTTTAAGGGACTTCATCCAAGATGGCGTCCCTCGAATTCCGATTGGCTGATAGGATTCTATCAGCCAATCGGAATTAAGGTAGGAATTTTCTGATTGGCTGATGGAATCAGCCAATCAGAATCTAGTTCAATCCGATTGGCCGATCCAATCAGCCAATCAGATTGAGCTCGCATTCTATTGGCTGATCGGAACAGCCAATAGAATGCGAGCTCAATCTGATTGGCTGATTGGATCAGCCAATCGGATGGAACTTGATTCTGATTGGCTGATTCCATCAGCCAATCAGAAAATTCCTACCTTAATTCCGATTGGCTGATAGAATCCTATCAGCCAATCGGAATTCGAGGGACGCCATCTTGGATGACGTCCCTTAAAGGAACAGTCATTCGTCGTTCAGTCGTCGGTCCGGATGGATGTTCCGCGCTGGAGGTCTTCAGGATCCTGCCGCTTCGCTCCGGATGGAAGAAGATCGAAGATGCCGCTTGGAGAAGATGTTTGCCGGTCCGGATGTCCTCTTCTTGCCGGATAGGAGGAAGACTTTGGAGCCTCTTCTGGACCTCTTCAGCACCGGATTATGGATCGCCAACCCCCGCTTGGGTTGGATGAAGATCTTGGAGCCAGGACGGATCGGTGATACCTGGATGGTGAAGACAAGGTAGGAAGATCTTCAGGGGATTAGTGTTAGGTTTATTTAAGGGGGGTTTGGGTTAGATTAGGGGTATGTGGGTGGTAGGTTGTAATGTTGGGGGGGGGTATTGTATGTTTTTTTTTACAGGCAAAAGAGCTGAACTTCTTGGGGCATGCCCCGCAAAGGGCCCTGTTCAGGGCTGGTAAGGTAAAAGAGCTTGTAACTTTTTTAATTTAGAATAGGGTAGGGAATTTTTTATTTTGGGGGGCTTTGTTATTTTATTAGGGGGCTTAGAGTAGGTGTAATTAGTTTAAAATTGTTGTAATATTTTTCTTATGTTTGTAAATATTTTTTTATTTTCTGTAACTTAGTTCTTTTTTATTTTTTGTACTTTAGCTAGTTTATTTAATTGTATTTATTTGTAGGAATTGTGTTTAATTAATTTATTGATAGTGTAGTGTTAGGTTAATTGTAGGTAATTGTAGGTAGTTTATTTAATTATTTTATTGATAGGGTAGTGTTAGGTTTAATTATATCTTAGGTTAGGATTTATTTTACAGGTAAATTTGTTATTATTTTAACTAGGTAACTATTAAATAGTTCTTAACTATTTAATAGCTATTGTACCTGGTTAAAATAATTACAAAGTTGCCTGTAAAATAAATATTAATCCTAAAATAGCTATAATATAATTATAATTTATATTGTAGCTATATTAGGGTTTATTTTACAGGTAAGTATTTAGCTTTAAATAGGAATAAGTTATTTAATAAGAGTTAATTTATTTCGTTAGATAAAAATTATATTTAACTTAGGGGGGTGTTAGTGTTAGGGTTAGACTTAGCTTTAGGGGTTAATCCATTTATTAGAATAGCGGTGAGCTCCGATCGGAAGATTAGGGGTTAATAATTGAAGGTAGGTGTCGGCGATGTTAGGGAGGGCAGATTAGGGGTTAATACTATTTATGATAGGGTTAGTGAGGCGGATTAGGGGTTAATAACTTTATTATAGTAGCGCTCAGGTCCGCTCGGCAGATTAGGGGTTAATAAGTGTAGGCAGGTGTCGGCGACGTTGAGGGGGGCAGATTAGGGGTTAATAAATATAATATAGGGGTCGGCGATGTTAGGGCAGCAGATTAGGGGTACATAGGGATAACGTAGGTTGCGGCGGTTTACGGAGCGGCAGATTAGGGGTTAAAAAAAATATGCAGGGGTCAGCGATAGCGGGGGCGGCAGATTAGGGGTTAATAAGTGTAAGGTTAGGGGTGTTTAGACTCGGGGTACATGTTAGAGTGTTAGGTGCAGACGTAGGAAGTGTTTCCCCATAGGAAACAATGGGGCTGCGTTAGGAGCTGAACGCTGCTTTTTTGCAGGTGTTAGGTTTTTTTTCAGCTCAAACAGCCCCATTGTTTCCTATGGGAGAATCGTGCACGAGCACGTTTTTGAGGCCGGCCGCGTCCGTAAGCAACTCTGGTATCGAGAGTTGCATTTGCGGTAAAAATGCTCTACGCTCCTTTTTTGGAGCCTAACGCAGCATTTGATTAAACTCTCGATACCAGAGTTAAATTTATGGTGCGGCCAGAAAAAAGCCCGCGGAGCGTTAACAGCCCTTTTACCGCCGAACTCCAAATCTAGGCCTATGACAGTACGGTTGAGGAGTAGTGATGTCGCGAATAGTTCGCCGGCTAATAGTTCCCGGCGAACATAGCATGTTCACGTTCGCCATTGCAGGCGAACATATGCGATGTTCAATCCGCACCCTTTTCGTCATCATTGAGTAAACTTTGACCCTGTATCTCACAGTCTGCAGAAACATTCCAGCCAATCAGCAGCAGACCCTCCCTCCCAGACCCTCCCAGCTCCTGAACAGCAGCCATTTTAGATTCAATCAGAAACTGCATTGTTAGTGAGAGGAGGGACAGTGTAGCTGCCAGTGATTTAATAGGGAAATTGATAGCTAGGCTAGTGTATTCAGTGTCCACTACAGTCCTGAAGGACTCATCTGATCTCTGCTGTAAGCACAGCACCCCAAAAAGCCATTTTTAAGGCTAGAACATCATTTTTTTTTTAAATATTTTTATTCCTGTGTAATCTAATTGCTGTTGCCTGCCTGCCAAGCCACTTGCCCAGTGCCACCACTTATATCTGGTGTAACAGTAGTGTAAATTTAAAAAAAAAAAACTTTTTTGACTGTGAAACATCAGTCTGCTAGGGTAATCTAATTGCAGTTGCCTGCCTGCCAGTGTGTGTGCCAGGCCCACTTGCCCAGTGCCACCACTCATATCTTTTGTAAGAGTAGTGTAAATTTAAAAAAAAAAAACTTTTTTGACTGTGAAACATCAGTCTGCTAGTGTAAGCTAATTGCAGTTGCCTGCCTGCCAGCGTGTGTGCCAGGCCCTCTTGCCCAGTGCCACACAACTCATATCTGGTGTAACAGTAGTGTAAATTTAAAAAAAAAACTTTTTTGACTGTGAAACATCAGTCTGGTAGTGTAATCTAATTGCAGTTGCCTGCCTGCCAGCGTGTGTGCCAGGCCCACTTGGCCAGTGCCACCACTCATATCTGGTGTAACAGTAGTGTACATTGAAAAAAAAACTTTTTTGACTGTGAATCATCAGTCTGCTTGTGTAATCTAATTGCAGTTGCCTGCCTGCCTGCCAGCGTGTGAGCCAGGCCCACTTGCCCAGTGCCACACCACTCATATCTGGTGTAACAGTAGTGTAAATTAAAAAAAAAAACTTTTTTGACTGTGAAACATCAGTCTGCTAGTGTAATCTAATTGCAGTTGCCTGCCTGCCAGCGTGTGTGCCAGACCCTCTTGCCCAGTGCCACACCACTCATATCTGGTGTAACAGTAGTGTAAATTTAAAAAAAAAACTTTTTTGACTGTGAAACATCAGTCTGCTTGTGTAATCTAATTGCAGTTGCCTGCCTGCCAGCGTGTGTGCCAGGCCCACTTGCCTAGTCCCACCACTCATATCTGGTGTAACAGTAGTGTAAATTTTTTTTAAAAAAAAACTTTTTTTGACTGTGAAACATCAGTCTGCTTGTGTAATCTAATTGCAGTTGCCTGCCTGCCAGCGTGTGTGCCAGACCCACTAGCCCAGTGCCACACCACTCATATCTGGTGTAACAGTAGTGTAAATTTAAAAAAAAAAAACTTTTTTGACTGTGAAACATCAGTCTTCTAGTGTAATCTAATTGCAGTTGCCTGCCTGCCAGCGTGTGTGCCAGACCCACTAGCCCAGTGCCACACCACTCATATCTGGTGAAACAGTAGTGTAAATTTAAAAAAAAAAAACTTTTTTGACTGTGAAACATCAGTCTGCTTTTTTGTATCAGGCTCACAGCGTATACTGTGCCCACTTGCCCAGTGCCACCACTCATATCTTGTTTAATAGTAGTGTAAGTGTACATTTAAAAACAAAAAAAAATGTTTGGACTGTGAAACATCAGTCTGCTTTTTTGTTTCAGGCTCACAGCTTATACTGGGCCCACTCGCCCAGTGCCACCACTCATATCTTGTTTAATAGTAGTGTAAGTGTACATTTAAAAAAATAAAAACTTTTTGGACTGTGAAACATCAGTCTGCTTTTTTGTGTCAGGCTCACAGCGTATACTGTGCCCACTTGACCAGTGCCACCACTCATATCTTGTTTAATAGTAGTGTAAGTGTACATTTAAAAACAAAAAAAAACTTTTTGGACTGAGTCTGTGAAACATCAGTCTGCTTTTTTGTTTCAGGCTCACAGCTTATACTGGGACCACTTGCCCAATGCCACCACTCATATGTTGTTTAATAGTAGTGTACGTGTACATTTAAAAAAATAAAAACTTTTTGGAATGTGAAACATCAGTCTGCTTTTTTGTGTCAGGCTCACAGCGTATACTGTGCCCACTTGCCCAATGCCACCACTCATATCTTGTTTAATAGTAGTGTACGTGTACATTTAAAAAAATAAAAACTTTTTGGAATGTGAAACATCAGTCTGCTTTTTTGTGTCAGGCTCACAGCGTATACTGTGCCCACTTGCCCAGTGCCACCACTCATATCTTGTTTAATAGTAGTGTAAGTGTTCATTTAAAAACAAAAAAAACTTTTTGGACTGTGAAACATCAGTCTGCTTTTTTGTGTCAGGCTCACAGCTTATACTGGGCCCACTTGCCCAGTGGCACCACTCATATCTTGTTTAATAGTAGTGTAAGTGTACATTTAAAAAAAAATTACAGGCAGAGGCAGGCCACCCCGCAGGTGCCATCATGGTCGTGGTGCTGTGATTCCCTTTGGCACTAGAATAATACCCAGTGTTCAGAGGCCACGTCCCATGAACTCGAAAAGTTCTGAGGAGGACATAGTTGACTTTATATCACAGGACACCCAATCTTTTATAGCTTCCGCTCCGAACCTTGACGCACCATCCTCCTCCAGCTTATCTTCGTGCACCTTTCAAGTTACCACTCGCCCGCCTGCCGCCACCACCAACACTAGCACCACAGCTGCTTCACTTGATCTGTCAGAGGAGTTTTTTACACATCAGTTGGAAGAAATGAGTGATGCGCAACCATCATTGACAGAGGATGTAGATAACAGTGATATGTCTCAGTCAGGCAGCATTACAGACATGGACGTACGGTGTGATGATGATGATGTTGTACCCGCTGCTGCTTCCTTTGTTGATTTGTCAGATACAAGTGAAGCGGTTGATGATGACGATGCGTCCGTGGATGTCACGTGGGTGCCCGCTAGAAGAGAAGAACAGGGGGAAAGTTCAGATGGGGAGACAGAGAGGAGGAGGAGGAGACCAGTTGAAAGCAGAGGGAGGTCGTCACAATGAGATAGTGGCACAGTCAGACAGCATGCATCGGCACCCGTGGTCAGCCAGACAGCACGCCAATCAATGCATGCTGTTGCCACCACCAGAATGCCGTCATCGCAGAGCTCAGCAGTGTGGCATTTTTTTTGTGTGTCTGCCTCTGACAACAGCGATGCCATTTGCAACCTGTGCCAAAAGAAACTGAGTCGTGGGAAGTCCACATGATCACACATCACAAACGCTTATGGGATCAACACATGAGTAGAAGCAGCACACAAACTCAAAGCCGCCATCCTCCTCCTGGTCCAGCATCATCAGCTACATCAACCACTGCTGTCCTCCTTGCCCCCTCTCAACCACCCGCCACTCCGTCTCTCTTCCAGAGCAGTTCCTGCTCATCTGCCCACAGTCAGGTGTCTGTCAAAGACATGTTTGAGCATAAGAAGCCAATGTCACAAAGTCACCCCCTTGCCCGGCGTCTGACAGCTAGCTTGTCTGAAATATTAGCCCGCCAGCTTTTATCATACAAGCTGGTGGAGTCTGAGGAATTCAAAAAATTTGTAGCTATTGGGACACCGCAGTGGAAGGTACCCGGCCGAAATTTCTTTGCACAAAAGGCAATCCCCAACCTGTACTCAATTGTGCGAAAGGAAGTAATGGCATGTCTGGCACAAAGTGTTGGGGCAAGGGTCCATATGACCACTGATAGCTGGTCTGCAAAGCATGGTCAGGGCAGGTATATCACCTACACTGCGCATTGGGTAAACCTGCTGACGGCTGCCAAGCATGGAATGCGTGGCTCTGCAGAGGAGGAGTTGGTGACACCGCCACGACTTCCAGGTAGGCCTGCTGCCACCTCCTCTACTCCTCCTACTCCATCCTCTTCCATAACCTCCTCGGCTGAGTCCTCTTCTGCTGCTGCGTCCACATCAACGGCACCCCCCCAGCTCCGCAGGTACTATTCCACATCCCGGATACGGCAGTGTCACGCTGTCTTGGGGTTGACTTGCCTGAAAGCAGAGAGTCCCACCGGACCAGCACTCCTGTCCGCCCTGAATGCACAGGTGGATCAGTGGCTGACTCCGCACCAACTGGAGATCGGCAAAGGGGTTTCTGACAACGGAAGTAATTTGGTGGCGGCATGGCACATGTGGGTAATCTGATCGTACAACGCTTTGTGCATAAGTACACAGGCTTACAGGACGTCCTGAAGCAGGCCAGGAAGGTGTGTGGCCATTTCAGGTGTTCCTTTTTTTTTTCCAAAAGCTTTTTATTAAGGACGTAATTTCAACAAACAATCTTTCCATGTTAAGGCAATAACAGTATACATACAATGAATTTGCATGAAAGATACGAATATGTATGTGGGGATTGGTTGGATTGATGGACAGATGAGATCAACAATCTTTCCCAACATTAAAGTCCTCGTTTTTACAGAGGTATCTCGTGTATATACAGTAGTTTTTCTAGAACATAATCTCATAACAACAATCTACACTGGTGTAATTTTTAAGGTAATAAATCAGTCAATAGAGGACACACATCAATAGGGTTGAGAGATAGTATTACACTATACTATACTATATTATACTGCAGACTCCCAATAATATTGGGTCGTTAATGTGGAGGGGACTCCCAGACCCCTCTCCGCCTATCTGTGGTTTGCAGCGTAAGTTCCGCTTTCTATGTTGTCTTATTGCAGGCCTGTCTCAACAGGGGGATGTCTGGGATAGGGGTGAAATTCTGAGGTGATCGCACTGTTTCAAAAAAGGGGGGGCAATGTTAGGGGGCACAAGGGAGGGACCGAAGGGGGTATATTTTGGGTTTTATAGATATCTAGGTATCGGCTGGGCGGTTTAACAGGGACTCCCAAGGTTCCCAAGTAAGACAATAATTTTGCAGTTGCCCTCTTTCTCTGGCTACAAAATTTTCCATATTCTTAATGTAGTTTACACCTTCCAGTACACTCTGCAGTCTTGGGGGTTGGCTCTTCTTCCAGTTCCTAGCTATAAGGAGCTTGGCAGAAATGAGGATATAGATCAGAAGGTTCTGTTTAATCTTGGGTATGCTATCAAGCTCTAAATGTAATATGGCCAGGGCGGGGTTCAAGTCCGTCGTTAATCCTAAATCTCTACAGACCTTTTCTACCTTTTTCCAGTAATCCGCTAATCTAGGGCACGTCCACCAGACATGTAGGTGAGACCCAGGTTCTCCACACACCCTCCAACACTGCTGTGGATGCCCGGGAAAGTGCTTCTGTAGCTTTGTGGGTACCAAGTGCCATCTGGTAATTACTTTAAAGTATAGTTCGTATAAGGTGATGCAGTGAGTTGCTTTTTTCGTTAAGCTAATGGCTTTGTGCCAGGTCTCAGTTGTAAATGTTAGCTGTAAGTCTCTCTCCCAGGCATCCATATGTATTGTCTTTTGGGAGGTTGTTTCCTCTATGAGGCAATGGTAGTGTATCGAGAGAGGTTTAAACTGTTGAAGATTGGTCATCCATCTTACCTCCCACATAGTCAAATCTCTCAGTGAGTCGTCTAGAAATCCCCAGGATTTCATTAATGTGCGCAATCTTAATAGATCGAATCTCAGGTTGGGGGTCAAAGTAGGGGAATCTAACATATCCTGGTGTGGTCGTAGTTTGGCATTATTGTAAAAATCCTGTAAGGTATTTATGTCTGAGTCAGTCCAGGCGTTAAGGTGGGCGTTTGGTAATCCTATCAAGAGGCCTCTTATGGAGTGCACTGGTGAGGGGTGTGGGGCTATCAATTTATTATGTCTTAGCTTAAACCAGGTCTCTTGACAGCCCTTCACGATGTTGTTTGCAATGTGTATTCTAATTTGCCAATGTGGAGGCAGCCAAAGCAAGTCCTCCAAGTTAATGTATGCTGGCAGTGATGCCTGTTCTAGTTCTCTCCACCTTGTCGGGGGGAGTTCTTTAGCCCAGGCTGTAACATGTGTTATCATTGCCGCTTCATAATATTTTATGACATTGGGAAGGCCCAAGCCTCCCTTCTCCAGCGGCATGTGTAGAATATGTGCTGCTACCCGAGGTCTTTTATCATGCCAAGTATAGGCGTTAAAAAGAGTCTGGAACCTTCTAAGCAAGGTACATGGGACTGGTCATTTCAGGTGTTCCTACACGGCCATGGCGCACTTTTCTGATATCCAGTGGCGAAACAACATGTCAGTGAGGCGCTTGATTTGCGACAGTCCGACACGTTGGAATTCAACACTCCTAATGTTCGACCGCCTGCTCCAACAAGAAAAAGCCAATAACGAGTATTTGTATGAATTATTTTGCCACGTTACTGGGTGCTCATGCGCAATGTCTGTAGGCTCATGCATCCTTTTTAGGAGGTGACAAACCTAGTCAGTCGCACCGAAGGCACCATCAGCGACATCATACCATTTGTTTTCTTCCTGGAGCGTGCCCTGCGAAGAGTGTTGGATCAGGCCATAGATGAGCGTGAAGAGGAAGAGATGTGGTCACCATCACCACCAGAAACAACCTTATCAGCATCGCTTGCTGGACCAGTGGCAACGCTGGAAGAGGATTGTGAGGAAGAGGAGTCAGAGGAGGAATGTGGCTTTGAGGAGGAGGAGGAAGACCAACCACAACAGGCATCCCAGGGTGCTTGTTGTCACCTATCTGGTACCTGTAGTGTTGTACGTGGTTGGAGGGAAGAAAGATACCTTCAGTGAGATCACTGAGGACGAGGAACGGGACATGAGTAGCTCAGTATCCAACCTTGTGCAAATGGGGTCTTTCATGCTGTCGTGCCTGTTGAGGGACCCTCGTATAAAAAAGCTGAAGGAGAATGACCTGTACTGGGTGTCCACGCTACTAGACCCCCCGTATAAGCATAAAGTGCCTGAAATGTTACCGAATTACCACAAGTCGGAAAAGATGCAGCAGTTCCAAAATAAATTAAAAAGTATGCTTTACACAGCGTATAAGGGTGATGTCACAGCACAATGGGAATCTAACAGGGGAAGAGGTGAAAGTAATCCTCCTCCTCCCACGACCACGCCGGCAAGGACAGGATGCTTTACAGACGTGTTGTTGATGGAGGACATGCAGAGCTTTTTAAGTCCTATGCATCGCCACAGCCCTTCGGGGTCCACCTTCAGAGAACGACTCGATCGACAGGTAGCAGACTACCTCGCCTTAACTGCAGATCTCGACACTCTGAGAAGTGATGAACCCCTTGACTAATAGGTGTGCAGGCTTGACCTGTGGCCTGAGCTATCCCAATTTGCAATAGAACTTCTGGCCTGCCCCGCTTCAAGTGTCCTGTCAGAAAGGACCTTCAGTGCAGCAGGAGGTATTGTCACTGAGAAGAGAAGTCGCCTAGGTCAAAAAAGTCTCGATTACCTCACCTTTATTAAGATGAATGAGGGATGGATCCTGAAGGGACTGACATTGGGCGATACATTAGAGTGAAAAAGGCCTGATGAGATGAGCTGCCTTGGGCTAAAAATGGTCCTCACGCTGCTGTATTTTATCTTCGAATGCCGGATGACAAACAAAACAAACATAAATTTTTCTGTCCGCTGCTACTGCAGCGGCTGCAACAATGCTTAATTTTTCAGGCATGTGTACATGCCAAATTTTTCTGGCCTCTGGTGCTGCACTGTGGCTTCAAAAACCAAACCAAGAAAAAGGCACTTAACACGGATTAAACTGATAGGAATAGTACTACTTAACACACCACTCCTATCTGGTGGCACATTAGATTGCACGCGCAGTGCCCCAAATTTGAAGTAGGAGGACCGACCAAGCATCTTTTTCCATCTACCGGTTCCTAAAATCCATGCTATATACACGTCCCCTGATAGGGGACGTAACAGGGATTAAACTGATCAGAATAGTACTACTTAACACACCACTCATATCTGGTGGCACAGTAGATTGCACGCACAGTGCCCCAAATTTAAAGTAGGAGGACCGACCAAGCATCTTTTTCCATCTCCCAGTTCCTAAAATCCATGCCATATACACGTCCCCTCATAGGGGACGTAACAGGGATTAAACTGATTAGAATAGTACTACTTAACACACCACTCCTATCTGGTGGCACAGTAGATTGCACGCGCAGTGCCCCAAATTTGAAGTAGGAGGACCGAACCAAGCATCTTTTTCCATCTCCCGGTTCATAAAATCCATGCCATATACACGTCCCCTGGTGCCACAACTGCCTCTGGGAACCTTACCATGGGTCACAGACCACACGTCTTGTAATTCTCTGTCTGGGAAATTATCTATCTATCAAATTTATCTATCTATCTATCTATCTATCATCGTATCTATCAAATGTATATTTGCATCTATTGATCTATCTAATCTATCTATCATCTATCTATCAAATCTATCTATCTCATGGCCAGACTGTTTTGTGACAGCCACTTGTGTTTCGGCCAAATGTCCGTCGGCCAAATGTCCGTCTGCCAATTGTCCGTTGGCTAAAAGTCCGGCCACAATTGCACGAGCAGTGCCCCAAATTTGAAGTAGGAGGCCCGACCAAGCATCTTTTTCCATCTCCCGGTTCATAAAATCCATGCCATATACACGTTCCCTGATAGTGGACGTAACAGGGATTAAACTGATCAGAATAGTACTACTTAACACACCACTCATATCTGGTGGCACAGTAGATTGCACGCACAGTGCCCTAAATTTGAAGTAGGAGGACCGACCAAGCATCTTTTTCCATCTCCCGGTTCCTAAAATCCATGCCATATACACGTCCCCTGGCACCGCAACTGCCTCTGGGAACCTTACTATGGGTCACAGACCGCACGTCTTGTAATTGTCTGTCTGGGAAATTATCTATCTATCAAATCTATCTATTTATCTATCAAATCAATCTATCTATCGTATCTATCAAATGTATATTGCATCTATTGATCTATCTATCTAATCTATGTATCTATCTATCAAATCTATCTATCTCGCGGCCGGACTGTTTTGTGACAGCCACTTGTGTTTCGGTCAAATGTCCGTCAGCCAAATGTCCGTCTGCCAAATGTCCGTCGGCTAAAAGTCCGGCCATGATTGCACGCGCAGTGCCCCAAATTTGAAGTAGGAGGACCGACCAAGCATCTTTTTTCATCTCCCGGTTCATAAAATCCATGACATATACAAGTCCCCTGATAGTGGACGTAACAGGGATTAAACTGATCAGAATAGTACTACTTAACACACCACTCATATCTGGTGGCACAGTAGATTGCACGCGCAGTGCCCCAAATTTGAAGTAGGAGGACCGACCAAGCATCTTTTTCCATCTCCCGGTTCCTAAAATCCATGCCATATACACGTCCCCTGGTGCCGCAACTACCTCTGGGAACCTCACTATGGGTTACAGACCGCACATCTTGTAATTCTCTGTCTGGGAAATTATCTATCTATCAAATCTATCTATTTATCTATCAAATCGATCTATCTATCTATCTATCAAATGTATATTGCATCTATTGATCTATCTATCTATCTAATCTATGTATCTATTTATCTATCAAATCTATCTATCTCGTGGCCGGACTGTTTTGTGACAGTCACTTGTGTTTCGGCCAAATGTCCGTCGGCCAAATGTCCGTCTGCCAAATGTCCATCGGCTAAAAGTCTGGCCACGATTGCACGAGCAGTGCCCCAAATTTGAAGTAGGAGGACCGACCAAGCATCTTTTTCCATCTCCCAGTTCCTAAAATCCATGCCATATACACGTCCCCTGATAGGGGGCTTAACAGGTATTAAACTGATCAGAATAGTACTACTTAACACACCACTCTTATCTGGTGGCACAGTAGATTGCACGCGCAGTGCCCCAAATTTGAAGTAGGAGGACCGACCAAGCATCTTTTTCCATCTCCCGGTTCATAAAATCCATGCCATATACACGTCCCCTGATAGGGGGCGTAACAGGTATTAAACTGATCAGAATAGTACTACTTAACACACCACTTTTATCTGGTGGCACAGTAGATTGCACGCACAGTGCCCCAAATTTGAAGTAGGAGGACCGACCAAGCATCTTTTTCCATTTCCCGGTTCATAAAATCCATGCCATATACACGTCCCCTGATAGGGGACGTAACAGGGATTAAACTGATCAGAATAGTACTACTTAACACACCACTCATATCTGGTGGCACAGTAGATTGCACGCGCAGTGCCCCAAATTCGAAGTAGGAGGACCGACCAAGCATCTTTTTCCATCTCCCGGTTCCTAAAATCCATGCCATATACACATCCCCTGGCACCGCAACTGCCTCTGGGAACCTTACCATGGGTCCTAGACCGCACGTCTTGTAATTCTCTGTCTGGGAGATTATATATCTATCAAATCTATCTATTTATCTATCGAATATATCTATCTATCTATCGTATCTATCAAATGTATCTATTGCATCTATTGATCTATCTATCAAATCTATCTATCTCGTGGCCGGACTGTTATCTGACAGCCACTTGTGGTTCGGCCAAATGTCCGTCGGCCAAATGTCCATCGGCTAAAAGTCCAGCCACGATTGCACGCGCAGTGCCCCAAATTTGAAGTAGGAGGACTGACCAAGCATCTTTTTCCATCTCCCGGTTCC
Organism: Bombina bombina; assembly: GCF_027579735.1. NCBI lineage: Eukaryota > Metazoa > Chordata > Amphibia > Anura > Bombinatoridae > Bombina > Bombina bombina. The sequence continues at coordinate 1,538,926,724 of NC_069499.1, forward strand.
TAAAATCCATGCCATATACACGTCCCCTGATAGGGGACAGAACAGGGATTAAACTGATAAGAATAGTACTACTTAACAAACCTTATAATAACGCAGAGAGAAGCAATGCAGAGAGAGGAGTCTGAAGAAGAGGAGTCAGAGGAGGAAGGTGGCTTTGAGGAGGTGGAAGACCAAACACAGCAGGCATCCCAGGGGGCTTGTTGTCACCTTTCGGGGACACTTGGTGTTGTACGGGGCTGGGAGGAGGAAGAGACCTTCAATGACATCAGTGAGGACAACCTTGTGCAAATGGGGAGTTTTGCGGATGTGCAAATGGACTGTTTGCGGTTGTTTGCGGTGCGTTAAACGGGGAGTTTGGTCTGTCACTGTGAAGCGGGCGTAACCCTTACACTACCTGATCAATACAACATCATACCTGATGTTTTAAAGCACGTTATTACAAAAAATGTAGGAATGTTAGGTGATTTATGCCCTTTATGGATTAAAACCAGACTCTGCATAAACTATGTAATTTACGTGGGAGTTTTGCCATGGATCCCCCTCCGGCATGCCGCAGCCCAGGTGTTAATACCCTTGAAACAACTTTTCCATCACTATTGTGGCCAGAAAGAGTCCCTGTGCGTTTTAAAATCCCCTGCCTATTGAAGTCAATGGCGGTTCGCCCAGTTCTCCTGTTCGCGAACAGTTGCGAACGGAAAATTTTAAGTTTGCGACATCACTATTGAGGAGGTCATGGAAGACGTTGTTGACAAATGCCTGGAAGACTGCAGGGGTGTTACACAGCCCAAAGGGCATTACAAGGTATTCATAATGCCCCGATCTTGTGTTGAAGGCGGTCTTCCATTCGTGGCCTGGAGAGATGCAAATCAAATTATATGCCCCACGTAAATCCAATTTAGTGAAGAAGCTAGCATCCTGGAGTGAGTCATACAGTTCAGTGATCAATGGTATGGGATAGCGATTCTTGATGGTTGTGTTGTTCAAGGCCCTGTAGTCTATGCAAGGTCTGAGCCCACCATCCTTCTTACACGGTCAGGGTCAGGGGTGCTGACTCAAAATGGATCAAGCCTGAACCCAGGGGGGTGCCATCCAGGGTAGTTGTCTTGACACAATGTATTTTCTGTAGCAGAGGTAGACCAGCTTGAATCATAAAACGGTGATCCAGGAAGTTGCCAGCTGCCCCTGAATCAATGAAGGCTTAGGTGTGGACAGTATTCTGAAGGAAAGTAAGGGTAACAGGTACCAGGATCCGAGAGGAGTGAGGGGATTTGGTAGAGATCATGCTTAGAGGTACCCCTGTGTTATTCTCTAAGCATTGGCTTTTCCCGGCCGGTTGTCACAGTCCTTTAGTTGGTAGAAGTTAGAGCCACAATAAAAACATAGTCTCAGTCTCCTTCTTATGTCTTTCGGACTCTAAAGGTTTGAAGGAGGAGAGATCCATGGGTTCCTCCACTGAGGTAAATGGAGCTGCTGAAGGGGTAGAGGATGCTGCCGGAACCGGACGAACAGGGGGACGGGAAGGGAGGACCCTCCTTGTCTCTCTCGCATTGTCTCTCCTGAAAGCAAGAGTCCAGGCTGATACAAAGTGCTATAAAGTGTCAAGGTATATGTAAGGTTAATAAATATATATTTAATAAATAGTTAATCACAGCACCACTAAAGCATTCTATCCACTGTCAAAAAAATAAATAAAAAATTGTATATATATTTAGGGTGCAAGAGTTTAGTAAAACCTCCAATTCTACCATCTACAAATAACAAAAAAAGGAACTCAGCACACCTCAATTTAGCAAAAGTGTAAATGCAATTTATTATAAAGTATCTAATTACAATTCTATGATATGAATCCACAACTTTCAGTCCATCCACACATGCAAACTACTTTCATTCATAAAACAATTGGATTCAACCCAGGCGTCCCTGGAAGAATCAACCAAGGCTCTCAGAAAACCGCTATTAATGTCTTAGAAAGTTCATATAGATGAAAAAGTGAACAGTCCCTTAGACATGCAGAACTTTCACAGTTGTTTTGAATTTAAAATCTTTGATGCAATTTTTCAGATATGGTTGCTGTAAAAAGATTCTTTTCGATTACAAATATATCTTCTTATACATGAGATTTGAATAACATTTTGAACTCTGTAATCATTCCCTTATTCAGCATACACCTTTTTATGATGAGTATAAGCACATTTATGGGTTAGTGCAGGACAAGACAGAAAGCCGTTAGTTCATCCAGCATATGCATTCAACTTTATGTTAACACTCAATATACTCCAAGGCTCTTTCCAAGTTCCCCTCTTTAAACCACACTTGCGGTTGGGTAGTATTCAGCCCGGGTATCGGTGCTTGACTATTCTAACAGTTCATGTTGTAACATATGCATAAAGTTTCTGACCCTTCCCAGTATTAGAGTGTTAATGAATTAAAGCGTCTCTAATGTGGTAGAAGCCGTGTGTTAAATCAGCAAGTGTATCACCAATCATCTGTATTGCGTCTGTATTAGTATAGAAGCTGGCCAGTTAGAACATGCATGTTAATTAGCTTTATAATACTTGCGATTTCACATCCTTTTGAATGAATGGAGATGCCCCCGACTTTTATCCACTCATGCGGACGGGAGAACAAACACTTGATTCGGTCTTATGTCTTTATGGAACAACGGCTCTTTTCTGTAATCTTTTTGCATCAAAGTCCTTGTATCGACAAGCGGTTCAGTGAGCAGCCTTACACTCCGACGCGCGTTTCGGGACTCCGCCCTTTCTCAAGATACTTCTTGAGAAAAGGCGGAGTCCCGAAACGCGCGTCGGAGTGTAAGGCTGCTCACTGAACCGCTTGTCGATACAAGGACTTTGATGCAAAAAGATTACAGAAAAGAGCCGTTGTTCCATAAAGACGTAAGACCGAATCAAGTGTTTGTTCTCCCGTCCGCATGAGTGGATAAAAGTCGGGGGCATCTCCATTCATTCAAAAGGATGTGAAATCGCAAGTATTATAAAGCTAATTAACATGCATGTTCTAACTGGCCAGCTTCTATACTAATACAGACGCAATACAGATGATTGGTGATACACTTGCTGATTTAACACACGGCTTCTACCACATTAGAGACGCTTTAATTCATTAACACTCTAATACTGGGAAGGGTCAGAAACTTTATGCATATGTTACAACATGAACTGTTAGAATAGTCAAGCACTGATACCCGGGCTGAATACTACCCAACCGCAAGTGTGGTTTAAAGAGGGGAACTTGGAAAGAGCCTTGGAGTATATTGAGTGTTAACATAAAGTTGAATGCATATGCTGGATGAACTAACGGCTTTCTGTCTTGTCCTGCACTAACCCATAAATGTGCTTATACTCATCATAAAAAGGTGTATGCTGAATAAGGGAATGATTACAGAGTTCAAAATGTTATTCAAATCTCATGTATAAGAAGATATATTTGTAATCGAAAAGAATCTTTTTACAGCAACCATATCTGATAAATTGCATCAAAGATTTTAAATTCAAAACAACTGTGAAAGTTCTGCATGTCTAAGGGACTGTTCACTTTTTCATCTATATGAACTTTCTAAGACATTAATAGCGGTTTTCTGAGAGCCTTGGTTGATTCTTCCAGGGACGCCTGGGTTGAATCCAATTGTTTTATGAATGAAAGTAGTTTGCATGTGTGGATGGACTGAAAGTTGTGGATTCATATCATAGAATTGTAATTAGATACTTTATAATAAATTGCATTTACACTTTTGCTAAATTGAGGTGTGCTGAGTTCCTTTTTTTGTTAATAAATATATATTTTAATCATATATCTTAAGGTTAAGAAACATATATATTTATTCAGATCTGACTAGTCAGTAGAAAATTATTCCTTTCCTTCTGACAAACTGACTTCAATCATGTTTAAATTCTCCCCCACTGAGCATGTTCAAAAGGCAACATTTGCTCTTAATTGGAAGTGCAAACTTATGTTCAGCTCTTCCCCCATTTAGTATACAAAGTTATTCTCACACCCAGTGAGGGAAATAAACATTTGGTTTGATTAAATTCAACAACAATCCAAAAAGGCCATGTGTGTGACTGCCTGGAATTGTGAGATAAATCTCCTACCCTTTTACAACGCTGCCTGTTAATGTAGCCCAAGTGACATGTTTTTGTGAGAATTTCAGCATTACACTTAGGTGCAAAAGACCCCTGCCGTGTAACTACCAACACTGAAATATACAAAACGTAGACAATGCATCTGGGGTTAGGATAACACACAATGGCCTAGATTTGGAGTTCGGCGTTAGCCGTGAAAACCAGCGTTAGAGGCTCCTAACGCGGGTTTCTTACGCACTCCGGTATTTCGAGTTTATTTACCGCCACTCAAAATACACCTAACGCTCACATTTCTACCGCCACCTCAGACCCAGTAGTAAACATATACCGACAAAAAAAACATACACGAATCACAAAAAAAATATTACACAAAGTACACTTACACTCATACAAACACTACACTATATTTATTTTTCATATTTAATATTTTTTCAGCAAAATACAAAGGATTAAAGTTGCGAGATCTCGGGTGTTTGAAAAAAATCAACACAAATCCATTTTCCCATTGACTTACATGGACATACGGGAAAAGACCCTCATATACCTACATCTAACTAATAACATTATCACAAACATACACTCATCGATGCATACAAACAATATACACCACATGACATACACAAAATATTTATTTATTGCAAAAAGAACACGATTTAGTTACTTTTTCACACAAGCTCATGACGTCACTCACTTTACGAGGAAAACCAGTCTTAGAAAAAAAAATTAGAAATCTTTAGAGCCTCCATTGACTTCTATTGGGAAGACGTGCTCGTGCACGCGAAACCCTCATTTCCCTAACGCACGCAAATAGCGTAGACTGAAAAACTCCAAATACCAGCGCTAGAAAATACATGATTTCATGCGTTAGACCCAGCTATGATAAATATATTAAGAAATGACTATTTCCCTATGGTGGACTTATGGTTTTTAATTATTGAATATTCACAACACCATAAAATTGTTTCACACTTTTAGATTACATCAACTACAAATCCACATCACTAGTAACACATTATTATTTCAATAAAA